>NC_051333.1:8304302-8615998 GCF_015220235.1 Choloepus didactylus | reverse complement strand
AAATTCCACAGTCAACTAATGGGACTTATGGTAGCCAAGGAATCCCAGTGTTGCCATGGAAACTGACTGGTTTGAAATGAAGACTGTCATGTTCTTAGGGAGTAAATAAATATCTTTTGAATTCGAGGAAGAGTTGGGACAGAAAATACTTTATGTAACTAAGTGGGATATTCAAAAGCTGAGAGATCATTTTTTGTACTTTGTTTTTTAATGTTTACTTTAGAGAGCTAGGAATGTAAATGCTTTCAGTTGGAAAGCCTCTATTTACTTCTGGAAATTGAACATGAAATATACCTGTCTTAGAAACTTTGTGCAGATAATTTGATGTTAGGCAAAATATATAATTGTTTCTTTGGTAAATTTGTATCAGTAATTTGTAAAAGATATTAATATATTGGCTTCCTTCAATTTAGTTTATCTGTCTTTAAAAGAAAATTAAATGTAGCCATTTTACTGGATCAGTAATTCTTTTGGAGCATAAAAATTTGTGCTGTTGATGACCAGTAAATATATAATATGGTAACTGGGATTAACTATGCATTGTAATACACCTAGTTAAGTATGTAGTCTCAATTATATCTAAAGGAATTATGAATTACAAGTATTCCTTTACCTTAAATTCCAGATTTAAAATATATTTTTGAATGTATGGTATTTGTAGTATCCTTAGCTCACTGAGCTGTAATTTATTTGAAACCAGTTTTCAGTGATCAAAAACAACTGCTATTACTTTGAACGCATGAACTAAACAATGGTCACTAATGACTGAAATCACCATATTACAGAAATATTTACTACATGTATCCTACCTATAATTTCTCAAAACGGCAAGGATTATTTGAACTCTTAATTCTTTGCATATCTCTGTGACACCCCTGCCCATTTTCTGTTAATTTAACCAAGGTGTTAAGCGTGACTCAAAACTGTTATGTTTTCCAGTAAAACAGAAAGTATGATAATAGTTGATACTTATCTTGTGTTTGTAACCTGAGTTTTACCACCTAAATGTAAGTTTCACATGTTTAGTCCCCAAGAGTAAAATGAAGACACTATACATTAAAATACTTTTTGTTAGAAATGTGTCATGCTGAGCAACATTTTAGCATGGACAGTTCCATTGGCCATTATGAATTCTGGAATGTTTCAAAGAGGTCAGCAAATAGAACATTACATGCATATTAAATAAATAAATAAATAAATAAATAAAAATAAAGCCCACGTGGAGACACATAGTGAGTCAGGCTGCATGGTTCTGCAGGGAGATGGGACACAAGCTATGGGATTGACAAGAGCATGGCCAAAGCGATCAATCATGCTTGAGGAACGAGTCAGAGGCGTAGCCACAGGCTCACTTCTGCTCCTGTATGACGTTATCATGGTCAGTCAAAGTTATGTTACCCAGTGATGGAGAGAGCAGATCTAAGACATGCACTGGTACCCCTGCAGTTAAATGAACAAAAGTGTAAGCAGAGCTTTTTATTCTGTATCTGAGTGTTCACTAACGAGATGCCCAGGAATTAAGCTATCCAGAGTCCTCAGAAGCAGCACCTCTTTGTTGCTCAGATGTGGCCCTCCCTCTCTCTCTGTCTTACTGAGCCACCTCGGCAGGTGGACTCACTGCCCTTCCCCCCTACGTGGGACCCGACTCCCATGGGTGTAAATCTCCCTGGTGACACAGGATATGACTCCCAGGGATTAATCTGGACCTGGCATCGTGGGATTGAGAATATCTTCTTGACCAAAAGGGGGATGCGAAATGAAACAAAATAAAGTTTCACTGGCTGAGAGATTTCAAATGGAGTCAAGAGGTCACTCTGGTGGACATTCTTATGCACTATATAGATAACACCTCTTAGGCTTTAATGTATTGGAATAGCTAGAAGTAAATACCTGAAACTACTAAACTCCAACCCAGCAGTCTGGACTCCTGAAGACAATTATATAATAATGTAGATTACAAGGGGTGACAGTGTGATTGTGAAGACCTTGTGGATCACACCCCTTTATCCAGTGTATGGATGGATGAATAGAAAAATAGGGACAAAAAATAAATGAAAAATAGGGTGGGATGGGGGTGATGATTTGGGTGTTATTTTTTACTTTTATTTTTTAATCTCATTCTGATTCTTTCTGATGTAAGGCAAATGTTCAGAAATAGATTGTGGTGATGAATGCATAACTATATGATGGTACTGTGAACAGTTGATTATACACCACGGATGACTGTATGGTATGTGAATGTATTTCAATAAAACTGAATTTAATTTAAAAAAAAAACCTTCAAAAAAATAAATAAACCAACTAAGTAAATATTTTAAAAAAAGGGTAAGAGTAAGTGCTTTAGTGTAGTAAGTGCAGGGATGATTGTTATACCTAACTTCTCCAAATTTGCTGTAATAAAGTCATTTTACTTAAAAAAAAAAAAAAAAGGAGTCCTCAGAGGACACCTGCTGTCTCACCAGCTCAGCGGACATCTTTGGGATATGGAAGTCCTCCTTTTCAAACGTTTATCCTTTTCCATGTATCAATCGTTGTCTATATCTCTCCCCTGAGAAAACAAAAGAAGATTGTATTTGAATAATCAAAAGAACTTTCAGATAAGTGTTAGCTTTTTTAGCTCTACAGGAAAGCCAAAATTACTTATTGTCCATTCAAAATAGATGCTTCAGTTGAATCGTTTCCAGTAGTGGTAGGCACTAGGGGAGAAGTTGTGTTTTTTTAAGGAGGTAAATTAATAAGATATAGAAGTAATAATTTCTAGTATTAAGGATCCAACCTGACAGATTTAATAAAGTGAGAAGAAAGGATGAGTTATATCTGTGCCTTCCTTATTTCCGGAGTGTTACCAGAAGATATTTTCTAATCTGTCTTGGTAATACAAGATGGTCTCATCCTTTTTTTTGTTTAGAGGCCTGGGTAACTGCCCAAACAATTTTAATAGGAAATGTCTCAGGGATAGCTTGCAATAGAGATTGGCGTATTTTTCTAGCCTCTTTTATACTATCTGGTGTAGTGTGATTAGTCAGGTCTTAAAAATCACACTCAGGATCATCCTAACCAAGTTTTCCCATCCAAAGCTTAGCATCTCTGGGTTCTGTTAGCATATCGATCAACTCGTATAAATAAGGCAAGTAGGGATCATAAGTTCCCAGGAAAATTCTGAATTTATTTATGAAATGACTTTGGCTTTCTTTAAGCTTAGGGAAATTCTTTATGATGGCTCCAAGTTCTGCTCGAGTCCAAGGTTTAAATTCTGTAGTAGAAGACCCACCAGGCTTAACCTTTAGAGGAGCCTGGGCGAGCTCAGGGGAGCCAAGAGGAAAAGGGAGGGGGTACAAAGGGTCAGAAGGAACAACAGGTTCAGAGGGATGTGGAGAAAGGTAAAGGGAAGTTGGGGGAGCAATAGACTCAGGATGGGGTTCATTTCCTGTTAGTCTGTTTTTGGCTTTTTCATTTTCTAATGGATCTTTAAGTGAAGTTATTGTGGAGGCCGATTATCATTTAGAAGCCTCCACGTACCCATTAAAGAATACTCCCAATAGTTTCTGGGAGGTTTGGGATCCTTTCTTTTATGAGTTGCCTCACAAGTGACCAATTTTGTCCAAATCAAAGGTTCGCCAGAGTAGCTGCTGCGAAGACTATTTGTCAGATCCATCCATAAACAAAGAAGGTCGTAAGTAGCAGGTACAGATTCAAGTACTTACAAGCAGCAGGAGTCTTAGCAGGTAGAGGAGAGGGAGATTCAAAACAAACAGACCCCATTAAGCTTCGGTCAGATGAACTGTTGCTTGAGCACCTCCTGTCTGGGGCCCCTGAGCCTTTCATCTTAGCCACTTGGAAACTTCTCTGACCTCAGTGCAATGTCCCCAGAGAGTGGAAGGACAGGACACACATCTGAAGCGAACAAACCAAAAGCTGCTCTATGGACAGAAAAAGAGGCTCATTCCGGTTTTAAGGCACGTTCACCTGTCGACCTCAGAGCGAGAGGACTGGCAAACCCCACCCTACGTGCCACCGGTTGGGAATCAGCTTATCAGGTCTCACAGACTTCCAAGCCCTTTGCCTCTGAGAGAAACAGTCAGAAAGAAAATTAGAAAACAGAAAGGAGGAGCAGCAGAAGTGACAGCGAAATGAAACCAAAAGGAGGATCTGAGAATAGGGCTGAAACCAAAGGATCACAGTAATAATTATAATAATAATAAAATCAAAGGTACTTAAACCAAAGCCCGGAACAAAAAGGTTAGCAAACTGGTCAGAAGCTACAGCGTTTGACCATGGGAAGAACTTACCTGGGGGGTGTGGGGTCACAGTGGTCCAGCACCAGACACAAGGGGTCTTTCCTGGGCACCTCACCTGGTGGGTTGCTGGAGCCCGCAGCCCCAGGGGAGAGCCTTCTATACCTCACTGGAGCCTCCACATTTATGAAAGACAAATTGGAGTTGAGTTGCAGTTTACATGATTTTATTCAGGACTCCAAGATTGCTGTGACAGCAAGGAAACTGCTTGCTGGGGAAAAGCAAAAACAGCTTCAAGTCCTGGGTGTTTGTGGGCAGTTTTATAACCAGAAAGAGGGAAGTTGGTGAAGTTTTGTTGATTGGAGCAGGTGCTTTGGTTTGCAAACGCTGACAGAATGCAATACACCAGAAATGACTGGTTCTAACAATGGGGATTTATTAGCTTACAAATCTACATTTCTAGGTCCTTGTAAATGTCCCAATTGAGGCATCAACAGGATGATGCTGTCTCCAAAGACCTGCTAGCAGTGAACTTGGGCTCTGAGCTGGTTTGGATGTACTATGTCCCCCAAAACGCCATGTTCTTTGATGCAGTGTTATGGGGGCAGATGTATTAGTGTTGATTAGGTTGGAACCCACTGATTGAGTGTTTCCATGGAGATGTGACTCAATCAACAGTGGGCAAGAATTTGATTGGATAATTTCCATGGAGATGTTACCCCCCCCACCCATTCAGGGTGGGTCTGAATTAAATCACTGGAGCCATAAAAAGAGCTGACAAACAGAAGGAACTCAGAGCAGCTGTGAGTGACATTTTGAGAGCAACTGAGAGAGACATTTTGGAGACGGCCATTAAAAGCAGACTTATGCTAGCCCAGAGTTTGCTCTGGAGAAGCTAAGAGAGGACAAAGCACACCAAGAGCAACATTTTGAAGAACACACAGGAACTGAGAGTGGAGCTGGAACATAACCTGTGATCAGCAGACGCCAGCCACATGCCTTCCCAGCTAACAGAGTTTTTCTGGATGCCATTGGCCTTCCCTCAGTGAAGGTATACTTGTGTTGTTAGCCTTCATTTGGACATTTTCATGGCCTTCAGACTGTAGCTTTGTAAACAAATAAACCCCCTTGAAAAAAGTCAATCCATTTCTGCTGTTTTGCATAACAGCAGCATTAGCAAACCAGAACGGGCTCCTCTGTCAAACAGCAAGGCACATGGAGATGTCTGCTGGTCCTTCTCTCCCAGGTTTTGTGGCTTCAAGCTTCAGGCTTCAGTGGCCTCCTCTCAGATTCTCTGGGGCTTTTTCTATGAGCTTCTCTTAATTTCATCTCTCAGCTTCTGTGGGTGTGTCCTTGTCTCTCAGCTTCTCTGGGTTTTCTGTGTGTCCTTCATCCTCTTATAGAGGACTCCAGTAAAAGGATTAAGACCCATCTTGAATTGGATGGGTCACATCTCAATTGAAATAACCTAATCAAAAGGTCCCATCTACAATATGTCTACAACCACAGGAATGGGTTAAAAGAACATGGCCTTTTCTGGGGTACATACAACTTCAAACTACCACAGATGGGTTAAGTGTAAGCAGGGCTTTATTTTTAATCGGGCTAGTTGTGCTTAACTGGGGATGCCATTGGCTTTTTGGGCCAAGCATCTCAGTGGGAACTTTCCAAAGAGGTGGTGTCACATAATTCAAAGCTGTTTCAGAGAATTTAACTTTTGTGATAATTCAGAAAAAAACCAAAAGCTGTTTTTTATTATATTGATCAATGACATCCCACATGTTACTTATCCATTCACTAGGATAAGTAACATTTGGGATGTTGAACATTTGGGTTGGTTCCACTTTTTGGCTCTTATGAATAACTGCTATGAACATTTGTGTACACATTTTAGTGTGAACATGTTTTCACTTTTCTTGGGTATATACTGATGCATCATATCAGGGGGACATAATGTGTTAATCTTTATCACTTGGTTAAGGTGGTGTCTGCCAGTTTTCTCCAAAGGAAAGTTACTTTTGCCCCTTGGAAATTAATAAATACATTGTAGGAGATTATTTGAGACTATGCTAATATCCTTTTCTCCTCAAATTTTTGCCCGCAGATTTTAGCAGCCATTGGTGGATCTTGCTTGCACCAATTATCACTATGATATTCTAATACTGATTTCTATGTTACTCGTTCCCTCTACTTCCATTAATTAGAATATTCTGTAAGAGCTGTCTCCTCTCCCTTAGTTATTCAGTGAATTATTTCTTTATATAATATGGACTTGTATGTTATTCTCCGGGTCCATTATTTACTTTTTTAGACAAATCATTCCAGAAGTGACCATTGTGACCACTTGCAGGTTGGCTTCTGTGTTCATTTGTCATTCTCCATCTCTTTTAGAGCAATCCCTTATTTTCTGGCATCACACGATGTTCCAGCCTGATCTTACATAACCTTTCTTTGATTTCCTGGGCTGGCTTCTGGATAATTTCTTTAAATCCATCTTCCAATCTTCAGTTTTCTCAATTGTGTTGTTTAACGTACCTATCTAGATTTTAATGCCATGCCAGTATTCAAGGATAGAATTAATTGCCAATTTAAAAAAAATGTTTCCTATCTCTGGAGAAGAAACATCTTCCTTCCTCTACTTTGTGAATTTTTTTCCCAACAAGTGGCATCAATCCACACACCCACCAAGTTATATAATCTGTGTTTGCCTCTGACTTTGTATTTCCATCTCTCTTCCTCTCTTATCTCTATGTATTTTCTTGCATTTCTCATTGTTTTGTCTATTTCCAGTATAATTAGAATCGTGTACATACAACTTCTGTGATGGAAAAGAGCAGATACTCTGTAAATGTTTGCTGAATCAACGATAAAAGGTAGCTGTTATGATTGAAGTACTCGGTTAAGGTTAATCAAGCAACAACAGCACTGGTACTAACCAGATTTTAATCTGACTGTAGTTTCAATATCCATTCACCGCACAAGAGGAGGACATAAATGAGCCAGGCTGGACTCCTCAATCTCTGGAAAAGAAGGAGACATGGTCATGACTCTTGCCTCCAAATTTCTGAAGAAATATCCTGGGGATAAGTCTAGATTTGTGTGTTCACCAAAACAGTCCGAGAGTTACTCTGTGGCCACTGAAAGGGGGGATTTAGTCAACATAAATCACTGGTTTGGTGTGGCTGTCAAATGTGCTAATATGGTTTAATCCATCCATTTCCACCAGTAAAGCCTGACAGAATCCAGTCCAGAGACGCAAACTGCTATGCCCAGAGGAAATGAGATTTCCATCAGCAGACATATTCAGGCAGAGTTCACATAACCAGAGAAGTTGTAGAACAAGGATCTGTAGTTCCCCAAAGCTGTCTTTAAAATTTGTAGTATATGTAGGACCACTCATTACGGGAAGGACCATTACCCTCTTCATATTCTCTAATTGGTATGCCAATCTCAAGGCTTCAAGAATCATTGTTCTAGAGGAGCAGAACATGGAGCTATATATTCTTGAAGGTCGTTGCCAGCAGTGATATTGTGTAAGCCCTGTCCTTTGACTCCTGTGTAGTTTCTATTCTCAGAATCTTTCACCCTGAACTAACAATACTTCCCCATTTCAATCTGGACAGAGGAAACTTCTCTACCACTTTGTTGCAATTCTCTTGACCACAAACTACAGCTGATTCCTTTGGGGTGGTGCTGCCACAGACCTTCCCAGGACTTGCTTTGACTCTCTTCACACGCTGCGTGTCTCATCTCTCCCTTAGCTATTCTTTTGCATCCACACTTTTACATACTGGACTCACCAGAGTCTCCCTGATGTCCCATGCATTTTTCAGATATTCTGAGTGGCATGCTTTCATAATCTAGCCAGTAGAGAACTCATAAAGTAGCTGGATTCCTCTAAGATTATTTCAGCTATGAGAGGGAGAAACATGTGACTGGGAAATCAGTGTGATACATATAGATTTGTGGGCCTCTTTCATTCTTTTGCATATGGATATCCAGTTCTCCCAGCACCATTTGTTGAAAAGACTATTCTTTCCCAGTTGAATGAACTTAGCAGCCTTGTCAAATATCAATTGACCATAGATATGAGGGTCTATTTCTGAACTCTCAATTCAATTCCATTGGTCAAGGTATCTATCTTTATGGAGTCATGTCCCACATAAGGGGGAGGGCACTGAGTTCACCTGCTGCATGGGCTTAGAGATAGAGAGAGGGCCACATCTGAGCAACAAAAGAGATTCTCTGGGGGAGACTCTTAGGCAAAGTTATAAGTAGGCTTACATGCTGATTTTTTTTAGGGATGTATTGTCTTGCTTTTTCACTCTCTTAATGGTGTCTTTTGATTAATATTTTATTCGATGGTTAGGGCTTTCATGTCTTGTTTAATTCACTTTTGCTTATCCCAAGGTCATGAATCTGTTCTACATCTTCCACTTGAAGTGTGATCTAGCTTTCACATTTAGATCTTGGATCTCTTTTAAATTAATTTTTGAATATCATTTTGGGGGTAAGGATCATTTTTTTCATACAGATATCTCATTGACCTAGCATCATTTATTGAAAAAAACTCCTTTTCCACTGAACTGTGGGAGAAATTACGTCTTAAATCAGAAGACCCTGAGGTACGAGTCTTTTCCACTTTCTGTTCTGTGACATGGATCTGTTTGTCTGTCCTTGCCCCAATGCCACAGTGCCTTGGTTCCTGTATCTTTATGATGAGCGTTGATATCTGGTAGTGTTCCTTCTCAACTTCTTTCTCTTTAAAGAATGGCATGGTTATTTTAGGTTCTTGGAATTAGCTCACTGATTTTGAAAAAAAATAAAGAAAGAAAGAATAAATAAGTGATAATACACAACCTGACAGAGTGGCCTAAGGAACCATTCCATTTTATTTTTTTTTTAATTTTTAATTTTTTTAAGTTAAAGGCAACGTTATTACAACACTTTCCCAAACTTCAAAATGCATTTTATATGAATTTACCTCTAATATATAATACATTATATTACAAGAAAGAAAGCATTTCTAGTCAGCTACTTAGCTTTTATATATTACCCAAAACACAGCCTCCTAGAAGAGCAGCAACACACAAGCAGTTTATATCACCAAGTAAATGATTTCTCTGGTATCTCATGAAGGGTCGTTTATTTTGCAACTTATTTTATGTTCATTTTCTCTGATTTAAAAATAAGGCAAAGCTATCTTTTCTAAATCTTAGCAGTTAATGTCTAGAAATTTTCTTTACTACAGAAACATTCACCACCTTAGAAACATTTCCTGGGGTAGAAAATAGGATTTTGAACCTAAAGAAACCAACAGAACTCTGTATCTCCCTTTACAAAGAGGGGCAGAATTCTCTTCTTTGCTTCTTTCTGGACCATATCAAGGCCTCTTCCTCTTTGTACAGCCATCCTGAACACTATCAACTTTAAAAGATACCAAATTTACAATAAACTCTCCTCTAATAAAGTTTTCCATCTACTCTTGCCTCCTCATGTTTGCTTATTTAAAATAATTTACAACCCATTGGGAACATTACATAATAATGAACTTAAAAGAATTTTGAGAAATATGATAACATAACAGAAGTAATTTTCATATTAGAGGAGGAAGTTATTTGTTCATCCACCTCTGCTTCAAAACAATCTGCAAATAAATTCAACTTATGAAAAGAATTCCTATTCCAAGGTTACTACACTTATTTAATAATGATGTAAATTCACTGAATAGATGTAGTCTCCCTCAACTTGCTTTCTTCGATTTTACATTTGTGAGCTACTGACTAACACAACACGTTCATCTTCCTCGCTTTTACAACAGTAGGAAATTGTAAGAAATTGTAAGAAAAATAATTATGAATTTTTTTTCATAAGGCAAAAGTTAACAGAGATTTTGCTAAGAAGTTTTGAAGAAAAGAAAAGGTAAATGAAAAGATACATGCTGGCTGCTTGGTGGGCAAGGCTTATAAATCACTGCACGGTAAGAGCACGTGCTGAAACTTCATGGTGCCAGTCTCGTAACTCTGTGTTTTGGGGACTAAAGACGTGAATGGGGTATCTTTTCCTTTGCCTTCTTGGCATTATCAGTTTCAGATTCTTTCGAATGTTCAGTCCCGGAGATCTGGGCACGGACTCGGAAAGAGCGAGAATGAATAGTCTCAGTCCTTGGGTGCCAGTCTTCAGTATCTTCAATCAGTCTCTTCCTGCTGGCATCACTATGAGTAGGCATGTGATAAAACTGTGTATTGCGCTCCACAGTGTGTTTTCTTGACGGGCCATTTTGCTGCTTACTGTCACCCTGGGGTCCTCTTCTCTGTTTCTCTGCTAGCTCCTGAGCAGCCTCAGAACACACGTTGGTGACTGTGGGCTGCGGTGGGACAGTCACTGGAGTTGTAGCAGCGCTGAGTGCAGGTAAACACTGGCAGCACTGAGGCTGACATCAGCATCAGCCCAGATGTGGCCAGTGAGGGAGGGGTGACAGCATCACAGGTGGATGGGAAGCACACGATGAGGTGGTCACATGGGCTGGGGTGAAGGCGGATGATGGTGATGGGATGGTCGTGACTTTTGGAGAAGACACAGAACCAAAGAGCTGTGGTGCCTTATTGTAGATCGCGTTGGTTGTGGAATGACTTTGGACACAGCAGGAGAAGAACAGGTTTAACTACTTCTTTAGGGTCTCCTTTTTGAATTGGACCCAGCTCAGGCTTGGGGGAAGCAGATTCTCTTCGCAGAGTCATATTCAAAGAGCCAGTACCACCCTTAGTCTTGTTCTGGGCTTCAAGATGAGTCACTCTGTGTGCCCTTATTCCATCAATGCTGACAGCCACATCACCTATTCTTACATTTGCCTGGGATGACTTGCCTCCATCTTTCAGACTAGAAATAGTCAGGGGCATGTTGAAATCCTTGTCACCTTGCAGCCAGAAACCCCAAGGAGAGGGACTGTGCCAGTTTGAATATATTGTTTCCCCCAAATGCCATTATCTTTGATGTAATCTTGTGTGGGCAGATGTTATCAGTGTTGATTAGATTGTAATTCTTTGAATATTTCTTTGGAATGTGCCCCACCCAGCTGTGAGTGATGATTCTGATTGGATAGTTTCCATGGAGGTGTTGCTCCGCCCTTTTGGGGTGGGTCTAAGTTGATCAGTGGAGCCATATAAATGAGCTGACATAACGGAATGAACTCAGTGCAGCTGTGAGTGATGTTTTGAAGAGGAGCTACAGCCAAGAGGGACACTCTGAAGAACGCACAGGAGCTGCAGATGAGAGAGATTTTGAAGATGGCCATTGAAAGCAGACTCTTGCTCTGGAGAAGCTAAGAGAGGAAAAGGCCCCAAGAGCAACTAAGAGTGACATTTTTCAGGAACTGCAGCCTAGAGAGAAACGTCCTGGGAGAAAGCCATTTTGAAACCAGAACTTTGGAGCAGACACCAGCCACGTGCCTTCCCAGCTAACAGAGGTTTTCCAGACACCATTGGCCATCCTCCAGTGAAGGTAACTGATTGCTGATGTGTTACTTTGGATACTTTATGGCCTTAAGACTGTAAATGTGTAACCAAGTAAACCCCCTTTTATAAAAGCCAATGCATCTCTGGTGTTTTGCATTCTGGCAGCATTAGCAAACTAGAACAGGGACCAACCAAGGACACTCTGTAGGTGCTCACCTTCTAATGGCTCAAAGTCCAATCCTAGAAAATAAAAGTTACTCTGATCGGCCGCGGCGCTGCCTCCGCCTCCTTCCATTTTATTTTGAGACTCATATTCCTTCTTTTCCAGTCTCTATCCTAACCCCTTGCTGAGTAGGAATTTACCAAAGATCACTCTGTGGTAAAGACTTGTAGGCAGGTTGACAGTTTCTAGGAGAACAAAGCAGGCTTCCCAACTGTGCGGACCCCATTTGCAGGCAAAACATCCCAGCTCTGAGCCTGGCTTTTTAACTCCACCATAGATTAAATCAGGGGTTACTTCTTTCAGAGCTCTAACCAAACATACCTCTGACTCATGTTAAAAATTCTCAATCTCCATTTCCTGACACCATGGATTGTATATGCATGGCAAAGCCTTTTAGATAGAGCGTCTTTTTGAAAACCTTAACTTGGTCAAGTTAAGGAATGTAAGTACTCATCTATTTGGACTCTGTTTGCACTCATTTCCATAAAGGTATTCCATAATCCCAATCTTGGGGAAGAAATATAGTCAAGTACGGTGCCACCATATTGCTTTTTGAAACTTAAGGTTACATAAAAGAATGAGTTGGTCCCTTTACAGTTTACTTTTTACTCTCAGGACTAACTTGTTCATATCATCATGTCTTTTAAGTAAGCAGAAAGTGAATTTTTCAGAAAAAAAGCCTTCTTCTGTCAGTTAAAAATCAACCAGCAGCAATAAACCATAGTTTGCTAGACCAAAACAGAAGTTTCTTGTGCTCATCAATTGAAAGGTGGAGGAAGAGGGTGGGGAAAAGTTTAAATATCTTATTTTTATAAGACTTAGGGTATTAATGACCCTTATGTTCAATCACCTAACAAGGAATTCATTCTTTGGGAGTCTATTAATTATGGTTAGAAATACAATTATATCTACTTCTGTAGAACATCAATATCATTGACATGTAGCAGTTTCTGCTTTATAATAAGCAAAATATATGTATGTTTGATATTTTAAATGACCAAGTACACAGAGATTCACACTCATCAGTCCATGAATGTTTATTGTTGGCTGATTATGAGTGAATATATGTACACCCCTAAGATTTATAGATCTGAAACATGTGTATACATATATATGTGTGTATATGTGTGTGTGCGTGTGTGCCTGTGTGTGTGTGTGTGTGTGTATAACTTAAGTTCTCCAGTGGCAAAGGAATGGGGGGAAACGAAGAGATTTGGGGGCTCATTTTGACTTCCTTGGTAAGGGCAAAGAGTTAAGATTTATACTGCGGGAAACACTTTCCGGTTGGGGGAAGGAGAGATAAAACGAAAGAAACTGACCTGGGGGGTTAATGGCTCTGTTTCTGTTCTCCCCTCCTGGTGTATGTGGCACTAACTATAGTTATATATTTTTTTCCTATATGCCTCTCTATTATTAACCTCTAGTTATAGTGACATACATTTGTTCTAGTTCATGAGAGAGATTTCTAATATTTGTATAGTTAATCACGGACATTGTCCACCACAAGATTCACTGTTTTATACATTCCCATCTTTTAACCTCCAACTTTCCTTCTGGTGACATACGTGACTCTAAGCTTCCCCTTTCCACCACCTTCACACAACTTTCAGCACTGTTAGTTATTCTCACAACATGCTACCATCACCCCTGTCCAGTTCCAAATGTTTAAGTTCACTCTAGTTGAACATTCTGCTCATAATAAGCAACCACTCCCCATTCTTTAGCCACATTCTATATCCTGGCAACTTATATTTCATGTCTATGAGTTTACTTATTATAATTAGTTCATATTAGTGAGACCCTGCAATATTAGCCTTTGTGTGTCTGTCCTATTTCATTGAATATAGTGCTCTCAAGGTTTCTTCATCAGCCCATTTCTTTTAAGATGGTTTTGTTCACACACCATACATTCTGTCCTAAGTAAACAGTCGTTGGTTCCCTGTATAGTCATGTATTTATGCATTCACCACCATCACCACTATCTATATAAGGACATCTCCATTTCTTCCACAAAGAAGGAGGAAGAGTCAAGGAAGGCAGAGACAAAAGAAAAAGAAAAGAAAGAGAGAGAGAAAAAGCAAACAAAACAAAACAAAACTTGACAGCTAGAAAGCAACATAAGAAAAGATAGCATTAACCTAAAGTAGAATAAAGAGTCAATCGACATCACCAATGCCAGGAGTTCCATACCCTTCCCCTATTCCCCTCCCCCCAGTATGCATTTAGCTTTGGTATATTGCCTTTGTTATATTAAAGGAAGCATACTACAATGTTTCTATAAATTCTAGTCTCTAGTTTGCATTGATCATTTCCCCCCAATACCACCCTATTTTTAACACCTTGCAATGTTGACATTCATTTGTTCTACCTCATGTAAAAACATATTTGTACCTTTTATCACAATCGTTGAGCACCCTAGGTTTCCCTGAGTTACACAGTTCCTGTCTTTATCCTTCGTCTTTTGTTCTGATGTCCCACATGGTCCTGACCTTCCTCTTTCAACCATACTCACAGTCATCTGTGTTCAGTGTACTTACATTGTTGTGTTACTATCTCCCAAAATTGTTTTCCAAACCTCTCACTCCTGTCTTTTCCTTTCTGTCTGTGGTGCTTCCTTTAGTGTTTCCTGTAGAGCAGGTATCTTATTCACAAACTCTGTCATTGTCTGTTTGTCAGAGAATATTTTAAGCTCTCCCTCATATTTGAAAGAAAGTTTTGCCAGATATAGGATTCTGGGTTGGTGGTTTTTCTCTTTCAGTGTCTTAAATATATCACACCACTTCCTTCTTGCCCCATGGTTTCTATTGAGAAATCCACACATAGTCTTATCAAGCTTCCTTTGTATGTGATGGATCGCTTTTCTCTTGCTGCTTTCAGGGTTCTCTCTTTGTCTTTGATGTTTGATAATCTGGTTATTAAGTGTCTTGGCATAGGCCTATTCAGATCTATTCTGTTTGGGGTATGCTGCACTTCTTAGATCCATAATTTTATGTCTTTCATAAGAGAAGGGAAATTTTCATTGATTATTTCCTCCATTATTGCTTCTGCCCCTTTTCCCTTCTCTTCTCCTTCTGGGACACCAATGACATGTACATTCTTGCTTTTCATTTTGTCCTTAAGTTCCCAGAGATGTTGCTCATATTTTTCCATTCTTTTCTCTATCTGTTCTTTTGTGTGTAGGCTTTCGGGTGCCTTGTTCTCCAGTTCCTGAGTGTTCTTCTGCCTCTTGAGATCTGCTGTTGTATGTTTCCATTGCATCTTTCATCTCTTGTGTTGTGCCTTTCACATCCATAGATTCTGCCAACTGGTTTTTTGAACTTTCAATTTCCACCTTATGTATGCCCAGTGTTTTCATTATACAGTTATCTCTTTTGCCATATCTTCCCTAAACTTTTTAAATTGACTTATTATTAGTTGTTTCATTTCCTGTATCTCAGTTGAAGTGTATGTTTGTTCCTTTGACTGGGTCATAACTTTGCTTTTCTTAGTGTAGGTTGTAGTTTTCTGTTGCTTAGCATGCTTTCCTTGGTTACCTCAATCAGGTTTTCCCAGACTAGAACAGGCTCAGGTCCCAGAAGGAAGAAATATTCAGTATCCAGTTTCCCTGAGGGTGTGTCTTAGAAAATTGGTACACCCTGTAATGCTTCAGGTCACTGTGCTTTTCTGCCCAGTGGGTGGTGCCTGTCAGCCTGGCATAAGGAGGCTCTGGGGTCTGGTTCTGAATGGAGGGCAGGTAGTAGAGCTGGGCCCCACCCCTTTCCTCTTAGGGAAGATAACCTCCCTAGGGAGAGGTCATTAGCATTCGAATAGTATCTCTGCCTGTGCTATCTCCACCCTTGTCTGGGCCAGAGTGCTGGCAACTGAAAATGGCTGAGGCTTTTTCCACTGAGCCAAAAAGGGGACAGAAAGCCCCTTTCAGAGCCAGTCCACAGCCACCTTCCTGCTCTCCAAGGTCAGTTGTCACCCAAAGCCTGTGTCTGCTTGTTGGGGATTCATAGCTTGTAGTGAGCAGTCCACACTTGTTAATTAAAACCCCAGTTGGAGCTCAGCTGAGCTATATTCACTTGCTGGGAGAAAGCTTCTCTCTAACACCACAAGGCTTTGCAGCTCGGGCTGTGGGGGGAAGGGGGTCCTGGCTTAGAGCCACAGTTTTTACTTACAGATTTTATGCTGCTATCTTGGGCATTCCTCCCAATTCAGGTTGGTGTGTGAGGAGTGGACAGTCACTTTTGTCCCCTCACAGTTATTCTGGATTATTTATTAGTTGTTCCAGGGGGACTAACTAGCTTCTACTCTTCTCTATGCTGCCATCTTAGATCTTAAACATCATTTTAACATGTCTTATCTTCTCCAAATCAGTTCCCACTGAATCACTTGGACTCTGGTCCTCTCCACCATGAACTGTCACAAAATCCTCTATCCTGGTTATGATTTCTCCAAACCCTCCTCCATCCTTATGCAGGATAATCTTTCTAAAACTCACACCTATTCAAGTGACCCTCATAAAAAGAAACATTTTTTAATTCTGTTTCTGTTTGCTAAAGCTGCCAGAATGCAATATACAGAAATGGGTTGGTTGATTTTTAAATAGGGGTTTATTAGTTCACAAATTTATAGTTCTAAGGCCATGAAAATGTCCCAGTTACGGCATCAACAGGATGATACCCTGTCTGAGGAAATGCCAATTGCATCCGGGGTTCCTCTGTCACAGGGAAATCACATGGCCGGCTGTACTGATCCTTCTGTCCTGGGTTTAGCTTCTGGTTTCAGTGGCTTTCTCCAAAATACCTCTGGGCTTCTGTCTTAGCTTTTCTGTTCTCTTCAAAATGTCTCTGCCTTTTATCCTTTCATAGAGGGCTTCAGCAAGGGGTTTAAGACCCAACTTGAATGGGTGGATCACATCTCCATGGAAACAACCTAATCCAAATATCCCACCCACAATAGGTCTGCCCCCACAAGATTGGATTAAAAGAACATGACGTTTTCTGGGGCACATAATGGTTCCAAACCAGCACAGATTCTATTTGGCCAAATATTAAAGTCTAGACTATTTATCCATCTACATAAAACTTCATGACATGAATCTGTCTAAAGCTACAATCTTCTTTCTTAATGAACTTAAAATCACCTAAACACAGCATATTATTTGCATCTTTGAGTCTTGGAATTCTTGTTCTAGAATGTTCTTCTCATTGATAAAAGCAGAGCCTGGTAAGGAAACTGTTAGGGAAGGCTGGAAGAAAATGGTCATGCAAGCTGAAAAATAGTTATAAATTGTTTTGGAGTCTGGAAAAATGGTGACCCATGTAATGCTCTGACAATTTCCCAAATTGCCATTGGCAGTAACTTAGAAGATAGGAAATACACCTAATGAATTTTTGGATTTTGCTAAGGATATCTCCAGACAGGAGACTGAGCATGTCATCTGAGTGGTCCTAGCTGTGTAGGAAAAGGAATAAGAAGAGAGAGGAGAGCTAGAAAAGGAGCTCTTCACTTTGAAAGCAAGATTTAAAGGGAATATAAGGAATTAAGATTTTCTAGGCTGAAAAATAAAACAATTCATTATCTCCAGTCCCTCAACATATACAGTATATTTCTCAAAATAAAATAAGCCCTGAAGACAAAGTAAGTTCTTTTAAGACCTCTGAAAGATTTAGAATAATGCTTACTAAGCCTTTTAGCTTGAAAACAGTTTTTAGGAATCTTAAAAGCATTGTCCAAATTACAGGGTGGCTTATCTAAAAAAAAATTGTGGATAAGGATTTGGCGATTTTTAGAAAGCCCACAAAGATTTCAAGTAAGTTATATTGGTGAAAGCACTGTGAACAGGGACTAAAATAGTCTTTGTGTACTAAAGAATTTAAACTTACCCAAAAGAGGTCTGGCCTTTGCCTTCAATTTCTGGGAGGTGATCGCTAAGCCCTTGGAACGTCAGGCCTGATAACTTTAGTAATTGGATGAACTGTGGGTCTGTTCCTATTTTCTGGTCTTTTTCTCTTGTACTCCATTATTGCCATGATTGAAAATTTTTGCTTGAGTGATGGACATTGTGTATGGTAAGTTGCAGAAACTATGTATAATGATATCTCCCTGAAGGGAGGATTTCTAATCCTTTTTATCAACAGATAGAGTTTTATGCTTCCTTTAATATAACAAAGGCAATATACCAAAGCTAAATGCCTATAAGAGGGGGATATAAGGGAAGGGCTTGGGACTCTTGCATTGGTGATGTTGTTAGACTCTTTTATTGTACTTTATTTTATCTTTTCTTTTGTTGCTTATTAGCTGTCATTTTTTTCTCTTTTTCTTTTTGTTTTTCATTCTATCTTCTTTCACTCTTCCTCCTTCTTTGTGGAAGAAACGGAAATGTCCTTATATAGATAATGGGGGGGTGGTGAATGCATAAATACGTGATTATACAGGGAACCATTGATGGTTTACTTAGGATGGAATGCATGGTGTTTAAACAAAACCATCTTAAAAAAAACGGGTTGATGAAAACTTGAGGGCATTATATTGAGTGAAATAAGTCAGGCACAAAAGGATAAATATTGTCTGATCTCACTGATACGAACAAATTATAATATGTAAACTCATAGACATGAAATATAGGTTCCCAGGATATAGAATGAGGCTAAGGAATGGGGAACGGCTGCTTACTATGAGCAGAATGTTTAACTAGGTTGAACGTAAGTGTTTGGAAATGGACAGAGGTGATGGTAGCACATTATTGTGAGAATAACTAACAGTGCTGAATGGTGTGTGAATGTGGTGGAGAGGGGAAGTTTAGAGTCACGTATGTCACCAGAAGGAAAGTTGGAGGTTAAAATATGGGAATGTATAAAACAGTGAATCTTGTGGCGGACAATGTCTGTGATTAACTGTACAAATATTAGAAATCTCTTTCATGAACTAGAACAAATGTATGACACTATAACTAGAAGTTAATAATACAGGGATATATAGGGAAAAATATACCAATTGCAAACTACGTACTAAAATCAGTAGTACTTTAACATTCTTTCATCAACAGTAACAAATGTATTATACCAATACTATGAGTCAATAATGGAGGGGGCAGGGGTTAGGGATATGGAAAGATTTGAGTTTCCCTTTTTTGTCTTTATTTCTTTCCTGGAGTAATGAAAATGTTCTAAAAATTGGAAAAAAAAGTTAATTGTGGTGATGAATGCACAACGAAACTATATAATGGTACTGTGAACAAATTATTGTACACTTGGATGATTGTATGGTATGTGAACAATCTCAATAAAATTAAACTTTAAAAAAAGCACATGTGATCAGCTATCAGTCAGAAACAAACAAAAACAGTTTTTAAAAGAGAAGCAAGAAAGGTATATTCCTGTTAAATAACATAACCCTACTAAATTGTAGAAATGAAACAAAAACAAAACTTCTGCTATGGTTTGTAGTTTATGAAAGAGTAGCTTCATTTAAAAACGCTTATTAAAAAACTAAAACTTTAGTTGTGAGCACATACAGCAATCAGTTTACTCCTGAGTTTTAGCTGTTATTTCTAAATTCTGAAATGCTTTGCTATTTGTTTAACCTAGTAGTTCCCTAGAACTTTAAGTATCTGTATAATACCCAGGATTCAGAATTAAGATTTACTGCATATAACAATATGTGAATAATGCTAATCTAGTTAAGACTAAGCTAAATCAAAATACCGGGTAAAGGATAATACTGTCTGTATTCTAAAACTTTAACTTCTGTGTAAGACCAAAAAGGAGCTAGAGTATTTTAAGCCAAAGAAATAAAAAGTATTTGCAAATCCCCTAAAGGACTAGAGAAAAGCGTGAAACTGGTAAACCTCCCCACCTGGGGGAATACCTGGTATTCTCTTACACAATGGGCTTTCCCAATTCAGTAAGCCAAACTCTTGATCTTAAGGCTTGCACTTATGAAACATATCTGTAAGAGCAAAGTTAAACCTACTTATAATTGATACCTGAAAGGCATCCCCAAAAGAACCTCTTTTGTTGCTCAGATGTGGTCTCTCTCCAAATCAAAATCTGCAAATAAACCCACTACCTTCCCCCCTACGTGGGACATAACTTCCAATAGTGTAAGTCTCCCTAGCAATGTGAGTTATGAATCCCCAAAATAGGCCTGGATCTGGCTTCATAAAATCAGTTAACCAAATAAAATAAAATAAAATAGAATTTTAGTGGCTAAAATTTTTCAAAAAAGAGTTGAGAAGTCATTCTAAAAGTTACTCTTATGCACATTTTAGCCAGATCTTGCAAACTCATGGTATGCCAAGCCCCAAACTGTCCCGGCCAGCGGGACGATCAATGGAAGCTCCAAGTCCTGCGAAGGAAGAATGGTATGGGACAAGAGACACGAAGAACGACAGCAAGACAGGTTTCTGATCAAGCTGCAAAATTTTATTGAAGAGGCAGGGTATATATACTCTAAGGGTGGAGGGAGTGGCTAGTAAGGACGGGTGGCGATTTAGGATTGGCTGCTGCTGTTGCTAGGGTGGAAGGCAGATGTAGGGGGATTGGCGGTTGCTGTTGCTGGGGGTCTGGGATTGGTGGTAGCTGTTGCTGGGGTGGATGGCCAATGGGCGGCTACTGTTTAGGCGCGAACTAGCTACTGCTTAGGCGGGAACTACTGTTACTTCCTAGAAGAAGGCTAATTATAGCTTAGGCTGTTCTTGCATCAGCCCTGGCGGCCATGTTGCATGTCACCGGTATCGCTGAAGGTGAATATTATATATGCTACCATAATCGTCCCCAACACCAAACAACAGTATTCCTAAAAACCTCTAACAAACACTCTGAGCTCCATCTTGCTCCTGCTTCTGTTCAGACTATGTATACAATTTCTAACCCAGTTTGTTTCTTCCAGATTAGAAGCCTTTCACAGCAGACTCCTCCTTGCCAGAAGCTAGACTCCTGTTTCCCATGCTCAACACCCTCAGTAGCATTGCCAGAGACTGCTATGCTCCCACAGTAGGGCCCGCAGACCACTAGAAATAAGCCAGACACAAAAGGACAAATATTGCATGATTTTAGGCAGGATTTGCTCATTAACTAATGAGCAAAAGGCAAATTCCAGAGAGCAGTCAGGCTGCAAGGAGGCAAAAAGAAGGGTATCTCTGAGGAAAATGGCAGTAAACAACCCCTGATGGCAATAAATAACCCCTGGTGCTGGGGAAGTTATCTAGGATCAGGCTTTAGCAAAGGAGGATGAAGGGGGAAACAACAAAATAACTAGTAAAAAATTACAAAAGGAACAGAAAACTATAAAACAAGCCCTTCCCACAGTATTGCATGCCTCTTGCCTCTTTCCTCTTGCACATTCTTCTCTTGTGTGTACTAAGTAAATTTTCTACCTGTTTGCTTAATCTATGCTGTGCCCTTGAATTCGTTCTCATGGCCTAGCCAAGAACCTAGAAGCCCAAATCTGGCAACAATCTCACTGATTTGAAACAATTAGAATAAACAAATGCACAGAGTCAGAATCTAGAATATAGGTTCCCAGGGGACAAGGTTGGGATAGGGAATGGGAAGTTAAGGCTTCCTATTTGGAAAGATGGAAATGTTTTGGTAACGGATGGTGGTTTGGGTAGCATGACATTGTGAACACACTTAACAGCACCAAAATATGTATCTGAATATGATTATAATGGGAAATATTAGATTATATATATGGTAATAGAATTTTTGAAAATTTTAATCAATCCATGGAACTACACAATCAGTAAATCCTAAGTTTATGGGTTTTAATTAATAGTACAATTATAAAAATGGGTTATCATCAGTTGTACAAATGATGTTCCACACAAGTGCAAGGTGTTGGGGTGGGGAGGTATAAGGGAATCCAGTATTTTATGAATGATCGTTCTGTAAACCCACAACTTCTCTAACAACAACAACAACAAAAATAGGTAAGGATTGACCTGGGCCATAATGTCCCAGCTACAGCAAATATTCAATTATCTATTCAGTCAATAAATATTTACATGCATGCCTGAAAAAAAAAAGAAACAATTCATTACAAAAAAAAAAAAAAAAAAAAAAGCCTTTGTGCCTACTCTTGAAGGCTAATTTGATCATCGTTGCTCCTTTCTCCCACCATCCACTCCACGTTCTCTTGATGTGTTGTATATGCCTTGGTTAATTGGGTTCACATCCATGGGTTTATCCAAACATTGATTCCCGCTGCATCCACGTCTGGTTTTGTGTGTCATGTTTTCCCACTGCCCAATGTCACTGGCCATGAGAGCATTAAGGCACCCCGGAGAATCTCCTGGGCTCCAGACAGTCCTCCCCATCTGCCTGGCTTAGTAACAATTCAGTTTTTCCTCGGTGATCAGGCTCAGTCACCCATCAGCATATAAGGCTTTCTCTACCTTGGGGAGACTTGGGGAGCCCAAAATGGCCAGGTGGCACTGCCAGCTTTCATGGAAGCATGGCTGTTTGCCCTAGTGGAAGGATTCCTTCCTTGAAACCAAGACCCCCCAATTCACTAAGCCTGAGATTGGGGGACAAACAGCAAAAATTACTTAAGGTATTTACCAGAGGAGGCAGTGAGGTGACATGCCCACCCCACCCCCACCCCCCACTACAATACCACCTGGAAGGCGGGTGGGGACCACCAAGTCTGGAGCTCGGGGCTTCCCTGGGGCACTTTAACCTGCTCATGCTCAGTAGCATTCAACAGCAGGAAATAGTGACAAGAAATAAATACAAGATTTGGGGCCCTGAGAATCCATGTTTTCTTAAACCCACTGGATGAAAACCCAATCAACCAAGTCATTTACGAAGGAGAAAGGGAGCATGCCACTAAAGTGGAGGAATGAGGATGGGGTATTTGGGAAACATCACAACCCAGAGAAGCACAATCAGTGATAAGAATGAACATCTAGAACATTCTAGATCCATCCTTGAGAGTTAGAATGAATATAGACTTCATCATGCAAACCAGGACAGCTTTTAGAGAAAAGCTGGGTAATTTTTTTAAACTAAATTTTTATTTTGAAGTAATGGCAAATTTACAGGACAGCTGCAAAAATAATACAAAACCCAAAAGAGAGAACTCCAAGATATACCTCTGTCACAGCCCAAGAGGGCCATGCCAGTCCAAAGGCCAAAGAAGACAAAAAGCATTTTCTGATACATGAACTTTTATTCGGGGCTTATTTACAGGGTGAGAAAGTCGTGGAGAGATCATGATGGCTCTCTCAGGCCTGGCAGGCATCGCGTTCACAGAGAAAATGACTGAGCAATGCAAAAAGGGCAGAAAGCCTTTTATAAGGGTTTAAGACAAAGGCCTTCCTAAGGGTGGGGGGAGCATAGATGCAGGAATAGGTCATTCTGACTTGGGGGGGGTGGTGCAGGAAGGACTAGAATAATACTTGAACAATTACATTTTGCTCTTTTTGTGAGACTAAGAGCCTCTCACTTCCTGCCTGCTTGCATAAAGTTACATTTTAAGGTCAATTTACCCTTTTTCTCTTTACTAGCTTAGAAAGACAATAGGTTAAACATTTAGCTGCCCAGGTCATGCAGACTGCTGTGCACCAAAGATCTGCAGGCCTGTTTTGCTCAGGCCATGGGTTGCCACAATCCACCCCTGCACAACAGTTTGCATTGACCATAGGACAGACTTTACATCTATAATTCACAACAACAATACAATAAACAACATAATAATAATACATTGGTACAGAGAGCTAATAAACCTATTAGCAAGTGGTGCTATGGCCAGTTTAATGAGTTTTACTATTTAGCACAAGTACTGCCTGGGCTAAAATAGCTCAAGGATGAAACTACCAGGCATTCTGCTTTATTCTATATCTAGTTTTTACCATTTTTTCAACCTTGATCACAGAAATAAATTTCCCTTTCCACCAACTTTCTGCACCTTTTCACACCTATTTAGGTTTTGTTCCATATCCCCTATTTTTTATTCTGATACAACCAGTCATTTAGGAAAAAAACGACTTCCTTTTCCTTCAATGATAAAAAGAAAAAGACATCCCTTATACCCTCTACATCCAAGTCATCAAAATAATTCTGGAAATTGTTCTTAAGCATTTCACAACATATTATTACTAATAACATTACACTTGTTAGAAGGCTAAATACTGAAAACATTTAAGCAATGCATTATTGAAATAGTAACACATTTTTTAAACAAGAATTAACAACACATGTAAGGATTAAATTGGACAGTTGAGTGGTTTAACAATATATATATAAACTGTGTCTTCATAGCAGATAGAAGGGTTCCAGGCGAGGAGGTTTTAAATACCATGTTTCCTCCCCTTGCAGGGAGCCCCTCAGTGTCAGAACCACAGTTAGTTTTCTATGTAATTCTAATACCCATGGGCTTAGGATTCTCAACCAGCGTGGCTGCATGGGCCAGAGCCAGAGCCAATTGACCTTATTTTCCCCAATTTCTAGTGTTTTTGGCACAGGCAAGAGAGAGTTATTATCATTGCCCCGTTGTGGCTTGAAGGCAGCCGGCCCGTTTAACTGGAGTTAATGCTGATACAGTCCTTGAGTCCATCGTTTCTATTATCCTTTAAGTGTTTAGCCGTATCCACGGTGGTGAAGGTATATCTTGTCCCTCTGGACAGAGGAAAGGGGCCAATATAGTTTACTTGCCACCAGGTGACAGGAATCTGGTGTCCTTGGTGCCCAGTTTTTCAGCACAGTCATTTAGCCATTTTATGTGTCGTTGGTGTTAGGTTGTGGAATTTTGCTAGGGCATCCACTTCTATGTCACCTGGTAATGAACTGGTGTTATGGGCAGAGACATGAAAAATGGTTACCCTACATTTGTGGCAGGCACTCCAGATGTCTCCCCACCAACGGTGTCAGCACTGGCCTGGACAGTCATGGCTGTCCAGGTAGCAGGTTGCCCATGTGCCAATCCATGCAGAGTCAGGTGTGTTTCCTTGTCCGTCAACGGTGGGCACGGGAGGAGCCACCTCGGGAGGATCCACAGGAAACAGGGCATGCTGCTCTTTCACATAGGAGGCCGATCTTAAAATTTCATGCATCTCTGTTTTTAAAGAGCCGTTGTCAAAGATGCCATGTCGTAGGAGGTAGACTTTCCATTTTGTCAATGTGCTCACCTGAGCACTCCCCAAGTGGGGCTTATTTATAGTGTCCCAGATCCACATACCTGTATGGGTGTGGTCTTCTGTAAGGTCATTAGGCACCTGAGTTAGACCTTCAACACTCACAACTGAGGATTACAAACCGTGCTCAACTGCTCTTTTAAAGGGCTATACCTGAGTCCTGTGCCCTTCCATAGTTGGGACCAGAATCTAACAGGTACACATTTAGCTTGTTGCCTTTGTCACAAACCCCACCCAAAGCCAATATTGGCACTGGCCACATCCAAATCACAGGGTATATCGGGGTCCACCCCCCTTAAAGTCTATACTTGCATAATAGTTGGCTTAGTCTTTTTAGACACAGCCTGCTGTGGAAAATCCCATTCCCACATTTTTCCTTTTCTAATTAGGGTATATGAAGGTTTTAGAATTCATACTAGATAGAGTATAAACACTTCCTAATAACTTAACAAACCAAGAAAAGCCATCAACTGTTCAGAAGTAAGCAATGTGGGTAACTTTGCATTTTAACAACAGCTGAAGGAATAGCCTTAGTTTTAGCCAAGCAGACAAAACCCAAGAACTTGATCGAGTACTCAGGCTGTTCTGGAGGTTTCCACGTTTGAAGGTGTCCTTGTGGAAGCACAGCAAATGTCCATTGCTGTTTTCCCCATGTGAAGCCTAACAGAGGTTGACTGGAAAAAATCTACAAATATTCTAAATAACATATTAGCAAGGTTTAACACAGAATGAAACAGGAGCAACCAGTTTGCTAACGGCTCCCTAGGCTTTTGTCAGTACTGGTTACTAATATCTCTTAATTCGGCTGGAGGAAAACTCCTTTGGATCAGCAGCTGCTGCCACTGCCCCACCTTCCTCCCTCCATGGGGGATCAGGGTGCTGAACCTCCTCTGCTTTAACCCTTTGTTGGAACAGAGGTCGAGTACGCCTACTTTCCTTAGTGTCAATTTCCCAGTCAGACAGGGGCTCATCATCTTCTGGTGAGGAATCAACAGGGTCCCACGCTTTACGGTTCCAGTCAGGGGAAGCCAGGATACACCTAACTTGCCCTTTGGGCAGCTTATGTCCTCTTACTCTAGTGTGCTGGTGTGCCAATATTTCTAAACATTTATCCAGAGCCTCTTTCATTTCCGCTTGTGCTAGCCTCAGATCTCTTTCTAGCTTTAATTTACCTCCCAGGTGGCTTACGGCCACCTTAGCTGCTAAAGCTTCCTCAGCAGCGGCGCATACAGCCTCTAACAATGGCCAGCCCCCCGCAGCCACAATCTGGTGGCCCTTTTTTTCTTTCTGAATCCCCACTGGTCCTGTGGCCTGACACAGGACGGCTATTTGTCCAGCCAGAGAGGGATAAACATTTCCACATTCCCTCGGCAGATTCCACTCATCTAGGAGGGCAGCCACCGCTCCCCACATAGACATCCATTCCTCTGGGAGGGTGGACACCCCTTCCCACATAGACGTCGCAGGCCTCCCCGGTATCCCACCCGGGGTCTTCTCCTTTCCCCTCCCCAAGTTCATGTCATCAGTGCCCGGGATCTCCTTAGTCTCCGGCTGACAGCTATTTGATTCTCCAGGCTGGATCTGCCAATTGTCACAGCCCATGAAGGCCACGCCAGTCCAAAGGCCAAAGACAATGAGCATTTCTGATACATGAACTTTTATTCAGGGCTTACTTACAGGGTGAGAAGTCGTGGAGAGATCATGACGGCTCTCTCAGGCTGGGCAGGCAGTGCGTTCACAGGGAAGACGAACGAGCAATGCAAAAAGGGCAGAAAGCCTTTTATAAGGGTTTGAGACAAAGGCCTTCCTAAGGATGGGGGGCGCATAGATGCAGGAATAGGTCATTCTGACTTGGGGGGTGGTGCAGGAAGGACTAGAATAACACTTGAACAATTACATTTTGCTCTTTTTGTGAGACTGAGCCTCTCACTTCCTGCCTGCTTACATAAAGTTACATTTTAAGGTCAATTTACCCTTTTTCCCTTTACTGGCTTAGAAAGACAATAGGTCTTTTAGCTGCCCAGGTCACTCAGACTGCTGTGCACCAAAGATCTGCAGGCTTGTTTTGCTCAGGCCACAGGTTAGCACAGCCTCCATACCCAGATCCACCAATTTTTACATTTTGCCACATTTGCTATATCATTATATCTATCCATTATCTATCAATCCATCTATCTATCAGTAAGAAGAAATAAAACAAAATAGAGTTACTATGGCTAAGAGATTTAAAGTGGAGTTGGGAAGTCATTCTGGAGGTTACTCTCATGCAAATCTCAGCCAGATAACACAAACTGCCAAAGCATGCAAACCCATTTTGACCTAAGGATATTGGGACACCATAAACAAATGAAAAGATAAAGAACTCAGTAAATTATCTAACCTGAAGGACAACTGGAATATCCCAAACAACGTCCAACCACAAACAATTTATCTAATCTTCTTTTCCTTTAAAAATCTTTCCCTGGAAGCACCAAAATGGGTTGCTGCCTGAATTTGTGCTCCCCAAATTGCAATTCGAACGCCCCGAATAAATGC
The DNA here is from genome assembly GCF_015220235.1 of Choloepus didactylus. Classification (NCBI taxonomy): domain Eukaryota; kingdom Metazoa; phylum Chordata; class Mammalia; order Pilosa; family Megalonychidae; genus Choloepus; species Choloepus didactylus. Next base: position 8,588,428 of record NC_051333.1, on the reverse strand, counting down.
CTTTGTTGCTTTGCAGCTTAGTTTGCTATTTCTCAGTTGATAGATCTATTTACCTATCTATTCTCTAAACGTTTGAGTGTAGGCTGTATACATCATGCTCCTTGAATGCATAACACTTCATGGAAGGAGGGTATTTACTATGTAAACACCTTAAGTTCAATTATCAAGTTCAAGAAATTTAACATTGGAAATAAGGCTTACAGTCTATATTCCAATTTTTTCTTCTGTCCCAATGATGTCCTTTTGAGCCTTTTCTCCTCCATTATTAGATCCAGTTCTAGATCATGCATTGCCTTTAATTGCCATTGTCTCTTTAGCTGCTCTTTTCTTTTTTAATTGTGGAAACACATACGCAACATAATAAACTTTTCCATCTCAACCACTGTCAAGCACACCATTCGGTGAGATTAATCACATTCATAATGCTGTGCTACCATCACAACCATCCATTACCAGAACTTTCCCATCCCCCCCAAACAGAAACCCCAAACCCATTATGCATTAACTCCCCAAAAGGGGGTGCTATGTTAATGACTGACCAAGGGACAGGCTGGTGCCGCAACTGGGGCTGTGTAGGACCAATTAAAACGTGCAATCACCGTGGAATTAGTTGATAACTGCATAACTTTTGGCTAATAATTCTTTTTAATCAAGGCGAAATTCACCCATTTTAAAGGGTACAATTGAGCAGAATTCAGTACATTCACAATGTGTGCAGCCATCACCTCTCTCTAGTTCCGGTTTCCATCGCCCTGCAAGGGGACTCTGGGTCCTCCCTCCAGCCCCTGGGAATTCTCACCCGCCTTCTGTCTCCAGGGCTTTGCCTGTTCTGTACAATCCCATCCGTGGGCCTCCATGACCACTCTACCCAGTCGAGACCATAGCCGTTCTCCAAGGTGGGAAGCTAAGGTGTGAACTTCAGAATTCCAGGTTGCCTTGGAGAATTAGGTAGACATTTGGTCATGTCCTAAAGCATCAACGAGCTCCTATAAAAGAGATATTTTGAGGAATGCATTTTATAGTTCATGGGCATAAAGAGTTTGCCGTAAAAGCTTTATAATTTTTCAAAAGTGAAAAACCAGAAAAGACATATAAGACTAATAAGGAAACAGTTTGAGTTTACATACACAGAATGAGATATGAAGCATCCCTTAAAAATGAAGGTGTACCAAATAAATTTAAAATGGATCAATAGTGGAAAACAAGAGAGTAAACCATAAAACTAACAGACGTGCTGGGAATGCTTCTCCTGTAATCCCAGTTTAAGGAAAGCTTTTCTAAGCAAGAATGAAAATCCCAAATCCAGCTGCTTTAAACAGCTACATAAATACTAAAAATGGATGAAATTAAGAGCACCAGCCAAACAAAAATAACCAAGGCAAGCTATTAAAATGAACATTTGCCTCCAAGATTAGAGATCAGAAAATAATGTTGCCTACAACATAAAGCTCTACAAATTGATGGGAACTTTTTACAGCAGTTTAAAGAGTCCATCCATAGCATAAGAAATGATAAGAAAAGGGATTGCAAATTCCTTTTGCATTTATGGGAGAGGACTTCCCCGTTCTCCAAGCTCTCAGGCATTGCGGCATCTGCTTTATTTATCTGTACAGCTCTCTCTCTCTTTTTTTCCAATTTATTGTTCAAATTGATCTTATCAGAGATGCCCTCCCATAACCAGTCTATATTATGAACTCTATATTACGACATCATGATCTCACCCTGCCCTGCTTTGTTTTTTATTTTTCATTACAGAACAGCCAGTGCCCCTATCATATGTTTCATTGATTTCTTACTTTACTTTCTTCCTCCCTTCTTTATGCTTTCTGTTTAATGCTCTAATATTGGTCCATAGAGCAAAGCCTGCTCACAACACGTATTTGTCAGAGAATTCCGGCCAAGTTCCCACTCAACAAAAATGGGGAAATTTGAGCATTAATAATGATAATAACTTGAAAGGATTGAAATACATCAAACATATTTAAGTTCATTAGCTCATAGCAATACTAAAAAAAGTAAAAATAAAAACCCACTGGTCAAGTTTGAAGGGAACCATTTCACTAGTTAAAAATTGGTAGTGCATTATCCATCTTTCCCAAGGAAATGAATTATTACTGGAAATCATAAACAAAACGAAACCATATCACCAAAAATTTCTGCATGATAAATGGACAGTACCGTACATGAAATTTAGATCTAAATATTGGAAAACTTGACATGTTAGAAAAAAATACCGAGAAAAGGAAATTCTCAGGAATAGATGCTCTGTGTGAGTGTGTCTGTGTGAATTTATACATAATCCTTTGTATCTGGTTCTTTTGCTTGATGTGGTTTCTGAGATTCATCCTTGTTGCATGTAACTATATTTGAATCATTTTCAATGCTTTACATTGAATATATCACTATTTATGAGTCCATTCTGTTTTTTAAGGTAGTTCTTGTCTATTAAGAGTAACACTGTTAAGAAATGACAGAAAAAAATCACAGTGGACAAGGTTAAACAGGCAAAGATGACTTTATTCAAGTGTCACTATAATAAGGGGGAAAAATTAAAAGTCAATTCCCAGGAAGGCAGGGAGTTGATTGAGTTGTATATCAGGGCAAGGACTGTGGAAAATTACCAGTCAGCTTTCTGGTGGAAAAGGGGAGCAGGTGGGTTTGATACCACTTGCAATAGCTGGGTCTGAAGTTGTTTTTCTTGGCAGAGTTGTTTTTCTTGGCAGACAGCTGCAAGATTGGTTTCAGGGTAGTCAGGGCAAGGGAGGGAATGGTTAGGATCAGGAGCATAGCTTTGTTGAGTAGATAGCAGTCTTGATCAGAACATTCTTGTAATTGTCTCTTGATGCACAGGTACCTACACGTGAGAATGAGGTTAAGTTTAGCTTTCACACAGGACAGGTGTGCCTTGCAGGGTGGGGCAGTTAAGGAATTGGCAGAAAGTTAAAAAGACAAACTGTAATCCATAGTCAGTCCCCCTGCTTATCCGCCCACTATCTACTATCCTCGCAAGGTGAAGACTCAGAATAGAAGTTCCCAAAATAGCCTCAAAACCTGTTACCAAACTAGCCCAGACTGGCTCTAAAGAGGCCTGGGCATAACCATTATAGTCAGGGGTGGAGATTTGTTCCAACAGTTCCTAATGTTGCAAATTTGCACAGAAAATATATTTCAAATGTTTCCAATTTAGGCAGGCTGCATGTTTCAAATTTGCTGGGCTAGTTAGGCTTGTGGAATAGAATGTAACCTCTTAAGTATCCAGCCAATGGAGAAACGGGAGGGACTTGCGGTTAGGTGTAGGGAATAAATACTGCTGAGTCTATTATTCTGGGCACCAACCCCCACATTTTGGTTGGGCACCGGTTCTTGCAAGTCTGTGAATAAATTATTTTCTTCTCCACAATCGGGTGAGCGTTTATTCCTTTTTAGGAATAGTGCTTGTTTCTCACATACATATTTGTTAGATTTATCACTAGAAATCGTCAGATCATAAAATGTGCAAATCTCAGTAGATAATGCCAAACTTTCCCAAAAGTCTTGGAACGTGGCAAAAATGAAAAATTTTACATTGTATGTATGTTACCAAAATAAAAACTTAAAAAAAAAAAAAACCACAGAACTGCACAACACAAAAAACAAAAATCCTAATGTAAACTACAGACAATAATTAATAATATAATAATATTGTTTCACCAATTGTAACAAAGGTACCACACAAATACAAAATGTTAATAATAGGGAAAGCTGTGGGGGTGTGTGTAATTGGGAACTCTGTACTTTCTGCATGATTTTTCTGTAAATCTGTAACTGCACTAATTAAAAAAAAAAAAAAGTACTGGGTACAACGTACTCTCACACCATCAGTGCTTGAATGCACTGCAAGTCGCCAGACTTTCGTGTAAAGGGCCAGATAGTTAATATTTTAAGCTCTGCAGGCCAGATGATTTCTACCTAGGCTAATCAACTCTGCCACCCCAGCGCGAAAGCGCAGAATGTAAACGAATGGGTGTGGCTGTGTTCCAAAAAATTATTTGTGGACACTGAAATTTTAATTTCATATCACTTTGGTGTGTCATGAAATATTCCTCTTTCTTTGATTTTTTTTTTTCAAACATTTCACATCCATGCTTAGCTCAAGGACCGTACAAAAGCAGGTGGCTGGCTGATCTCCATCCACTCCTCTCCTAGATCCGCAACAACTCCTTGGTGTTGCAATCTTTTAGCTGTTTCTTCCTTCCGATGGGTGGAGAGTTGCGACTCACCGTGGTTTCATTTGTGTTACAGAAACCGCCACCAGCCAGCCCACTTTCTGAGAACCCCTCCCTCCCTTGCTTGCAAAAGTTTCCACTTCCCCTTTCTTAGAACACACACCTCCTTATGTTTATTAATGATAGACTTACTTCATCTAAAGATAAGCACCTGTTTTCTCCTTCCCTTACAGAAGGGACTGGGGCATGTGCAAAAAAAAAAAAAAAAAAATACAGAGTAACCTGTGCCTAATTATAACACTAAAAATCACACTCACTCAACATGCTAAGTCACCATTTTCGATCACATGATATATGACCAAGCATGATTTTCCACTGCGCATGCGCAACGAAATCCTACCCCCAACCTTACCTCATCTCACGCCACCCTTACACCATCTCATCCCACTTTCCTAAGCCAACTCCCTCCAAATCATATAAAAATCCCAAGCCTCTTTAGCTTAGGGAGACAGATTTTGAGCTTGCCTCCTGTGAACTCTCTTTTCTAGAAATCCTGCAATCACGTCATTGACTTCTGAGTGTATGGGGCAACGAGCCCCCTTGCTGGGTTAACACTGCTCTGAAAACTAATATGGTTAAGCACCTTTTCATATGTTCAGAGCTGGCCATTAGGCTATCTTCTTTTGTGAAGCACGTCTTCAAGTCTTGTTAAATAAATTAAGTAAACCCAAGATGGAGTTACTGGTACTGAGAGTTTCATGTCTGCAAGCCACACTTAACTAAATTCTTTTCTCTTGTAAATACTCAGCTTTCCTAGAACCTGAAAACTAAAAACAATCAGTTATAACCCACCAGCCCCCTTTTTTCTTAAGAAGCATAATTCCTCCAACTCAAGGCAAAGCCAAACAAGGAAAACTATCCTGTACCAACCAATAAGATTATTTTCTTTAAGACTTTTTCATTCTGCCTCTATAACCCTTGCTCTTTATGTTTTCAGGACTCCCCTCCATTTTATGGGTTGCATACTTCATGAATCCCTTAATAAAGCTATGAGATCCAAAAATTTAATTTCCTCTGGATTTTTGTCTAACAGCCTCAACCATTTTTCTATTCAGTTAAAAGCATTTTTGTTATTAATTAATAACCTCAGATTATACACAGCTGAGATGAATAAAGATAGCTACCAAAAAATTCAAAATGGAGCATGGAGTAAAAAAGAATGGACTATAAACTATAAAGGAAAAAGGAATATAGGTGGTGTAGTGAAAATGTCTAACGTACATGTGGGTGACTGAGCTTGTACCTCGACTTACCAGGCCTGGGCCAGGGGACCTGATATCACCCCCTGGGGAGGGTAGTGGGTACGGGCGTTTAGTGCCCTCTGCAGCCCCCCCGAGCCTAGGGAGCGAGGTCAAGGCAGCTCCCTTTTCCTCACCCAAAATGCCACTGGCAGGGGAGGCTTGCCGGAGGGAACCGCCTTTCTCCCAACCGCCCTTACCCCACTTCCTTATCTTGCCCGTACACTCCCCTGTGCCAAGGCAACTCCTGCCACCGCCAGCGCGCATGCACGGTGGCCGGAACAACTCCCGCCCGCTGCAACGGCTCCTGCGTCCTCTCAGAACCAATCCTAGCCCCTCTCCCTTCAGTATTGCCATTTAAGGCTACTTCACCTCCTTTCCAGCCCTGCCCTTCTTACCAGCCTATATAACCTGTGATCACCCCTGAATAAAGCCTCTTTGGCGCATACTCCTACTGGATGAAGAGTGTCTTGTCCTTATCGCCGCCCTCCACACCTTGTACGCCTCCCGCCGAGGACCTGGCCAAGTCCTCCGCCTCGCCCTCGCCTCCGGGAAAGAGCCCCCGCCGCCGGTACCCTTTAAGCAGCCCCGAGAGCTGAGGGCTCAGCTACCGGCCGCCACTCCCCCCAGAAGCAGTAACCGCGACCGCAACTGGTGCCCCGTGTGAGGATCGTCTCCACACAACAGTTCGGCAGGTCGCCCGCTCGCCCGGACGCCTCTCCAGCTTCCCGTTTCCTCGCCTGCAAGGTAAGGGCCGCCTCTCCTTCGCCGCTTCCGGAGCCGTGTGAGGTTCACCGCTCCGAAGCCGCTCCTCCCTTCCCCCACGCTCTCTTCGTCCTCTTGTATGCGCACTTCTATGACCCCCGTTCCTCCTAACGCTCTCCCTCTTCCCCTCCATTACTTTGCTGTGGTTCTTTGTGTCTTTGTTTCCTCATTTGGCGCCATGTGCCTCTTTGCAACCGCCCCCCCCGACTGCTCCCGTTGCCAAAGGGCACTGCTTTCCGCTCTCGCCGTCTCCTTCGGCCTCGCGGCCACGGTTTATCTCATTCTCTCTGCTCGGTAAACAACCCCCCCTCCTCCCCCCTCAGCTATGGGTAATCGTCTATCTACGTGCCAGGCACCTCAAGTTCGTGCTCTAGCGGGTCTCCTAGACACGCATCGCTGTAAAGTGTCTGTCCGGCAGCTGCAGATATACTGGGACCTCCTGCTGCCCTTTAACCCATGGCTCACCACTTGCCATCTTTGGGACCCTGTTACTTATGATCGTCTTATTGATCGAGTCACCAACGCCATGGAACATGAGAGCAAGCGCTTCCCTCCCGGCTTGCTCCCCACCCTGATAACCATCCGCTCCTGCCTTCAAGGCTCCCTCCCCCCTGATCGAGGCCCCGTTAAATCCAAGGAGGCCCTATCAACCCAGCCAACAGATTCAGATAGCGATACTAATTCAAATCATGACTCGGACACGGAGTCCTTAGTCGAGCAGATTAACAACGCGCTCGAGGTAACTCCCAAAAAGCAAAATAACACTGCGCCAGGCCAAGATGGCGAACTTCCTCCTTCTTCTTCCATCGAGGGGAGGAAGTGCTCCGGCGATGACATCAGCCCTAAGCTGGGCCGGAAACCGCATACGCTTTACCCCGCCCTTCCACAGGGCGGAGCTAGTCCACCATCTTATGCCTTAGCCACTCCCACCGCGCCGCCGTCTTGCAACGCTTGGGGCCTCCCACTTCCGCCTCCCCCTCCGGCGAGCTCCCCCTCGGAGCCGCTACCGGCAGCTGCCGCCGCTCCTCCCACCCTGCCGACTAACAACCCCTGGCTGCCTTCTACACCTCAAGGCAACCCTTGGGGCAACGCTCCCCCTACCCCCACTCCCGCGCCAAGCCCTCTGCAAGTGCGTCCTCCTTTCTCTCGTGCTTTTCGCTGCTTTCCTCTTAACCTTGCCCCCACCCCACAGAAACCGTATGACTGGTATCCCATTGACTCAGATACTACCAAGCAGCTTCGCAGGGCCGTCAAGGAGGACGGGTTAGGTAGCCCATACGCTTCCCAAATACTGCAGGATCTCGGCATGGACTATTGCGTCCCCCAAGACTGGGCCTCGCTTGCCCGTTCCATTCTTAACCCCGGTCAGTTTGTTGACTGGCGTGCTCACTTCCAGGCGGAAGCAGCTAAGCAAAGTGAGCAAGACGCAGCCCTTGGAGTCTATCATCCCCCTGAAGCCTATTTGGGCACTGGAGCATTTCTAAGTGCGTCTGCTTATATTAATGTCCCTGCTACCTTCTGGACTGTCCTCAGAGGCATCGCCTTACACGCATTTGCCAACTGCTCTGCCTGTCGGCCTAATAAATTCACCAAGCTCTTCCAGGAGCCGAGTAAGCCTTTCGCCACCTTTGTCTCCAGAGTCGAAAAAACCTGCACTCGAAAGGTAAGTGATCCCCAGGCCCAATATTACATGTGCCCATCCTCAAATCCTGGAAAATCGTACTGTAATTCCCCCAACGAGTACTACTGTGCATACTGGGGGTGTAAAACATTAGCCACTAATTGGAAGCCTCCTGTTCCTGATCATTACCTTACCCTAAAGTGGGCCCCTACAGGGTGCAAACTCCCTACTGTTAACTGGCTCGGCCAAGAAAGTGAGGGATCCTGCACACATCTTAATCTTACAGTGCAGCTCCCCACTGATCCCTCCTGGTTACTCGGTCAAACTTGGGGCTTCAGAATCTATGAGAAAGGAACCGACCGAGGATCACTTATTCTAATAAAAAAGGAGGCTATAAGCCAACCATGCCAAAATACTGCTTTAAAAACACCCTCTGGCATAGGTCCCAATAAAGTCATTAACCCCCTTTTTCCACAGCTCTCCAGCCGCACCTCAGCTCCAACCAGCCGCACCTCAGCTGCAAACAACGCATCGCCAACCCCACCACCCCAACCTTTTCTGCCCCCTTCTCGTTATTCCTCTCCCCTCCTCAGCCTCATCCAAGCCGCCTTTGCCTCAGTGAACTCCTCCAACCCCAATTTTACCTCCTCCTGCTGGCTCTGCCTCTCCACCTCTTCCTCACTGTACGAGCCCGTTGCCTCCAACCTCTCCTTTTCAGAAAGCACAGAAAACAGCCCCTTGGAATGCAATTGGAATACCTCTGCCGTCCCCCTGACCTTTCATTCAGTCTCCTATACGGGAAAGTGCGTCCGCCCTCGCTCCAGTAACTCTCCCGACCTCACTGCCTGTGCCAGCTACTCATTTCCCAGCAGCTCGGCAAAATTTCTCATTCCTCATAACTCCTCCCAATGGCTCTGCTCCTCTACAGGACTTACCCCCTGTCTCAGCACGAATATCATCAGTGAATATAAAGAAACTTGCCTCCTAATTGTCCTTATCCCTAGGGTCTTATACCACAGCGAAGAAGACTTCTTCCTCCGTCTGGAAAGAACTGCAGTTCCTGCCCTTCTGCAAAAGCGAGAGCCCATCACCGCCCTCACAATTGCCTCCCTCCTAGGTCTTGCCGGCGCTGGCACCGGAATCGCTGCACTAGCCAGTCAAGGCTCCGCCCTAACTCACCTCAGGGCGGCTGTTGACGAGGACATTCGTCACTTACAAAACGCTATTTACCATCTAAAAAATTCTGTCAATTCCCTCTCTGAGGTAGTGCTCCAAAACCGCCGAGGTCTTGACCTTCTCCTCCTCAAAGAGGGAGGCCTCTGCGCCGCCCTAGGAGAAGAGTGCTGTGTATATGCCAATTCCACAGGTCTCTGCGGTCGGGGTTACTGCTTCTAGGGGGAGTGGCGGCCGGTAGCCGAGCCCTCAGCTCTCGGGGCTGCTTAAAGGGTACCGGCGGCGGGGGCTCTTTCCCGGAGGCGAGGGCGAGGCGGAGGACGTGGCCGGGTCCTCGGCGAGAGGCGTGCAAGGTATGGAGGGCGGCGATAAGGACAAAAACACTCTTCATCCAGTAGGAGTATGCGCCAAAGAGATTTATTCAGGGGTGATTACAGGTTATATAGGCTGGTAAGAAGGGCAGGGCTGGAAAAGAGGTGAAGTAGCCTTAAATGGCAATATTGAAGGGAGAGGGGCTAGGATTGGTTCTGAGAGGACGCAGGAGCCGTTGCAGCGGGCGGGGGTTGTTCTGGCCACGGTGCATGCGCGCTGGCGGTGGCAGGAGTGGCCTTGGCACAAGGGAGTGTGTGGGCAAGATAGGGAAGTGAGGAAAGGGCGGTTGGGAGAAAGGCGGTTTCCTCCGGCAAGCCTCCCCTGCCAGTGGCATTTTGGGTGAGGAAAAGGGAGCTGCCTTGACCTCGCTCCTCAGGCTCGGGGGGGCTGCAGAGGGCACTCACGCCCGTACCTACTACCCTCCCCAGGGGGTGATCAGGTCCCCTGGCCCAGGCCTGGTAAGTCGAGGCACAAGCTCAGTCCCCGCAATTCCCCTTTCTTTTCTAATTAGAGGAAGAGGCTTTACCGGAGAGGCCGCTAAGGGTGAGGGAAGGGGGAGGTAAGGGAAGGGAAAAAGGGGTTGACGGTGGCTCAGCGAGGCTGGAGCTCAGTGTTGGTGTGGTACCCGGGCGCTTGACAATGGCTTCGCTGCAGCGGGCTGGGCGAAGGTGAGGGGTTTAAAGTTCAGGGGTTCAGAGAAGCTGGAACTCGAGGTGAGAGCGATGTTCAGGTGATTGAGAAGGGCCTCGCGGTCGGCGGGTTGACCGGTGGCGTTGAGGTCGCGGAGGGTTGGCTGTCATCTTGGAGTGGGGGGCGTCAGAGGTGGCGAGTCGCTGATACTGGATTTGCACGAACGAGGAAAAAAGGGCATCTGTTTGTTTTCTTACAAGCTGGACAATTTTGCGGATGAGGCAGGGTCCTAAGATGAGAGCTAGAATAATTATTAATAGGGGGCCAAGAAAAGGAAGGATGTATGGGAGGATGGGAGTGAAAAAACTGGACCAATAACTGGTGGCTTCACGATCTCTTTTACGCTTTTCCAGTCCCTCTCGGACCCTTTTCAGACTGTCCTCGACGAGACCTGTGGAATTGGCATAAACACAGCACTCTTCTCCTAGGGCGGCGCAGAGGCCTCCTTCTTTGAGGAGGAGAAGGTCAAGACCTCGGCGGTTTTGGAGCACGACTTCAGAGAGGGAATTGACAGAATTTTTTAGATGGTAAATAGCGTTTTGTAAGTGACGAATGTCCTCGTCAACAGCCGCCCTGAGGTGAGTTAGGGCGGAGCCTTGACTGGCTATTGCAGCGATTCCGGTGCCAGCGCCGGCAAGACCTAGGAGGGAGGCAATTGTGAGGACGGTGATGGGCTCTCACTTTTGCAGTGGGGTAGGAGCTGCAGTTCTTTCCAGACGGAGGAAGAAGTCTTCTTCGCTGTGGTATAAGACCCTAGGGATAAGGACAATTAGGAGGCAAGTTTCTTTATATTCACTGATGATATTCGTGCTGAGACAGGGGGTGAGTCCTGTAGAGGAGCAGAGCCATTGGGAGGAGTTATGAGGAATGAGAAATTTTGCCGAGCTACTGGGAGATGAGTAGCTGGCACAGGCAGTGAGGTCGGGAGAGTTACTGGAGCGAGGGCGGACGCACTTTCCCGTATAGGAGACTGAATGAAAGGTCAGGGGGACGGCAGAGGTATTCCAATTGCATTCCAAGGGGCTGTCTTCTGTGCTTTCTGAAAAGGAGAGGTTGGAGGCAACGGGCTCGTACAGTGAGGAAGAGGTGGAGAGGCAGAGCCAGCAGGAGGAGGTAAAATTGGGGTTGGAGGAGTTCACTGAAGCAAAGGCGGCTTGGATGAGGCTGAGGAGGGGAGAGGAATAACGAGAAGGGGGCAGAGGAAGCTGGGGTGGTGGTGTTGGCGATGCGTTGTTTGCAGCTGAGGTGCGGCTGGGGGGCTGTGGAAAAAGGGGGTTAATGACTTTATTGGGACCAATGTTAAAGGGCTTTTTTATAACAGTATTTTGGTATGGTTGGCTTATAGCCTCCTTTTTTATTAGAATAAGTGATTCTCGGTCGGCTCCTTTCTCATAGATTCTGAAGCCTCAAGTTTGACCGAGTAACCAGGAGGGATCAGTGGGGAGCTGCACTGTAAGATTAAGATGTGTGCAGGATTTCTCACTTTCTTGGCCGAGCCAGTTAACAGTAGGGAGTTCACACCCTGTAGGGGCCCACTTTAGGGTAAGGTAATGATCAGGAACAGGAGGCTTTTAATTATTGGCTAATGTCTCATACCCCCAGTATGCACAGTAGTACTTGTTGGGGGAATTACAGCACGATTTTCCAGGATTTGAGGATGGGCACATGTAATATTGGGCCTGGGGATCACTTACCTTTTGAGCGCAGGTTTCTTCGACTCTGGAGACAAAGGTGGTGAAAGGTTCACTCGGCTCCTGGAAGAGCTTGGTGAATTTATTAGGCCGACAGGCAGAACAATTGGCAAACGCGCGTAAGGCGATGCCTCTGAGGACAGTCCAGAAGGTGGCAGGGACATTAATATAAGCAGATGCATTTAGAAATGCTCCAGTGCCCATATAGGCTTCGGGGGGATGATAGACTCCAATGGCGGCATCTTGCTCACTTTGCTTAGCTGCTTCTGCCTGGAAGTGAGCACGCCAGTCAACAAACTGACCGGGGTTAAAAATTGAACGGGCAAGCGAGGCCCAGTCTTGGGGGAGGCAATAGTTCATGCCGAGATCCTGCAGTATTTGGGAAGCGTATGGGCTACCTAACCCGTCCTCCTTGACGGCCTTGCGAAGCTGCTTGATAGTATCTAAGTCAATGGGATACCAGTCATGCGGCCTCTGTGGGGTGGGGGCAAGGTTAAGAGGAAAGCAGCGAAAAGCACGAGAGAAAGGAGGACACGCTTGCAGAGGACTTGGCGCGGGAGTGGGGGTAGGGGGAGCGTTGCCCCAAGGGTTGCTTTGAGGTGTAGAAGGCAGCCAGGGGTTGTTAGTCGGCAGGGTGGGAGGAGCGGCGGCAGCTGCCGGTAGCGGCTCCGAAGGGGAGCTCGCCGGAGGGAGAGGCGGAAGTGGGAGGCCCCAAGCGTCGCAAGATGGCGGCGCGGTGGGCGTGGCTAAGACACAAGATGGTGGACTAGCTCCGCCCTGTGAAAGGGCGGGGTAAAGCGCATGCGGTTTCCGGCAGGGCTTAGGGCTGATGTCATCGCCGGAGCATTTCCTCCCCTCGATGGAAGAAGAAGGAGGAAGTTCGCCATCTTGGCGTGGCGCAGTGTTATTTTGCTTTTTGGGAGTCACCTCGAGCGCGTTGTTAATCTGCTCGACTAAGGACTCCGTGTCCGAGTCATGATTTGAATTAATATCGCTATCTGAATCTGTTGGCTGGGTTGATAGGGCCTCCTTGGATTTAACGGGGCCTCGATCAGGGGGGAGGGAGCCTTGAAGGCAGGAGCGGATGGTTATCAAGGTGGGGAGCAAGCCAGGAAGGAAGCGCTTGCTCTCATGTTCCATGGCGTTAGTGACTCGATCAATAAGACGATCATAAGTAACAGGGTCCCAAAGATGGCAAGTGGTGAGCCATGGGTTAAAGGGCAGCAGGAGATCCCAGTATATCTGCAGCTGCCGGACAGACACTTTACAGCTATGCGTGTCTAGGAGACCAGCCAGAGCACGAACTTGAGGTGCCTGGCATGTAGATATACGATTACCCATAGCTGAGGGGAGAGGAGGGGGAGTTGTTCCCGAGCCGGGCCGGCCGGCTGGCGGGGAGGAGGAGGAGGAGTTGTTTACCGAGCAGAGAGAATGAGATAAACTGTGGCCGCAAGGCCGAAGGAGACGGCGAGAGCGGAAAGCAGTGCCCTTTGGCAACGGGAGCAGTCAGGGGGGGCAGTTGCAAAGAGGCACACGGTGCCAAATGAGGAAAGAAAGATACAAAGAACTACAGCAAAGTAATGGAGGGGAAGAGGGAGAGTGTTAGGAGGAACGGGGGTCATAGAAGTGCGCATACAAGAGGACGAAGAGAGCGTGGGGGAAGGGAGGAGTTCCTACTGGATGAAGAGAGCGTGGGGGAAGGGAGGAGCGGCTTCGGAGCAAGGAACCTCCCACGGCTCCGGAAGCGGCGAGGGAGAGGCGGCCCTTACCTTGCAGGCGAGGAAACGGGAAGCTGGAGAGGCGTCCGGGCGAGCGGGTGACCTGCCAAACTGTTGTGTGGAGACGTTCCTCACACGGGGCACCAGTTGCGGTCGGGGTTACTGCTTCTAGGGGGAGTGGCGGCCGGTAGCCGAGCCCTCAGCTCTCGGGGCTGCTTAAAGGGTACCGGCGGCGGGGGCTCTTTCCCGGAGGCGAGGGCGAGGCGGAGGACGTGGCCAAGGTCCTCGGCGAGAGGCGTGCAAGGTGTGGAGGGCGGCGATAAGGACAAAAACACTCTTCATCCAGTAGGAGTATGCGCCAAAGAGATTTATTCAGGGGTGATTACAGGTTATATAGGCTGGTAAGAAGGGCAGGGCTGGAAAGGAGGTGAAGTAGCCTTAAATGGCAATATTGAAGGGAGAGGGGCTAGGATTGGTTCTGAGAGGACGCAGGAGCCGTTGCAGCGGGCGGGGGTTGTTCTGGCCACGGTGCATGCGCGCTGGCGGTGGCAGGAGTGGCCTTGGCACAAGGGAGTGTGTGGGCAAGATAGGGAAGTGAGGAAAGGGCGGTTGGGAGAAAGGCGGTTTCCTCCGGCAAGCCTCCCCTGCCAGTGGCATTTTGGGTGAGGAAAAGGGAGCTGCCTTGACCTCGCTCCTCAGGCTCGGGGGGGCTGCAGAGGGCACTCACGCCCGTACCTACTACCCTCCCCAGGGGGTGATCAGGTCCCCTGGCCCAGGCCTGGTAAGTCGAGGCACAAGCTCAGTCCCCGCAGGTCTCGTCGAGGACAGCCTGAAAAGGGTCCGAGAGGGACTGGAAAAGCGTAAAAGAGATCGTGAAGCCACCAGTTATTGGTCCAGTTTTTTCACTCCCATCCTCCCATACATCCTTCCTTTTCTTGGCCCCCTATTAATAATTATTCTAGCTCTCATCTTAGGACCCTGCCTCATCCGCAAAATTGTCCAGCTTGTAAGGAAACAAACGGATGCCATTTTTTCCTCGTTCGTGCAAATCCAGTATCAGCGACTCGCCACCTCTGACGCCCCCCACTCCAAGATGACAGCCAACCCTCCGCGACCTCAACGCCACCGGTCAACCCGCCGACCGCGAGGCCCTTCTCAATCACCTGAACATCGCTCTCGCCTCGAGTTCCAGCTTCTCTGAACCCCTGAACTTTAAACCCCTCACCTTCGCCCAGCCCGCTGCAGCGAAGCCCTTGTCGAGCGCCCGGGCACCACACCAACACCGAGCTCCAGCCTCGCTGAGCCACCGTCAACCCCTTTTTCCCTTCCCTGACCTCCCCCTTCCCTCACCCTTAGCGGGCCTCTCCGGTAAAGCCTCTTCCTCTAATTAGAAAAGAAAGGGGAATTGCGGGTGACTGAGCTTGTACCTCGACTTACCAGGCCTGGGCCAGGGGACCTGATATCACCCCCTGGGGAGGGTAGTGGGTACGGGCGTTTAGTGCCCTCTGCAGCCCCCCCGAGCCTAGGGAGCGAGGTCAAGGCAGCTCCCTTTTCCTCACCCAAAATGCCACTGGCAGGGGAGGCTTGCCGGAGGGAACCGCCTTTCTCCCAACCGCCCTTACCCCACTTCCTTATCTTGCCCGTACACTCCCCTGTGCCAAGGCAACTCCTGCCACCGCCAGCGCGCATGCACGGTGGCCGGAACAACTCCCGCCCGCTGCAACGGCTCCTGCGTCCTCTCAGAACCAATCCTAGCCCCTCTCCCTTCAGTATTGCCATTTAAGGCTACTTCACCTCCTTTCCAGCCCTGCCCTTCTTACCAGCCTATATAACCTGTGATCACCCCTGAATAAAGCCTCTTTGGCGCATACTCCTACTGGATGAAGAGTGTCTTGTCCTTATCACCGCCCTCCACACCTTGTACGCCTCCCGCCGAGGACCTGGCCAAGTCCTCCGCCTCGCCCTCGCCTCCCGGAAAGAGCCCCCGCCGCCGGTACCCTTTAAGCAGCCCCGAGAGCTGAGGGCTCAGCTACCGGCCGCCACTCCCCCCAGAAGCAGTAACCGCGACCGCAGTACAGAAGTAAAGGAGTGAGAAAATGGGAGAAGAGACACTAGCAAAGGGATAAGGGCTGAAATTTCTGAAAACCAAATGAAAGTAATTCTTAAGTTCTAAGAATGCCACATGGGATAAATGCTTAGAAAACTAGAAGTAAGTCCACCTTAGTAAAACTGCTGCAAATGAAAGACAATCTTTAAAAACCTCAACAGCAGTCAGAGGGAGAAAGCACATATTACCTTTAAAGGAATAAAAATTACAATGGCAGCCAAATTATCAACAGAAACACTGGACTCCAGGAAAAAAATTAAAAATTATGTCTTCAAAATGTAGGTGGAAAAATGTCAATGAAGAATTTGATACCCAGTGAAATAAATCATTTTCAGACAAACAAGAACAGAGAAAACTTGCCTTCAGCAAATTGACACAAAAGAGGAAAAATGCAGAAGAAAAATAACAGATGAAAGTGCTGTGGATTGAAGTACTGGTGATCTTGAATCCCCAAAATAGTGTAAAAATGTTGACCACAAATAGAATGTAAACAAATTGAGAAAAAACACGTTTTTGTAACAAGTGATAAGCAGGCCTTCGTGCAAGAATATATGATTTGTACTGGCCTGGTGCCAGCCAAAGGGCACTCCCTATAAAATCCCCACGCAAAAGCCACTTTGGTGAAGCCAGGTTGCTCTGTCACCAGGATGAAGTCTGACCAAAAAAAGCTGTTCTGTTTAACTTCTGTCTCTGCCTGAGTTGTATTTATTTCCAGGAAAATGAAGCAACCAAACACCTGCAAGAAACTGTTGAGAACTGCGTCTCCTGCAGCGGTTTCCCCAACCTTGAGTAATGCACCACAAATTTCCCAGCCAATGAAATAGCAAGATCCCATCTTGCCGCTAACCTCAAGCCCCCAGCCCTGACCTTTCTTTACCTTTGCTCATTATAATGGTAAATTCTCTGCCTCCAGGCAGGAGTTTGACACCTTTTTCTGAACATGCAACATACGGAAAGACCAAGGACTGCGCATGATCAGAACCAAGGATGAACCCACCCAAACCCACACCCACCCCCCTGCCCGCCTGCGTCAGCCACCTGCGCGCACATTCCAGACCCCCTAGAAAAGAATCGGGGTCACCTCCCCTGGCGGCAAGGTGCCTTTTACACCCGAGTCTACCCTTCTCCATTCTTTGGCCAAAGAAAGTTGTGCTTTGCTTCACCCAATCTGGTTTCCTTCCACTGATGCCAGGAACAGCGGACAGGAGACTGGTTTGGGGTTCGGCCCAGACAGGGTAGGAAAGAGCACTGCCTCCCTGCTCAGAAGCTCCCACCTGCTGCTTTAAACCACGCGCGCTCCACCCCTGCTCCCCAGACCTCCTGAAAGGTCCCGCCTGCATTCCTTCCACCTGGGGGAATGGACTTTAGCTTCCCCCACCTTTAAATATGTCATGTGCCCTCGGTGCACACTGGTTGTGTTGGCAGGTGGCGATTAAGCAAGCAAATAAATCGCGTGGAGCATTCGAACTCCACTGGTGTCAAACACGCTTTCGAGTGCTGAAACTACTTTCCCCTCCATCTGCTTCCGGTTTGTTAGGACAATTACATTTACAAGACAAGCCGAGATGCAGAAAGGGAAAAAACAACAACAAAGAATACGGCTAAATCTAAATTAATAGTGACTGCATAAAACAACAATAATAATGCCTTAGAAAGTTTACAATATACATTATTTCAAAACGATATAACACCAATAGGTCACAAATTGGGAGGCATAATCCCAGAACCATCCAAGCAGCGTTTTCCAAGAACTGTTTTTGCAAACCTTGCTGTGTATGGGCCAGGTTAAATGCACAGATGGAGGAGCGTGAAGCAGATATTTTCTCACGTGCAAACTGGCGGCCCCCATCCACTTCCCTGCACTTCCTGCTTCAGGGGAACGATATAGAATGTGTTCCAAGGGCTCTAGCCAAGCCCCAAGGAACGAGGGAGTATTTACTTAATCAGAAGGCACCCGGCATGCAGGACAGATAACGCTGACCGGGCGGGATGGAGACGTTTTGTACAAAGCTTACGTGCACTGAGAAGCCTCCTGCACAATGCTGAGGGCGATAAATAAGTGTTGTGTTCTTGCACGGTCTGGCTCTGTGCTTCTTTGTTCTTCTCCTTTGTTCTTCTCCTATATAATCCTTATGTAATCGGGTGCACAATGCAGGGCGTTTTTCGGACTCCAGCTGCCGCCCTGGACAGCGGCTCCTGTCTGTAAACTTCCCCAAATAAAGGATTTTCTGAGCCCCCCTGGTGTCTTCCCGAAGCGTTCTTTGGACTCCTAAGCCAGGACGGTTCAACTCTGGGACTGCTGGCTCTGCAGCAGCACAGGGAGGTAGATTGCAAAAAGAAAAAGGGGCGTGTGCCCGTTTGTATGTATTATGTCCCAGAAAAAGCCATGTTCTTTAATGCAATCTTTGTGGGCAGCCGTATTAGTGTTGATGAAGTTGAAATCATTGTATTAAGTTGTTTCCATGGAGATGTGACCCACCCAACTGTAGGTGATAACTCTGATTAGATGATTTCCATGGAGGCGTGGCCCCGCCCATTCAGCGTGGGCCTTGATTAGTTTATTAGAGCGCTATATTAGAGCTCAGACAGAAGGAGCTTGCTGCGGCAGCTTACAGAGACATTTTGACGACGCCGTTGAAAGCTGACATTTTGGAGAACGCCATTTTGAAACGCAACCTGGGAACGAGCAGCTAACAGAGGTTTTCCAGATGCCAATGACCTTTCTCCAGTGAAGGTACCCTATTGTTGATGCCTTACCTTGGACACTTTATGGCCTTAGGACTGTAACTTTGTAACCAAATAAACCCCCTTTATAAAAGCCAATCCATATTTGGTATTTTGCTTAACAGCAGCCTTAGCAAACGGGAACAGGGTGCAAGAGGGAGGCTGAGGACTCTCTATCGGGTCTGTTTCAGTACTTTTGCAGGACAGAGAAAACCCTTTCTTTTATCGGGAGCGAGCCAGGCAGGCGGGGCGATTGCTCTGACCTCGGGACCTTGCCGAGTGCGCGGGGGGCGGGCGCCGAGCCGGAGCCGGGAGGCAGGAGAGGCTGGAGGGGAGCGTGAGAACCTCGCTGGGGAAGCCGGCCGGAAGCTGCTGCGTTGTTCCTGTTGCCTCCAAGTAACAAGGAGGACCCTCAGCTGGGAGCGTCTGGGGAGAAAGCGCTGCGGGCCAGGCGAATCTGCTCCGGGTGGGCTCAGGCCCCCAGCGCCCGGAGGTCTGGCGGGTCCCGGGGGCGGGCCGGGGGCCCGGCGCCCGCATCCCCTTCCCACTCCTCTGCGTCTCCTGCCCCAATCCCTTTGCCGTCCATTTTGAAAGGGGATCGGAGAGCAGTTACAAAACACCTGACCCTGCGCTCTGGCAGGGATCTGCAGCAGGACAAGTCGCTGTCGCCTGCCTTTCCTGGAGAGCCTTGTAATTTTTATTTATTTTTTTTTTTAGAGGTCCATCGCCCCTGTCTGCAGCGCGCTGAGGCTGCTCCGCCCGCACAGCCCAGGAGCCGGCGCTGGGGAAATGGTAAGTGTGCCGCGTGGTTGCACGCGTCCAGCCGTATTTGGTGTGGCCATTGTCTTTGGAAAGTCGCTCTCGAACCTCTTCTGCCGGGGTCGGTTCCAGGGAGCTGGGAGCAAAAGCTCGTTTCTCTCCTCGGGAGGGGAGGCAAAGCCGCGAGTGCTCACGTGCTCAGCCCTGCGTGCGCCCTTCGCCTGGCACGCGGGAGAAGGGGGACCTCCCTGCAGGCTGACACCCCGAAAAAGCCCCTCCCCTTGGCCTGGGCAGTGTAGATGTCCGCACGCGGTGGTCGCGGTCTCGCTGTGGCCGTAGCTTGTTGGTCGGTTATTCGAATCCCTGAACGTGTTAGAAGCAGACTGGGGTTGATGGGGATAAACTGAAAACTTACGCGCTCGGGCAGACGCAGAGGAAGCCCCCGGGTTCTATTCTCCTGGAGTAAGGGTTTCCAAGTTAGAGTTTGGTGGGGTGAGCGCGTTCTTCCTTTTTGTGAACTTGTTGGACGGAGTTTGTAAAAGAATCGGTGGACGGGAAGGTTGCGTGGGGTTCCCAGAAGCCAACCCCGGGATCTGAGCAGATTGCATCTTGGCAGCAATAAGAGTCAAGGAAGCTCAGAGCAGAGCCCCGCGGGGAGGTGTTTGAACTCTTGGAGTACCATATAAAAGCTGGCTTACCTGAGTTGACTCTACCCGCTTACCTGAGCTGACGCAAACGCGTGCGTTCGTGTTTTTTTCTTTTCTCTCTCTCTCTCTCTCTCTTTTTTTTTTTTTTCCTGTTGTCCCAAGCCGATCTGCCTGAGACCACCGAGGACAAAATTGGAGTCTGACAAATTGAGATATATCAGTTTGTTGCAAAAGGGGAGATTGCACCACAGAAGAACTGGAGGGCGTCTGCCGAGAGAGGGGAATTTAAATGAAGCAGTGATCGAAGGGTCTCCAAGCCAAGCTGAAGTGAGCTTAAAGTCAGGCCTGGACTTGGATATGAACTCAGGGGCCTGTTTCCTTGGAAACCACAAGGTTTCCAAGACTACAAGATAAATGTGGAATATTTGCCTATTTATTTGCCTATTTATTTGTGCCTAGAAACCCTTTATCTGAAGCTCTGTACCTTGGTTGGGAATTCAAGGCTATTGCTTCTCTGTGATTTAGATCCTCCGGGCAAAGGTGGAGTGTCCCATTCTTAGTGATAGCCATGTTTTTGATAACCCTGTGGTTTTTAGAGAACAAAGATTCATTTAGTTGGAAAGCAGTGGCCATTTCGAGAAGGTGCCTTACAGCTTGGCTTGATCCTTATCTGTCATCTTTGCCTGATGAATGAGGGCAGGGAGGATTTTCACATCCTCCAGAAGGGTGGTGCAGAATAATCTCTAGTTTGACCTAGCATAAATAACTTTGATCTATTATTTTTGCCTGGCATTTGTTTATGTGAGGTGAAAACCCCAGTTGATGTGAACTCAGTTTCAAATGCAAGGGGATTTGGGTACCCTGCATATACCAGTTGAATTTTTTGATAGAGAGTGCGGTCGCAGCTTGGGGCGGGCAGCCACGGAACCCTCTGTGCTCAGCGTTGCTTGAGGGGTACCGGCGGCAGCTCTTCCCGGAGGCGAAGGTGAGGCGGGGGACTTGGCCGAGTCCCCTGTGGAGGCGTGCAAGGTGTGGAGGGCGGCGAGAGAGGGACGCGAGACACTCTCTTTTCAGGGTAGTAGAAAAAAGCCCTTATTCAGGGGTGAGCACAAGTTATATAGGGTGGCATAGAGGGCGGGGCCGGTGTTAGGGGTGTGGGGTCCTTACATGGCAATGCTGAGGGGATAAAGGCTAGGATTGGTTCTGAGAGGGCGCGGAGGTCGTTTGAAAAAGGGCGGGAGTTGCTCTGGCAACGGTGCATGCGCACTGGCGGTGGCGGGTGTTGCTCTGGCAACGGGGAGTGTGCGGGCAAGATAAAGGGGGCGGTTTTCTCTGGCAAGCTTCCTCTAATGGTTGTATTTTGGGTGAGGGAGATGGGGCCTGTAGCCAGCTCCACTTTCTCAGGCCCGGGGGGCTGTGGAGGGTATTACTGCCCGTGCCCACTACCCTCCCCAGGGGCTGGCCAGGTTCCCTGGCCCCGGCCCGCCAAGTCGGAACTCAGCACCAGCAACCCGCAAGAGAGGTAGTATAGTTGGCATATTCAAGAAATGGAATAGGTATGGTTAAGGTGATGTGAGAGTACAGTTCTGGTTGAGAGAAAAGAGGTTGTGTGTGCCCTAGAGAATTGTGAAAAATATATAAAGACAGTTAAATCTCCCAAATAGAATGGAATTCTTATTTTAGCTGCTAAAAAAAAATAAATTTATCAAGGTAAAAAAATAAATTTATCAATTGAGTTGTAAATTCTTATTTAACTGTAAAGCGCTATGTCATTGGAGCCATGTGGTTAAAGAATTAAAAAAGAAGGCAAACTTTGAAGTCCTTCTCTTTCCAGATTTAGCTGACTCTGTCCCTAGTTCCTGGCCACCACTTATGTAGCATTGTTTTCTTATTTTCCCTTTATTTCACAAAAATAAGCTCATACTTTCTTCTGCACCTTCCTTTTTATTACTTCACGTTAAACTTGGAGATCATTCCATATCACTGAATAAAGAGTCAGCTGACTTTTTATTTCCAGCTTTATAGAATTGTGTAGATGTAGCATAAAATATTTAAACATCTCTTAGACAAGGATCCTTGGGTTGCTGCACAGAGTTGGCTATTACAAACAGTGCTCTGATGCAAATCAATTAATTTCAGAGATATACAAATTTAAAAGGCTTTAATTTAAAATTCTTTTTTTAAAAGCACTAGCAAATAAAGTCTTTTTCTCCTTTAAGGATGAAATAATCCCAGCTCTACTAAGCTGATTCTAAACATGATGCAGAGTGTACGAAATAATACTACAGAACAATTCCACTTTTAAGTATTAACACTAAAATATTATAAAATATAAATAAATGGAATGTAACAGCACATTAATTCATAATTCACAGCAATCAAGTAGAGTCTATTCATAGAATGCAAAAGAGGTTCAATACCTGAAAACCCATTAATATAATCCATCATATTAACATGGTTAAAGAAGAAAATTATACGATAAGGTCCATAGTTGCAGTAAGTCTTCGGACAAAATTCAACACCAGTTTTTGTTGTAAAAGCACTCGCAGTATGAATTGATTGATAATTCCTCTTTTGAATATGAAAGTGGATATTTAGGCAGAAAAAAATCAAGTGATTGCAAATTTTAAAAAACAGAAAAATCTCAGTGCTATCACAATATAGAAAGAAATTATATAATATCTTTATGAATAACCTGGCAGACTTCTGTATTACTTCTTATGATCTGGGCTCTACATTCTTTGAGAAAAATTTCTTTGGGAGAAAAATATTTAGAAGTCAGCTCTTTCTAGCATGGTTCATTGAAATTCATTTTGTTTTATTCGTAATTTAGAAAAGTTTCAAGTGAACAATTCAATATTGATAATGGCACGTAAGTGTCCAGGTTTATTCTCAAGTTTCTTTCAAATATGAGTCTTTGATTGCAAAGCATTCCCTATGCAGTGGCTGTTATGCTATTTTAGCTGACATCAGTCATTAACCAGTTGGTCACCAAATGTCACATTTAGAGCAGGACAAGAGTTATGTTATCTCTCTCTCTCAGTGTTGCGATTTTATTACCATTCAGAAAGAAATTTATATC
Organism: Choloepus didactylus; assembly: GCF_015220235.1. Classification (NCBI taxonomy): domain Eukaryota; kingdom Metazoa; phylum Chordata; class Mammalia; order Pilosa; family Megalonychidae; genus Choloepus; species Choloepus didactylus. Next base: position 8,565,576 of record NC_051333.1, on the reverse strand, counting down.
AAGTGTATTCCCATGATGTCTTTCCCTATTTGAATTATCAAAAACCTGAAAACCTTTCCATTGCTTTTTTTGTGCATGGTAGGACACACGTAACATGAAAATTGTCACTAGTGACATTTACCATCTTGTACAACCATCACCATTTTCATTGCTTTTATCTTTTCCTTCTAAATAATTAGTAATTTTGTATGATATAGGATATTTTGGTTATAATTTACTTCTTAATGGCATAGTAATACCTATTTTATTGCTCATCTTCATTGTTTTTTTTTCATATTTCTTTAAATAGTTAAATTTTCCTTTCTAGTTTAATAAAAAAAAAAATTTTAAGGTACCCTAGAAAGGATTTTTTTTAATGTCCAACCAAATGAGGAGCCAGCATTTTCTCATTTATTGAAATGTTCCAAAATATCTTTCCAAATGTTGGTTTAGACTTAATCAACTTTTTAAATTTTTTTTTTGTTTTTATCTTGTTTGTGTTTGAGTTTTTCTTCCAAGTTGTGATGTTGGCAAATCTAGGCCAGTTTCATAATGGGCAGATCACTCCCTAGGGACACACACACACACACACACACACACACACACACACACACAGAGCCAAGGGCTGTAGGGCCTGCATTCTGTGGTATAAGGCCTTTGGGTTGGCGCAGTAACAACCTAGAATGACTCATTCATATGAAAATTCTAGAAAAGGCTCATCCAAACTCGATTGCTAATCTAGAAAAGAAAGTGAATTGGATGGCTTGGGCCAAAGGTGGGCTGAGATTGACCTCACAGGAGCATGGAAATGTTCTCTATCTTGATTACATTGGTGATTGTATATGAATATATATTCTTTTTTTGCCCTATTTAAAACTGATTTTTCAGTGTACATACAGTCAAATGCATTCTTTTTGGTTTGCAATTCTGTTCACTTTGGAAAACGCATAGTCACGTAACCACTATTAGGAGCAAGTTACACCATTTCTGTCACACCCCCCCGACCGTTCCGGTCAAGCCCTGCACCATGCTTAGGGGTTAGCCCTGGCATTTCCTGATCTGTTCTCCATCCCCACAGTTTTGCCTTTTCCAGAAGGTCATATAAATGGAATCACACCGCGTGTGGCCCTTCCAGTCCGGCCTCTTTCCCTTGGCAGGGTCCACTGGAGATTTATCATGTCATTTTATCAGTAGTCCGTTCCTTTTTATGGCTGAGTAGTATTCCATCGTGGGGAATAAAGACAAGTACATAATACTTAAAAGTAGAGTTTTTAAAATAATCTAATGAACATGTGTGTCCTCAGATTAAGGAATGGGCCGTTGCTGCTATTGCCAGGCCCCGTGGCCCCTGCCTGACCCCGTCACCTTGCTTCCCCCCAGGTTGACCACTGTCTGAACACCCCTTCCCGGCTGTGGGACCTCAGAGTTGTTTCCAGTTTTGGGTGATTACAAATAAAACTCCTTTAGATACACATGTGTGGGTTTTTGTGTGAACGTAGGTTTTCATTTCACTTGGGTGATACATAAAAGTTACTGGGTCATTGGGTCATGAGGGTATAATTTATAAACAATAAAATGCACCCATTTTATTCATTGGGTTAGTTTTGGAAAATAGAATACTTTAAATAGCTGTGTTGTATTGTATATAAATTAGAACCCACCAGAGTTTTTTTAGTTTTTTCTTTTTTAAAAAAACCAACACTTTCCACTAAAAATGCATTGAGATGGGTTTGCCTCATACCCTTTTTCAATAAAAGGAAGCAGGATTCTGTGGAGAAATGGCTGTTCACAGGCCATTCCTGGGTAAAAATGAACGAGAGCCTGTCATAACCTGAAAGCCAGGAAGTCGCAGCCTTCTGGGGTCGTGGGAAAAAGTAAACAGGAGCAAACTGGAAGGGACTCCTGTTGGACTACTTGGGGAACTGGAGCTACAGAAAAAATAGGAACTGCCGTGTAATCGCATCCATGCATTTCTAATGATGCTAAGACAAATGTCATTAGTGACATTCTAAGGTGTATTAGTTTCCTTTTGCTGCTGTAAGAAATGTCCATCAATTTAACGGCTTAACACAGATTTATTATCTGATCATTCTGGAGGTCAAAAGTAGGAAATGAATCTTATGGAACTAAAATCAAGATGTCAGCAAGATGGTGCCTTCTGCAGGCTCCAGGGAGAACCCATTTCCTGGCCTTTTCCGGCTTCCAGAGGCTGTCCACCTGCTTGTCCCATGGTCACTTCCTCCATCTTCAAGGTGCATCTTCTCTGGAATTTCTCCCTCTGCCTCTCTCCTTTGAGGACCCTTGTGATTCCATCTGGCCCATTTGAGTGATCCAGAATAAACCCCCCAATTTCAAGAGCCTTAATTTAATCACATCTATGAAGACCCTTTGTATTAAAGGAACATATTGACAGGTTCTGGGGATGAGGACGAGAGTAGGGTTGGGACTGAGTGTTCAAGCAGTTGCTAAAATCTAGTTCTTGGTTGAAGAATTAGAGCTAATTCATTGAGTGGATTATCTGACTATCAGATTGATGTTTTGCAACTTCTCTTCAAATAATTGATCGAGGCAGTAATTGTCAAGTCTTCCTGACCTTTTTAGGATGATAACTCATCAGCCGTTTAAGTAGTCGTCATTCCTGGTTGCTTCTTTTTTTGCGATGTCATGTGCAGTTTTCATTTGCTCAAGCAAATACCATGAAATGGATCCACTTAAACAGTGGGAATTTATTAGCTTACAGTTTTGAGGCTAAAAGAAGGTCCAACCCAAGGCGATGCTTCCTTCTCAAAGACTGTGGCATCCTGGGGCTGGCTGCAGGAGATCCTTGGTGCCAGCGTTGTCACACGGCAAGGCAGATGGCGGCCTCTCCCCGCCTCCCTGCTCTCTTCCAGGTTTCGTTGATTTCAGCTTACTTCCTGTGGATTTTTTTTCCCTCTCTGTCGGAATTTCATTCTCATATACAGGACTCCAGTAATAGGATTAAGACTCATCCTGATTGAGGTGGGCCACACTTTAACTGAATAACCTCATCAAAAGGTCCTCTTTACAATGGGTTCACACCCACAGGAATGCATTAGATGTAAGAACATGTTTTTCTAGGGTACTTACAGTTTCAAACCACCACACGTGCTTCCTAATATCACAGTCCTACCCATGAAATAAATACGCTAGCCGCAAAAATAAAATGTGAATCTGACCCGTTCTCCAGCTCTCACCACCATTTCACAAGAGGTAGAGACAGCAGATAATGTTGAAGATTTTCAGGACCAATCACTGGTTTTCTTCAGAGAAATAAATGGCAAGGAAAAAAATATACAGATTTTTAAAAGGGAGATGGGAGGATGATAAATTGACCCCAGGATGATGGATGGGTAGGGGCCTTTTTTTTCATTCTCACTACCTTGCATAAATTTGGCACTTCCCATAATTTAATCTTTAAAAAACTCTTTTGTACTCCGAAGCTCTTTAAACCAAGAATGGAATGGATGGGAAATTATATGGTAAAATAACTAGAAGAAAATTACATTTTAATCCAAATTTGCTTAATATTTGACTTGATAGTGTGAAGATTTTATAAAGACAGGAGTACATAAAACTTAAAAGTAGAGTTTTTTAGAATAATATAATGAATGCATGGGTCCTGAAAACCAGGCCCTCTTCTGTACATCCGCGATAGTCTCCCCATCAGCGTTCCTTGCTTCTGCAGGATGCCATCATTTGATTATCCCTTCAATCGCTTATGAAGATTTGAATGGTTCCACTTTGGCTGCTATTTCCACAATCTCAGGTGTCCCAGTTTTCACATAGAAGTACTTTCTCTGACACTTCGCAGATCAAAGTGCAGTCCACAGGCCATCAGAATGGGCATCAGCTGGGAACACAGAACTTTAAATTTTCAGGCTTTACACCAGAGCTGGTGAATCAGCCTGCATTTTTACAAGATCCCCAGCAGACTCTTACACTCCTTGAATTTTGGAAAGGCAGTTTTGGAGCATATATCTTGGAGTAGAATTGCTGGGTTATAGATTTGGAGGTTTTCAAATCTTCTATATAAATTATTTTTTCCCACAATGATTTTACCTATTTATATCCAAACAGTAGTTTTAAACATAAAATTTTATGGGTGATTTATAGCCTTTAGTACCTGGTAAATGCTATTTATACACATATACCAATCCTTGACTGATATCATCTAACTTCACGTATATACATTATATACATTATGTTTATTTATATATATTTTTAATGTGTGTGTGTATATATATATGGTTTCTATTTCTGTTTGAAATTTTTCAAATTTTGAAATTGTTTTTTAAAAGCAAAATGCAACATAGTACCAATGCAAAATGTAAAAAATACAGTAATACAATACATTTTCTCAGTACCAGGGAAAATTTGCAGCTTTAGAAGTCAGTGCGTTTTCCTCTGTACCACGATACCATTATCACACATGAAAAAAGAAAAAAAATCTCATGATGCCTCTAATTCCAGGTCAAAGTTCAGATATCACCAATCTTCACCAAAAAATATCTTTTTGAGTTAGATTTCTTAGAGCAGGATGCAAACATTCTGCGCATAACACCTGTCTCTCACTTATCATCAAAATTGAACCTGTGCCTTGCTTTTTCATGACATAGACCAGTTGAGGGAACTGGGTTGTTTGTCCAATAGAAAATCCCAGCCTGTGGATTTGAGTGATCGCTCCCTTGTGTTGCTAAAAATTAGCCAAAAGGTGTGATTACATGAGGGTAAACCTTTTTTCAATAGGTGATACATCCTTCATGATACATCAGTATAAATAGAATGTCTGCTTGCCCCACCATAAGTGAAGCTGTATCAGTTAGGGCTCCTCAGAGAAACAGAACAGTGGGAAGTATATATATGTGAGGGTTTTTTTAATTTTATTTTATTTTATTGTACTAACCTACGCATAACATTTCCCATTTAACCACTTCCAGGGTACAATTCGGTGATGTTGATTACATTCACAGTGTTGCACTACCATCACCACCATCCAACACCAGAACTTTTTCATCACCCCATAAGGGATTTATTTTATAGAATTGGCTCATGCAGGTGGGAGAACCAGCAAGTGTGGGACTCGTAGGTGGCCTGGAAATTCCGTTAAGAGTGCTGTTGCCATCTTGTGTCTGAAACCTGTAAGGGAGGCCAGCAGATTGGAAGACTCAGAGAGGAGTAGAAGATACAGTCTTGAGGCAGAATTTCTTCCTTTTTCTAGAACCTTCTGTTCTTTGTTCTTAAGGCCTCCAAATGATTGGATGAGGCTCACCCTCATCACGAGGGTCCTCTCCTTTACAGGCAACTGACAGTAGATGCTGATCCCATCTACAAAATACCTTCACAGCAGCATTTAGGCCGGTATTTGACCAACTTGCGCCATGGCCCAACCAAGTGGAACACACGAGATTAACCACCACAGAGGCCGATATCAATCAGTGCTTTCAGATAGTGAGAAACCCTTTTTCCCATCCAACAGGTAATGAATGGACAGGGGGTATTGATCATTTTTTTCTGTTCTTCCTCACTCCCTTTTTTTGTTTTAATTTTTATTTTTTTTTTGGTGCTACATCTTTAGTTCCCGGCATGAAGTAGGTCCTAAATTCATAGCGTTGAAATAATCTGTGAGTGAAGAAGCAAAACACTGTTGTTTCCATTCATGATTAAAGAAATACAGTTCCGAGAAATGCAGTTCGACATCCAACAGTTTACAGCTGCCTGTCGATTGATCGGTGTTGGCTGATGATTTATGTGAGACGGGATGTTGGATCCTGTTGAACCCAGGGGACCGAGGTGGACCCAGCTGCTGTGGGCACAAGGTCCCTGGAGGGGCACCCCGGTCCTACAGCTGCAGCCGTGCAGAGGCCGCTGGGTGCGATAAGCGTGTGCCCGTGTTCCCCTCTAGACCTAACGTGGCCGGTGAAGCACCGAGTGGGTCCGAAGGGCAAGTGAGGGCCACGGGGACATGAGAAGGAGGGGGTGCTAGGCAATCACTGTCAGATTAGCAGCCACATCTCTTTGCAATTCACGTTCCTCTTCTATAAAATGGGACTTCAGTCACTTTCTCAGTAGCAATAAAGCCCCCAGCCAACCTTTCTGGTTTGGGGTGAAACTGGGCTACTCTGGCTTGGTCAAAACACTAGTGCGGTTTGGTGGTTCAGCAAAACATTGAACATAAAATTACTATGTGACCCAGTAATTCTGCTCCTGAGTCTATATTTCAAAATAATTGAGAAGGAAACAGCTGTTCAAAAGAGTCCTTGTACTCACATAGTCATAACAGGATTAGTCACAAGAGCCAAAAAGTGGAAACAACCCAGATGTCCACCAGCGGATGCTTGTTTAAACAAATTGGGGTCCCTACAGGGGAATATTACTCAGCCATAAGAGGAATGAAGGCAGATGAACCTCGAAAACATGACACTACGTGAAAGAGATCAGACACAAAAGGACACATATTGTACGAGTCCATTTATCTGAACTATCCTGAATAGGTGAAACTATAGAAACAGAAAGTAGATTGTTGGCTGCCCTGGACTGGGAGAGGGGGAAATGGGAAGTGATTGCTTAATGGGAATGGGGTTTTATTTTAGGAACTAGACAAGAGGTGATGGTTGCCCAACATTGTGAGTGTTCTAAATGCCACTGCCCTGTTAACTGTAAATTGGTAAATTTGATGTTATGTGAAATTTACCTCAACTTTTTTTAAAAAAATGAGCGTGCATGTGTGTGTTTGGAAGCTGCAAATGAATTAATGCTAGGTGGCATCCAGGAATGCAAGGATGGGAAATGGAAGGTGTTCTGGGTTCTCATAGCTCTTTTTCTCTCCCTGAGCTCAGCTTTGCCTGGTTCAGCCTCTTTTGAGGAAACACAGAGAAACAAGGATCAGCAGCTGTGTTGGTGATAAGCATGTCACAGGTAGGCCACAGGTCCTTCTCCGAAGGACATTCTTGATCCCGCCCAGTGAGCTCGCCTCTGCTCAAGGCCTGGTGTCCGCTAAAGCGGATGGAGCCGGCTGGGGCTGGCGCTCCCTGTGCTCCGGGACTCCCATTGGAGAGAGACTCCGGTGGGGTGATCCTGGGAACCCCCGGTACTGACCACCTGTGTGTTTCAGTGTTTTGCTGTGACACACACTAAGAAAGGAGATGGAACTATCTCTGTCTTGAGGAACTCAGGGTTTTGCTGTGATATGCAGTTGATTCTTGTTATTTGCAGTCGTTCTGTTCTGTAAAGTCACCATGAACCCTGAATTAGCAAATACTGAACCATGGCTCCCCAGGGGACATACAGAGCCTTGGACCCATATATTTTTCATCAACTGATCGATACATAATCTTGTTTTAGGTGTGTTTTGTTTAAAGACACATTATTTAATATACATTGTTGATTTGGTAACATTGGACTCAGGGCAATAGCACTATAACTCACACCTGGACAGAGCTTATCTGACACATGTATTTTCCCCATAAGGCACGTCTTGCGCTTAGGAACCCTGGACAGCATTGCAGCACTACAGTTGAGGGAGCATTTGAAACAGCAAAGTCATGCACAAAAATGCAAAAAAAAAAGATATATATATGTGTGGCACTAAATATACTGTGAAAAGGACACTTGTTTACCATATGAGAGCTGAAACAAGAAGGCAGACGTCACCTGGTTCAGCCTCAGCAGGGAACATGAGTATCGGGCATCCTGAATTTTTCACTGCTCTGCACATGTCCGCAAATGACCACGCAAACACTGGGAGTGGAGTGTTGATTTGGGGACTACAGATAAATGTTAGCAAGTAGGCAAATTCACAGAAACGGAATCCACAAACGATGAGGGTTGACTGAAATGCATTTAGAGCAAGGATTGCTCTGCTCAAGTATAAGGACCTTTCTGGACCTTGGAGAATAAACATGGGCAACCACATGCGCTATAGTAGAGATTTTGAGGTGCTGCTGAAGCTGTGAGTTGGGATGACATGGCTTAGCATGTGAGGGTGGGCAGACAGGAAAAGCACCTGATGGTGAAAGACCTTGGCCTTGGCTGCACCTCCAGTGAATTGGGTCTCCCTTCTCCAGTGCCGAGCCGCCCTCTTTCTCCTGGGAACGTGGGTGTTCATGTTGCCCCACTGAATCAACCACATTGTGTTCTTGTAGGATTCAGTGACCTTTGGGGATGTAGCCATGAACTTCACCAAGGAGGAGTGGGCTTTGCTGAATCTTGCACAGAGAAAACTCTACAGGGATGTGATGCTGGAGAACTATTGGAACTTGGTCTCTGTGGGTAAGGCTGTCACCTTTCTTCATTTAGTCCCTGATGGGATGGATTCCAGTTAAGTATCCCTGTTTTCTGGAATGTGTGCTGAGAAATGAGGACCAGGTTGTTGAGTTATGGAGCCACAGCCCCAGCCCCCAAGTGGCAGATGAGGTTTCTCCATGAAACTGTGAAATCTATTTATTGCACTACACTGTTATTCTCTTCATGATTTAAAAGCCTTTGGGGGTCCTTAAGTGGGTTAACCCAAAGAAGGTAGTTTTGAGTCCTTTAGACAGAGTGTTAGTGACTTGGTGAAAAAAGTTTTGCTGCTCTTACTCTCACACATGCTCGGCTTCTGGAGCCCTGCAAACCAAGTGTGGGACCTTGTTTCTTGGAAATCTTTTTCCCAGTACCATTGCTTTACATCACACACCTTCCCAGTGAGCAGGAGCTCAACGTGGCAAACCAGTCTGATCACCCATTAGGAATAAGAATGGGTCTAGGGGCCTAAAAGGGATTTTCATCCTGGCACTGTAGCTGATAGGAATATCCAAGAAAGAATTTCACAAGCATCCATTCTATTCACCATGGAGAACAGTTTGACGTTCTTCAAAAAGTCTGTGCTGGTTTGAAACTGATAGGGACCCCAGAAGAGCCATGATCTTTTAATCCAATCTTGTTGGGTAGAACCTTTTGATTGAGTGTTTCCATGGAGATGTGACTCACCCAACTGTGAGTTAAACGCAGAATTGCCATGTGACCCAGAAATTCCACTCCTAGGGATGTACCCCCAAAGTGTTGAAAACAGGCATTGGGACAAATGTGTACATGCATGCTCATAGCGGTACTATTCACAATTGCCAAAAGGTGGAAACAACCCACGTGTCCATCAGTGGATAAATGGATCAACAAATTGTATGTCCATATAGTGGACTATTATTACTCAGCTGTAAACAGAGATGAAGCCCTGATCGGTGCTATAGTTTAGATGAACCTTGAACACACTCTGCTGAGTGAAAGATAATAGAGATGAAAGGCCACCTATTATATGATTCTATTTATATGAAATGCCCAGAATGGGCATATCCTGGGAGACAGAAGGCAGATTAGTGATTGTCAGGGGTTGAGAGAAGGAAGAATGGGGAGTGACTGCTAATGGGTACACGGTTTCCTTTTAGGATGAGGAAAATGTTTGGGAACTTAGGAGTGGTGGTGGTTGCATCATGAATGTATCAAATGCTGCTGAATTGTTTACTTTAAAGTGGTTAATTTTTATGTTACATGAATTTCATCTCACTTTTTAAAAAAAGAATCCATTTCACCTGAGACGAAAGTTGAGGCTATTCATATGTGAGCTTCTTCAAGTACATGCACTCCTGGTTTTCTCCTTCCATCCATCCTCTCATATATTCCTTTTTTCCCAAGAGACCTGTTCTCCTTCCTCTTTAAAATTGTCCAGTTCACTGTTTGGCATTCCTGATCGCCCCCTGAATCCCCACACAACTTCCATGTTGAAACTGCCCTCATCATGGTAGAACTCCTGACACAGCCCAAATCCCTCATGTCTTTCTCTGCTTATGAGTGCTGTCTTCCCTTTCATATTTTCCTCACATATGTTGGATGAGTATCGGAAAAGAAACCCACGTGGGCCTTGCCTATTTGATTATCTTGAAGCCATCTTGATTTCCTACAAAAAAAAATTTAACTTTTCCACCACTTTATTACAGATTGGCTGACTCAACTTGAAACCAAAGACTCAGCCCCTCAGCAGAACATTTTTGACACAGAAACATTCTATGAAGCAAATCCAGGATGTCTCACAAGCAGTGATTCCTGGTCTTGCACATTAGAAGAAGACTGGAAATGCCACAAAATAGAGGACCTGGGCAAGCAAAGAAAGCGACATTTGAAGCAAGTTGCATTTGCCCAAAAGAAAGCAGACTCTGAATGCCATGAAATGAGGGGCAACTCCCAACCAAGCTCAAAGCTTGCTCCTTCAGAGGGAAATTCCACAAGAAAATACATCTGTCTATGTGACTCGAATATTTTCAAACATAATTCTGTCTTCAACAACGAGAAAATCTACAAAAGCAATGAATATGATAGAGCCTCATGGCAAAATGTTTTATTTATTCCATATGAGAGAACCCAAATAGAGAGGAAATCGAGTGCGTGGACTGAAACTCAGAATAATGTGCTTCATATACACAACAAAATTCATATGACACTGAACATTCATGAGTGGAATCAATTTGGAAAAGCTGTCAGTGAAGACTTGTCCCTTAGAACATGCAGGAGTGCTCACCTCAGAGAGAAAATTTATGAGTCTAATCAGTGTGGGAACACCTTCAGAAATAACTCAATCCATGTTGCACAGAGGAGACCATATTCTGAAGAGACAAACAATGAGAATAATGAAAGTGGAAAAACCTTTGCCCAAATTCCAAATTCTGATTCACACAGGAGAACTAGCATCGGCAGGAAAAACTATAAGTGTTGCGATTGTAGGAAAGGTTTTGTTTATCAGTCATTCCTTACAAGACACATGAAAATTCACACCGGAGAGAAACCCCATGAATGTAAGCAGTGTGGGAAGGCCTTTAAATATTCTTTACACCTTAATAAACATTTAAGAAAGCACATGGTGAAGAAGTCTTATGACTGTAAGGAATGTGGGAAAGCCTTCACTAATTACACAAAACTTACTACACATATCAGGATTCACACTGGAGAGAAACCCTATAAATGTGAGGAATGTGAAAGAGCCTTCACTAGTTCTAAAGGACTTAAAAATCATGTAAAGATTCACAGATGACCGAAGCCCCATGAATGAAAGGAATGTGGGAAAACCTTCATTAATTTTCTCATCATATTGTTCATGGAAAGAGGACTTATTGGAAGGAAGCTATATGCAATAATGTACATGGGAAAGTCTCCCCTGAATTCTCATATCTCACAGAAATGTGAGAACTCACCATGGGAAGGTAAGGTTTGTGGAAAACCTTTAATCCTTACTTACCTTTAGCAAATGAGGGCAAATCTTTAGCAGACATTTGCCCTCACAATGGAGAGAAACCTTATAAATCTGAGAAATATGGAAAAGCTTTCAATTTTTGCTCAAATTGATAGTTCATAGAAGAAATTACACTGGAGAGACAAGATATCTCATCTTTAAAAACTCATCCCTTAAATTACACAAGACTACCCTTTGGAGAGAGACTATGATTGTGATAAATATGAAGAAGACTTCAGTTCCAGCTTTTCGCTCCCTGGGTACAAGTGAGTACATAGGCGAGAAACACTAATCGTTGCTGCCATTGCCTTTATCAGTGTCTCATCCTTAAAACAGGGACCGTAATTCATTATTTGCCAGTTTTTCTTTCCTAATTCAGTCCTATAATATGATGAATATTCCTCTTTGCACTTTCGGTTCTGCCACATAAATGTTGATATGTAGTACCTTCACTGCAATCCACTTATATAAATGTGGTCTTATCTCCAATGTGATTCTATTTAGACTCATGGTTAATATGTTCTTTGATATCTTTTTTTTTTTTTTGTCATTTTGTTACTGACATCATGATATGACTGCATTATGGTCAAAGGATGTGGTCTTTATATGATACCGATTTGGGTTACCTATTAACGACTTCCATTTTGGGCTCATATGGCTGATTTTGTCAGTTGTCTGGCAATATCGATTCTTTCCATTTTCTCTGCTCAGGGAGCACAGGTTTGTTTTTGCTGAATACATCCTGTTTAATGTTTTTAAATGCGTTCCCCAGCTTTTCCCAGTGGTGGTGGCAGAGCTTCCAGTCCTGGCCAATGAGGAGGCTCTTAGAGACCGGTGGAAAGGGGAAAGTATCGTTGGTCTTTTTCTCTTAACCACATTCCCTTTGTCCTCTCTCCTTGTTGCTTTCTGGAAATTGGACAAAATGCCATGAGTTGGGACGAGCAACTTTAGGACTATTGGAATGAAGGTTATGATCACAGTGACAGCTGCCAAAATACAAGACCTCTCATCCCCCAATGGCGTGGGGGATTTGCAGCCATCATCAGCTGTATTTTTAGACTTGTTACATGAAACACATAAAACCCCTAATTGGATTAAGAGGCATTTTAGGGCTTATAAATAGATCTCTAGTTTATAAACCTAATGTGTGACCAGTTTTTATAATTGCTTCTTGCCTGTGTCAAAACAATGTGTATTTTCTTTGTTGTTGGGTAGGTCCTGAGTTCAATCCCTGCCCGAATGATCAAGCTTACTAGTGTTTTAAAATCTCTTACCAACAAAAATTTTTATTTGACCTTTTAATGAGTGGTTTTTGTAATAAAATACCCCACTCAAAGTGAACTGTCAAAGCCTTATAATTTTGTCAACTTCTTGCTTTATATGTTTGGAGCCAGTGTAGGTGCATAGGGGGTTGCCATTTTATTACAGGTGAGTTCTTTCTATTTTTAGTTTTAACCATCTTTTTGACCAACAATGACTTCTTATTCATTCATATCATAAAGGTGAAAGTTTACCAGTCCCTTACCATGAACAGATCTTGTGACTTCTTTACATATATCACCTCATTTATTACTCATCACCACCCCAATGGGTAAATACTCACCGTCTCCCTTTTGTAATTGAGTAAACTGAAGTGCAGAGTATTAAGCAAGATGCCAATATTAAACAGCTTCTGTTGAGTTTCAGATTTTGAACAATGGGTGTTTCCACTGTCAAGTTCAGGGTTCAGTGCAGGTATTAGTTTCCTATGGCCGCTCTAACAAATTACCACACACATAGTGGCTTAAAGCAACACAAGTGTATTATCTTACAGTTTGATAGTTCTGTGAGAAGTCCTGCACAGTCACAGTGGGCTAAAATCCAGATGTCAGTAGGATTGGTTCCTTCTTGGAGATTCTGGGAGAGAATCCATTTCCTTGCCCTTTTGGCTTCTAGAGGCCGCCTGCTCTCCTTGGCTCATGGCCCCTTCCTCCATGTTCAAGGCTAGCAAGAGTGGTTGAGTCCTTGGGTCCTTCTTGGGTCACATCTCTCTGACCCACTCTTTTGCCTCTTCTTCCACTTCTAAGGACCTTTGAGATTACCTTGGTCCACTTCTATCATCCAGAATCATGTCCCCATCTGCATGTCGCTGATTGCAACCATAATACCATCTGCAACCTTCCTTCCCTCTTGCCATGTTCCAGAAGTGATGATGTGGACATCTTTTTTTTGGGGGGGGGGGGCGGCATTCTTCTGCCTACTGCAGTACATATCTGAAAGATAAACCTCATTAAAGTAACAATAACTTTTCGAAAGAAAACTTTCAACACCAAGGACTCTCGCTTTCGAGACTGTGCTATTATTAATCAGACATATTTCCTGAGCAGCTCCATTTTATTGTGCACCATTTGTAAGATCTGGATCTAGATCAGCAGTTGGCAAACATTTTCTGGAAAGGGCAAACAGTAAATGTTTTAGACCATCTCCTCCCCTCCCCAGTCTAGAAAAATAAAACATGTCCTATACCTCACAGTGTCTGCCTTCTTGTAGGGAAGACAGAGAGATAAAAGCATAGCTTTTTTTATCCTGATTTCTTATTTTTCTTTTCAATTTTCTTTAAATTGGAAAATATGGCTACCCAAAAGTGTATGAAAATACACATATACTGCTAAAAGTCAATAAAATGATCACCCCCAAACCTACCAAACAGGCCCTTAAACAGTTCATCATACGCCTGGCAATGCATATCTGTACCTTCCAGAAGTCATTTCCCAACCCCCAAGATGTATTTTTGGATTATTCAATCTGTTGCTCATCTTTATGGTTTTTGCCAGCTATTCATTCATTCATATCCAAATGTCTTATTTTCTTATTTTGCTGAGTCTTATATGATGGTGAATGTCATGTAGAATATTTCCTCGTGCCTTGTCTTACACTCCCATTATATTTTTTAGATTAACTTAGTGCATAGATTAAGGTATACATTAGCTCCTTCATTTTCACTTCCCAATAGTTTTTTTTTTTCAAGTTCATTTAAGAGACACTTGTTAGATATTGTACTGCAGATGTTACAAGCGCTGCTACTACAACCCAATTTTGCATAGGTCTCCTGATGAACATCTGTGAAAGTGTCTCTTGAAGTGACATTGCCAGATTGCACGATTTGCATATGTTCAGTGGGAAACTATTTTAGACCGAGTAGAATTGCATGGTGTCAGTTGCATGGAATTTCCAGAAAAGGCAAATCTAAAGAGAGAGAAAGGGGATCAGTGGTTGCCTCAGGTTGCCTGGAGGTGGGAGAGTAAATTGACCACAGGCTGGTGGGAGGGAACTGTTTGGGGAGATGGAATTGGTCTATGGCTGGATTGTGGTGAGTTCCCTAACTCTATAAATTTATTAAACATCACTGACAATGGGTGGGTTTTATATGTGAATTACACTAAAGTGAGCCTGAGAAAAGAAAGAAAGGGAAAAGGGGGGGAGAGAAGAGAGGAAGGGCGAGAAAGCAAGGCTACAGGCAAGGACAGGGCCTCCTGGGTGCTCTCAGCTGCGTGGTTCCCCAAACTCTGCTAAATTCACCTTTGGTGTTTTGGAAGGACCTGGGAGCCTGGGGATTCACGTGCTGAAGCCCTTCTCCCTGCCGCCTGCCTTTCCCAGGGATCAGCTGCTAAAGCTGCTAAATCCCAGGTCTGGCTGCACTCGCGCACCACTCGCCCGGCCTGGATCTGCTTTATTGTCCGTGCGCCCCGATGGGAGGCGAGCGCCGCGGACCTGGCACCCAGAGGCCCTCAGGGGACATTTGTAGAAGGAAGGATGGAAGGAACGTCTTGGGGCAACAACGTCCCTTCTTGGGCTCCGGCTCCAGGAACTACATTCCTAGTCAGAGCTTCCATTCCCAGTAAGCAGGACCCTCGGGACCAGGCGTGGACGGAACCAAACTACCCGCTTGGTCTGCGTCGAGGCTGCAGCAAAACCCGCTCGCGGTGCCGCGCGGGCGCCCCCTGGCGGCGGAGTCGGAACGTCAGTGCAGGGAGACCAAAGACCGTCTACAGTGGCTTTCAAACTTTGATGACTTTTTTTTTTTTTGGCTGACAAAAGTTAGATGGACTTCTTGACCAAAAGGGGGATGTGAAAGGAAATGAAATAAGCTTCAGTGGCAGAGAGAATCCAAAAGGAGCCGAGAGGTCACTCTGGTGGGCACTCTTATGCACACTTTAGACAACCCTTTTTAGGTTCTAAAGAATTGGGGTAGCTGGTGGTGGATACCTGAAACTATCAAACTACAACCCAGAACCCATGAATCTCGAAGACAGTTGTATAAAAATGTAGCTTATGAGGGGTGACAATGGGATTGGGAAAGCCATAAGGACCACACTCCACTTTAGTTTATGGATGGATGAGTAGAAAAATAGGGGAAGGAAACAAACAGACAAAGGTACCCAGTGTTCTTTTTTACTTCAATTGCTCTTTTTCACTCTAATTATTATTCTTGTTATTTTTGTGTGTGTGCTAATGAAGGTGTCAGGGATTGATTTGGGTGATGAATGTACCACTATGTAATGGTACTGTAAACAATCGAAAGTACGATTTGTTTTGTATGACTGCGTGGTATGTGAATATATCTCAATAAAATGAAGATTAAAAAAAAAAAAAGGGAAAGTTAAAAAAAAAAAAAGAAAAACAAGGAAAAAAAGATGTAGTGCTCCCTTGAGGAGCCTGTGGAGAATGCAGGGGTATTGGCCTACCCCACCTCGATGGTTGCTAACATGACCACAGACATAGGGGACTAGTGGTTTGATGGGTTGAGTCCTCTACCATAGGTTTTACCCTTGGGAAGACGGTTGCTGCAAAGGAGAGGCTAGGCCTCCCTATGGTTGTGCCTAAGAGCCTCCTCCCGAATGCCTCTTTGTTGCTCAGATGTGGCCCTCTTTCTCTGGCTAAGCCAACTTGAAAGGTGAAATCACTGCCCTCCCCCCTACGTGGGATCAGACACCCAGGGGAGTGAATCTCCCTGGCAACGTGGAATATGACTCCCGAGGAGGAATGCAGACCCGGCATCGTGGGACGGAGAACGTCTTCTTGACCAAAAGGGGGATGTGAAAGGAAATGAAATAAGCTTCAGTAGCAGAGAGATTCCAAAAGGAGCCGAGAGGTCACTGTGGTGGGCACTCTTACGCACACTTTAGACAACCCTTTTTAGGTTCTAAAGAATTGGGGTAGCTGGTGGTGGATACCTGAAACTATCAAACTACAACCCAGAACCCATGAATCTCGAAGACAGTTGTATAAAAATGTAGCTTATGAGGGGTGACAATGGGATTGGGAAAGCCATAAGGACCACACTCCAGTTTGTCTAGTTTATGGATGGATGAGTAGAAAAATAGGGGAAGGAAACAAACAAACAGACAAAGGTACCCAGTGTTCTTTTTTACTTCAATTGCTCTTTTTCACTCTAATTATTATTCTTGTTATTTTTGTGTGTGTGCTAATGAAGGTGTCAGGGATTGATTTTGGTGATGAATGTACAACTATGTAATGGTACTGTGAACAATCGAAAGTACAATTTGTTTTGTATGACTGCGTGGTATATGAATATATCTCAATAAAATGAAGATTAAAAAAAAAAGTTAGATGGAGAAGGTTAGAACCCACTCCCATCTCCCTCCAAACCCCTGGGGATATCTCTTCATCTCTCCACCGCATCGTGCTGCCTCCCAGATTCACTGCCATCTCTGATTTCAAGCTGAGGAACAAGACTCAGAGAGGTGAAGACACTTGCCCAAGGCCACACAGTTCAGATCCAGCTGTGCCAGTTTCTGCCTCATTCTTGTCCTAATTGCACTTTTATTGAGTAAAATATTCAGTCCTTTCTCCACTTTGGCCAGTAAGATGGAGCTGCACTGGCTTGCTGCTTTCTTATACTGTATAATGTAAGTTAATTCCAGGCTCAGGCTGGAAAATGCAAGTTTTCATATTTAACAGAAATGAATCTGAGATGGAGATAAAGAGACTGTTGAGAATATGGCAGTCTAGATTGTTCAAGTATCATACTTCAAATATATGTAGATAGGGATGTAGGTAGACATCTATATAGATAGATATAATAATAGTTTACATTTAAATATATAGAGATGATGGGAAAAATACACATAATATCTTTTGAATGGCATCCTTGCCCAGTTGGCAAGGATTTCCCAGGCCAGAGTCCCTGGGAGAGCTGGAACATGAGAGGTGAGTGAACTCTGAAGGCGCTTTGCCCCAAAGACCTTGGCCAATCCAGGTAAACTTGAGCTTAGTCCTTGACAGCCTCAAAGGTGAAGGATAGAGGTAAAGCCTGGGGACTCTCAAGGTGGGGAATCGAGGCAGAGACCCCTTCACAATAAACTGGGACCCAAGAGTCTACACCATCAAGGGTGAATAAGAATTAAACCCACTCCCCCTATTCATGGAATTGCAAGTCAAGTCCATGCTTTGTTTGGGGCTGAGCAGAGAAGGGGGAAAACTGCCCCTGAGAAGCTGCAATGGCAGGCCAACCATGGAACTTAGTAAACCTGAATTCCCCAACATGGATTTAAAATACTCCCTGACAGGTTTTAGCTACTAGGCAAAAAAAAAGGGAAGTGAATTGCCTCCAGAGAAAAAAAATTTCTTTGACCTTGGTCTCATTGAATCCAGGATTTAAAAGTGCTACATCATCGTGGGATGTATTAGTTAGGGTTCTCCTTGGAAACAGAATCAATGAGAGATGTCTCTTATTATCAAATTGTAAAAGTGACTCACGCAACTGCGGGAGCGCACGAGTCCAAATTCTGCAGAGCCGTCAACAAGCTGTCAACTCCAAGGAAGACGTCCGACGAACTCCTCGGGAAACAAACCGACAACTTTGACGAACTCCTCAGGAAACGAACCGACAACTTTCACGAACTCCTCAGGAAACGAACTGGCAACTTCGACGAGCTCCCCAGGAAAAGCTTCACTGAGCAGCTGAAGAAGAAGTGAAGGTTCTCTAACCGTCCGGTTTATAAGCCTCCAACTGATCACCCGGACCAAATCCAGCCAATTGCATTCTCTCACTGTGGAAGCACGCCCCTTGATGAGTCATTAGACAGCTGCAGTCAATTGACTGATGATCCGGCAAACCAACCAGCCTCAAATAGCCTCACAGGAATCGTCAGGCCAGTGCCCGCTTGACCAGACAGCTAGGCCACCTAGCCAAGTTGACACATGAACCCAACCATCACAGTCCACCCCTTGTCAACTTGGCAGTCGTACACATCACCTAAAACCATATCTTCAAAATGAACGTTACAGCTTATGCCATATGATAAGGGGATAAGACAGAGAAGAAAGCAAAAATATTTTCTTCACAGACAAATACAAACATAATCATCACAAAACGAGGAGGAAATATTCATATCATCATAGTCCTCATTTCTGTAACTGGTCACGTGGCCGTAGTTCATATTTATCACTACCTTCTTCCACTACCCATTCCATGTTCCCTTTACCCTCATCAAGCACTTCAGCTGGCCGTGGTTCTTTGCCTGGTGGGGTGACCCAAACCTTCATTCCTGAAGTTTCTTGGCCATTGGTAGTCCTGCCTGGATTGGGTTGTTGCAGTTTTCCATTGACTTGAATCACAGGGCATGGTAGTACTAAGAGACGCCCCAGGGGATCTCCTGTATGCCAGGAAAACTCTTCTTTACTTCCATTGTGTAGTTGCAGTGCTATTTCCCCTTGATAGTCAGGATCAATCACCCCAGCCAGTACAGTAATCCCCTTACTTGTCTGTTGATTCAGAGGCATAAGAAGCCCAAAGTGGCCAGGTGGCAGCCTTAACTTCCAGTTCAATGGGATTATTGTTGTGTTTCCTGGTGGAAGCACTCCTCCTTTTGGAACCAAGACTTGTAGACCAGCAGAGCTTAAACTTGCAGGGACAGGAAGCAAAAATTTCCCTAGTGGATCACTAGGAGTGATAGTGAGTGGTGCTACTCCTGTTTCCACCCCTTGATTCCTGGACCCATGAATCCTGGCTATGGGAGAAACAGCACCATAGAGTGGACGCTGATTCAGAGCATACACAGCCTCCTGGAGAACACTGCCCCAGCCCTGCAAGGTATTGCCACCTAGTTGGCGCCGTAATTGAGTCTTCAATAGGCCATTCCACCGTTCTATCAACCCAGCTGCTTCTGGATGATGGGGAACATGGTAAGACCACAGAATTCCATGAGCATGTGCCCATCCCCTCACTTCATTTGCTGTGAAGTGGGTTCCTTGGTCCAAAGCAATGCTATGTGGAATACCATGACGGTGGATGAGGCATTCTGTAAGTCCACGTATTGTAGTTTTGGCAGAAGCATGTCGTGCAGGGAAGGCAAACCCATATCTGGAGTATGTGTCTATTCCAGTAAGAACAAATCGCTGCCCTTTCCATGATGGAAGTGGTCCGATGTAATCAACCTGCCACCAGGTAGCAGGCTGATCACCCCGAGGAATGGTGCCATATCGGGGACTGAGTGTGGGTCTCTGCTGCTGGCAAATTGGACACTCAGCAGTGGCTGTGGCCAGGTCAGCCTTGGTGAGTGGAAGTCCATGTTGCTGAGCCCATGCATAACCTCCATCCCTACCACCATGACCACTTTGTTCATGAGCCCATTGGGCAATGACAGGAGTTGCTGGGGAAAGAGGCTGATTGGTATCCACCAAACGGGTCATTTTATCCACTTGGTTATTAAAACCTTCTTCTGCTGAAGTCACCCTCTGGTGAGCATTCACATGGGACACAAATATCTTCATGTTGTTTGCCCACTCAGAAAGGTCTATCCACATACCCCTTCCCCAGACTTCTTTGTCACCAATCTTCCAATCATGTTCCTTCCAAGTCCCTGACCATCCAGCCAAACCATTAGCAACAGCCCAGGAATCAGTATACAGACGCACCTCTGGCCAGTTCTCCTTCCAAGCAAAGTGAACAACCAGGTGCACTGCTCAAAGTTCTGCCCACTGGGAGGATTTCCCCTCACCACTGTCCTTCAGGGATATCCCAGAAAGGGGCTGCAGTGCTGCAGCTATCCACTTTCGGGTGGTACCTGCATATCGTGCAGAACCATCTGTAAACCAGGCCCGAGTCTTCTCTTCCTCAGTCAATTGACTGTAAGGAACTCCCCAAGATGCCATAGCTGTGGGCTGGGCAAGAGAAGGTAAGGTGGAAGGAGTGGGGGCCATGGGCATTTGGGCCACTTCCTCATGTAACTTACTTGTACCTTCAGGACCTGCTCGAGCTCTATCTCGTATATACCATTTCCATTTTATGATGGAGTGCTGCTGTGCACACCCAACTTTATGGCTTGGTGGGTCAGACAACACCCAGCTCATGATAGGTAACTCAGGTCTCATGGTAACTTGGTGGCCCATGGTTAAGCGTTCTGTCTCTACTAAGGCCCAGTAGCAGGCCAACAGTTGTTTCTCAAATGGAGAGTAGTTATCTGCAGAAGATGGTAAAGCTTTACTCCAAAATCCTAAGGGCCTGCGTTGTGATTCTCCTATAGGAGCCTGCCAAAGGATCCAAACAGCATCTCTATTTGCCACTGACACTTCCAGCACCATTGGATCAGCTGGATCATATGGTCCAAGCGGCAGAGCAGCTTGCACAGCAGCCTGGACCTGTTGCAGAGCCTCCTCTTGCTCCAGTCCCCACTCAAAACTAGAAGCTTTTCTAGTCACTCGGTAAATGGGCCGGAGTAGCACACCTAAATGAGGAATATGTTGTCTCCAAAACCCAAAGAGGCCAACTAAACGTTGTGCCTCTTTTTTGGTTGTAGGAGGGGCCAGATGCAGCAGCTTATCCTTCACCTTAGAAGGAATATCTCGACAGGCCCCACACCACTGAACACCTAGAAATTTTACTGAGGTGGAAGGGCCTTGTATTTTTGTTGGATTTATCTCCCATCCTCTGCCACGCAAATACCTTACCAACAAATCTAGAGTAGTTGCTACTTCTTGCTCACTAGGTCCAATCAACATGATATCATCAATATAATGGACCAGTGTGATGTCTTGTGGGAGGGAGAAATGATCAAGATCCCTGCGGACAATATTATGACATAGGGCTGGAGAGTTGATATAACCCTGAGGTAGCACGGTGAATGCAAACTG
This sequence comes from Choloepus didactylus, assembly GCF_015220235.1. NCBI lineage: Eukaryota > Metazoa > Chordata > Mammalia > Pilosa > Megalonychidae > Choloepus > Choloepus didactylus. The sequence goes on along the minus strand of NC_051333.1, from coordinate 8,544,188 downwards.
CTGGCCTTGCCAGCTAAATGCAAACTGTTTCTGGTGGTCCTTGCTGACAGCAATTGAGAAAAAAGCATTTGCCAGATCAATAGCTGCATACCAGGTACCAGGGGATGTGTTGATTTGCTCAAGCAATGATACCACATTTGGGACAGCAGCTGCAATTGGAGTCACCACCTGGTTAAGCTTACGATAATCCACAGTCATCCTCCAAGACCCATCTGTTTTCTGCACAGGTCAAATAGGAGAGTTGAATGGGGATGTGGTGGGAATCACCACCCCTGCATCCTTCAAGTCCTTAAGAGTGGCATTAATCTCTGCAATCCCTCCAGGAATCCGGTATTGCTTCTGGTTCACTACTTTGCTAGGCAAAGGCAGCTCTAGTGGCTTCCACTTGGCCTTTCCCACCATAATAGCCCTCACTCCAGGAGTCAGGGAACCAATGTGAGGATTCTGCCAGTTGCTGAGTATGTCTATTCCAATTATGCATTCCGGCACTGGGGAAATAACCACAGAATGGGTCCGGGGACCCACTGGACCCACTGTGAGACGGACCTGGGCTAAAACTCCATCAATCATCTGACTTCCATAAGCCCCAACTCTGACTGGTGGACCAGAGTGACGTTTTGGGTCTCCGGGAATTAATGTCACTTCTGACCCAGTGTCTAATAATCCACGAAATATATGATCATTTCCTTTTCCCCAATGCACAGTCACCCTGGTAAAAGGCCGTAGGTCCCCCTGGGGAAGGCTGGGAGGAAGATTAACAGTGTAAATTTTTGGCAGTGTGACAGGGTCCTTCTCCAAGGGTACCCGGCCTTCCCTTCATTCAAGAGGATCTGGATCTGTAAACTGTCTTAAGTCTGGGAATTGATTAAGGGGCCGTGACTCTCTGTTTTTGTAATTCAAGGGAGATTTTTGTTCACGTGGCCTAGAATTCTTCTGCTTATATAGTTCAAACAAGAATTTAGTCGATTGCCCATCTATTTTACTACTTGGTACTCCATGATCCACTAGCCAACGCCATAAGTCTCTGCGAGTCATATTATTTTGATTGCTGCTTTGAGCCTGTTTTCCATTATGGTAGCCCTGTCCACCTTGTCTGTGGCGATTAACTGCAGCCACTTGGCTTCTGCTGACTCGGGACCCGATTATCCCCATTGTGTTTAAGGATTCCAGTTCAGTGACAGCAGTTCCTACAGTAATATCTGACCTACAGAGAAGGGCGACTACAGAGCTCTTCAGGGATGATGGAGCTAGTTTCACAAATTTATTCCTTACAGTCCTGGTAAAAGGTGTGTCCTCTGGACATTCCAGGGCTGTGTGAGCAGGTTTTCCATGATAAATCCACTCTAACATTCCAATCTCTCTAAGCCTTTGAATCCCCTCCTCCACATTATACCAGGGCAGTTCTGGCATTTCAACTTCTGGTAATGCCGGCCACCTTTTGATCCATGTTTCAGCCAGCCACCCAAACAAACTGTTAACACCCTTTCTAACCCCTCGAGCTACAACATTGAATGCAGAATCTCTGCTTAGTGGGCCCATATCAGTAAATTCAGCCTGATCCAACCTTGTATTCCTTCCACCATTATCCCACACTCTCAATATCCATTCCCACACATATTCCCCTGGTTTCTGTCTGTATAAGTTGGAAAACTCATACAGTTCTTTTGGAGTATAGCGTACTTCCTCATGGGTCACACTTTGTACCTCACCCTTTGGGGCTTGTTGGGACTTGAGCCTAGTTATAGGTCTTGAAGCAAAAACTGGTGGTGGGGGTGGGTCATGAAAAGAGCTAGAATTATCTCTCAAGCCATTCACCTCAGGGCACTCTGTTGCATTTTCATCTCTTAAAACAGGATTAGTCTCTCCAGACAAAAGAGTGAGGGCTGCTTCTTCAGGGGAGGTGATTACAAGATTAGCAAGCATTGAAGGGTTAATCTCCTTAGGTGTGGGTTGGGTGGCAGGCTCCTTAGGGCAGACTGGAGGCAGAGAAGCTGTTTCCCCAGGACAGCCCTCTACAGGTAAATCTAACAATGACCCAGCAGAATCCAGGGTTCCAATGTCCTCACTGTCATTATTATCAATCCATATGTCTCCATCCCAAGTTTCTGGGTCCCATTCTTTTCCAATCAATGCCTTTACTTTAACAGCAGACACCCTGAGAGGTTGAGATTTTAGTTTACGCTGTAAATGTGCTACTCGCACAATAAGAGACTGCGTCTGATTTTCAGAAACCTCCAGTCTGCGGGCACAGGAAATAAGATTTTCTTTCAGGGCACAGATGGAACCCTTTACATCTGTCATACGGCATTCAAGTTTTGAATTTGAAGCCTTTAGCTCATCCCTTTCTCTTACAACTGTATCCAAAGTATCTAAGAGCAGCCAGCCAACATCATTATACTTCTTAATACTGCAAAACTCCGTGAAAGTGTCAAAAACGCTGTCACCCAGAGCCTCGCTTCGTACTAGAGCACAATTAGGAGAATCAAATGGTGCTATTTTGCGTATTTCCTTTGCCAACTCCTGCCATGGACTCTTAGTACCCTCTTGATTATTGGAAATAGAGTCATTAGTGCCTCTGAATCTAATCAGAGTAGAAAACAAGTTGTAAAAGCCCATTTTAAGATTCCGTTTCTCAAGAACCACTCTCGGTACCAAGTTGTATTAGTTAGGGTTCTCCTTGGAAACAGAATCAATGAGAGATGTCTCTTATTATCAAATTGTAAAAATGACTCACGCAACTGCGGGAGCGCACGAGTCCAAATTCTGCAGAGCCGTCAACAAGCTGTCAACTCCAAGGAAGATGTCCGACGAACTCCTCGGGAAATGAACCGACAACTTTGATGAACTCCTCAGGAAACGAACCGGCAACCTTGACGAACTCCTCAGGAAACGAACCGACAACTTTGACGAACTCCTCAGGAAACGAACTGGCAACTTCGACGAGCTCCCCAGGAAAAGCTTCACTGAGCAGCTGAAGAAGAAGTGAAGGTTCTCTAACCGTCCGGCTTATAAGCCTCCAACTGATCACCCGGACCAAATCCAGCCAATTGCATTCTCTCACTGTGGAAGCATGCCCCTTGATGAGTCATCAGTCAGCTGCAGTCAATTGACTGATGATCCGGCAAATCAACCAGCCTCAAATAGCCTCACAGGAATCGTCAGGCCAGTGCCCGCTTGACCAGACAGCTAGGCCACCTAGCCAAGTTGACACATGAACCCAACCATCACATGGGAGAAGCAAACCAATTAGACAAACCCCAATAATTCCATACACAGTGAATATATTCTTCAAGAGTGAAGGTGAAATGAAAACATTTTCAGACAACCAAAAGTGAGCGAGATGCCACCAGCCCCTTTACACTCTTACAGATTACTGGGGATTCCAAAGAACTTTTGCTTATCTAGGTATTATCTATCAATATTATTGTCTGAGAAACTAAAACAGAAAATTTTAATATATTAACTCATTCATTTAAAATAACATGTTAATGTAAATATTTTTATGAAAAATATTTTCAAAAACAATTTAGTTAGAAGAGTGGCATTGTTTTAAATGTTTCAAATCTCTTTACTAGGAAGATTTTCTAGTTTAATAGAAAACAGCTGGATTTCCCTGTCTGCTTCTGCATTTGATCTGTTGCAGTAACACATGCCACGCAAACTCTGGTAAACTCCACTTTACATGCATGAGAGAATGAGAATAAAAGACAGAGAGAAGACACAGAAAAAATCCCAGAGAAGCCGAGAGAGGACACACAGAAAACAGAGAAACCATGGAAACAGAGGAAGCCACTGAAGCCAGAAGCTGGAAGCAACAAAACCCCGGAGAGAAGGGAGAGCCCAGCAGACGCCACCATGTGCCACACGGCAGAGGAGCTGAGGATCGCCAGTAGCTGATCTTCAGGGAGAAAGCATTGCCTTTTGATGCCTTGATTTGGGACATTTTTCATGGTCTCAGAACTGTAAGTTGTAAGTTAATAAGTCCCCATTGTAAAAACCAGTCCATTTCTGGTATATTGCATTTTGTCAGCTTTAGCAAAGTAAAACAGAACTCATCTGAAGGGGTGCTCCAGGAAAACAAAGAATGCATGCCCCCAAAACAGGAAGAGGGAGAGGAAGAAAGAATGGAAGTGGTTGAAGCTGCTGGTGCCAAGGGGTGCTGACCATGCAGCTGCCCAGACAGCAGTCAGTTCAGGCTGGAGCTGGAAATCGGAAGGCTCAAAGGAGGATGTCTTAAAGAAAAAGGAAACTGATTCCAAGCAACTGAAGCATCAAGGGGGAGCCCAGGGATACTGGTGGCACAGCTATGGCTCAGGAAGTATAGAATGCTGCCCTCTTGGAGATGTTTAAAAGGCAAGGAAAACCTTCAGGGAAAATATTGTGGGAAATTCAGAAGCCAAATTTGAAGCAAGTTAGAATGTGGCACAATTTTGAACAACTGGTGGAGTGTCAGACAAGAGGATCCCTGTGACCTCCTCGGGCCGTCAACTTGAGGGTCTCAGAGTGTAGTTCGAGTCCAGGTGTGGTGTGTCCTCTGGACCAATGTCCAGTCTATGGTGTTGCTGTAGAGGTCATTGTGTTGTCCCCCATTTCAATGTGAATGCTTATTTTAGCTGTGTATTTCCACCACAATTTTAAATTGGGAGTGTTGGTGGTGTCTAAATTCATCAATCAGTCCATTAGAATAATAACAGCAAACTCTTGTATAGTACTTTCTACAGCTAGGCACTGTTTGAAGAGTTCTCCGTGTATTAGCATGCTTAATCATTATTACATCCCTATAAAGCCAGTATGGTTATCATCATCCTCATTAGAGAGATGAAGAAAATGAGGACTGGGAAGGTTAAGTAAATACCCTGAGGTTGCCCATGAAGTAAGTGGGTTTGCATTAAGGCAGGCTGGCGCCAGAGCCCAAGCTTGCAGCCGCCAGGCTACATCACTCCCTGCAGGGCACACGATTGTGAAGCCAGATCCCAGGAGACCGTGAGCAGCCGCTCCCGGGTAAATGCTTTAGCGGTTGATAACGTGACTGTTGGTTCTTATAAGAGGAGGAAATGCACAGAACTGCACACATGGGAGGAGGGACATATGTGCCAGACAGAAATTATTTACTGGAGAAGATGGTAGCCACATGCCTGCCACCACCACTACTTTCACAACCAGCTGTCATCACCACTGTCTCCAAGACAACTGCCACTACCACCACCAGTCACCACCAGCATCACCAACACCACCATCAATGCAACCACCAACACTGCTGCCACCATCATCGTCATCACCAAAGTCACCACCTTCACCGTCCCGTCACCATCATCACCAGCACCACCCTCCCCATGACAACCATCACCAGAATCACCACGAATACCAACACCAACACCACCTCCATCACCACCACTGCCATTGTCACCACCACCGTCACTCTACCACCACCTCAGATCAGGTATCAGGAAGTCACACTTTCTGTTTTCCACCTACAGCGCTGGTCTAATAGGCCTGCACTCTCCATCGCTCCCTCCACCATTGGCTGAAGGGAATGGGATTATCACGTGGAGGGAGGTGCTGCCCTGCCTGAGATCCAAGAGGATTCTAGGTTTGACTCTCTGGCTTCTGAATAAGTGGCCTCCAGCGTGCTCTGGGCTTGTTGCCACCGAGTGGACCATCCAGGAGGGCAAGTCCAGCTCCTGGACCAGGGGCAGGCAGAGGAGAGTCTGCTCAGTGTAGTAGGTTTAGGGCCCTTGAGTGGATATAAGCTACAGTTAACTCAAATCCCTCCTGCTGTGGTGGCTGGGGAGGAGGGGAATCTGAGGCCCTCAGTCTGCCATGCTCACTTTTCTGTCTCTGGAGAGAAGGGAGAGCGAGTCACTGTGGAACAGTAGGTAGGGCCAGTGATCATGACTCCCCACGGCAAGATGAGCTCCCAGATCTCAATGGAGGAAGAAGGAGGGGCAGTGTCACTTCCAGAAGCCACTTCCCAGGGGAGCCACCATTCCCATCTCCTTTCCAAAATACTATTTTTAAATTTCTTGTTCGTTGTTCTGTTCCCAGAACCTTGTACAATGCATGGCAAATAATAAGTGCTCAGTAAATATTTGTCAACTTAATGAAAAAAGAAATAGGAGATGCCCCTCTCCCCTGAGGCTCTAAGGGAAAAGACATGGTTCTACGTCATATGGTTCCAAACGATCTTAGCTGAGAAGGTGTGAAAGGGAGAACTTTTACAAAAATATTGGTCTTGTTGTCCTGGGCACTAGAGAGACTTGTGTGAAAATTAATAGTTCCCTATTAATAAATATTACTTGGAAATGATACTTCACCAAAAGGTTTTCTAGGACACCCAAAACCGTAGAAGTTGTCATGTCCAATGACTATTTCCATCACAAGGATGATTTTGTCGTGCCGGGTTGTCACACTTGAGCATTTGCTGCCCTGATGATGATGTCACGGCACCTAAACTGTAAAAATACAGGTGAGGTTTCTCATCAGATCAAAACATCAATAGCCCTATCCTCCTTCCCTTAAGCATGATGGGAAATGAAAGCCCATAGCCCTGATGGATGAATTATTTTACAAATGAAACCATTGAGCCCGTGTTTGACTTAAATGAACAAATGGTGCCAGAACCACTGATGGTTGAACTTCTGGGATGGCCGAGAGTAGAAGACGGTGGACTTAGCTGACTGCCGAGATACACGCAGGTGGGTGTTAACTCTGGTGAGTCAGGTTCGGAAGATTTTTCTGTCTTCTTAAAGCATTGTTATAAAGTCTGTGCGTTGAAGTTGGATTCGTGAGAACAAACTATGTTTGGGTGTCCCTTATTGTTCTTTAATACTTTCTTCCTGCCTCCCTACTCTTTGTTATTGTGTCTTGATTAAAGCTAATTAATCAAAGATGTGGTGGGTGATTCAGAGTTTTTCCTTCTTGTGAAATTTTAAAGCAGCAAGATTAACACGTTGCTTTCAATCCTTCCTCTTGAGAGGTGAAGAATTCCAAACTAGGAATTTTCTTTTAGGGCATTAAAGGTTCAAAAATAAAATTCTACATAGATTATAATTCTAAGATAGTTTCTATTATTTTGCCTTGTATTCTTATTTAAAATATTTTTATCAACATGTTGATTCAGAAAAGGAAATAATGGTGTTCCCAACGTTATCTAGCAAACATACTCCCTTCATGTTCATGCAACTATTAGCAGTTTCTTCATAATTGTTGGGTGCCTAAAATTAATCAATTTTACAATAAAAAGTGATTGCAGCATCTTATTCTTGCAATAAAAACATATATCTATACTTTGGTTGATTGGCAGAATTACACCATATAAAGGACACAAGATCTGTCGCTCCAGGTTACCTGTATTTGAAAGTAATATGCAAAAGTTAATTCGTCCAATTAAAGTTTTTGCTCTTGGAATTGACAGGCATTATATTTATGACAGTTGCCTGTGTGACTGCACCATCGTCCATCACCCACAAGGTCAAGGATATCACACTGAAATACGCATTTGATAAGTTAGGCTTCCAGAGGCAAGGTCAAAGCCAATGCTAGTTAATGTGTTTTGGACAAAATTCTCAAGTCAAAGCCAAACTCTGGTGCAGCCAATATTACTCCCAAACTCTCAGCCCACCTTGAGAGACATTTAGAGCTCCCATAAAAGCCTGAAATCACCTCTTTCTTTCCAGCTCAGCACCCAAGTCCAACAGGAACTCCTCAAAACCTCTGAGTTCCAGCAAAGGACGAAAACACATTTTTCTTGCATTGGCATGTTTTAAACCCCATCTTTCGGTGTTTTTTGTTTGTTTGTTTCTTAAGAGTTAAGCCAATGAGATTTTGTACGGTCCACTTAAGAGGGACTTGGTAGGTCTCCTGGGGGTCAGACATCACGACATCCCATTTGATAGTTCTGGAAGGCTGAGGTCACAGCATGTGTATTTTTGGTTGGGGTCCAGAAGATAAGATCTGGCCAGTGCATTTGGGGCCCAGGTTTATCTGGAGACTGCCTGCTGCCTAGAGAGCCTTCTTTGTAAATCCGGGTTCCATACGGATACCGAGTAGGCTGCTTTTTTGTTCTTTTTCTTGTGAAAGGTCTAAAACTGTTGAGGCACCATCTTGGAACATGGGAAACTGAGTCTTTTTGCTGTTAAAAGTTTAAGGCAACTCCAATCTTTAAAAGGTTCTCAATTTCTTTCAAAGTTTAAGGCAATTGCTTTTCAGTCTGCCGGGGAAGTTTTCTAGTGGGAATTTGAGGAAGGAGAGGGTCTGGGGAGGGTTGATTCCTGGGGAGGGGGCCCTGGACAAGAGGCAGGCCCGGTGGTGTGCAGGAGCTGCCCGGCTGGCTTCACCAGGGCTGCCCATGTGTGTCTTCCCAGCTCTACCAGTTCACATCAGTAGTTTGAAATCCGCCACAGTGGGAGTCTTTACACTACAGGAATTGGCAAACACTACAACTCAGGACTCTTTCTCCAAAGTGCCACTTGTTAGACATTTACCAGCACCCCACTGGGTAGGCCTAATTAGATTATGGGGTCAGATGGAGAGGAAAACTGGATCATCAAAATAGCTGAGAAAACACTTTGTTAAATTTTCTTCTTCGTCATAATCACAGATAAATTTTTGACTGTTTACTATGTGCCAGGCACTGTTCTGAGGCTTTACACGTATTGACTCATTTTGTTCTCAGGAAAAAAAAAAAAAAAACACTATGAAGTATGTTCTATCATCAGCCCATTTTAAGAGGAATGAGGCACAGAGTATTTATTGCTATCCAGGATTAGGAAGTGGAATATGAGTTATTTGTTTGGATTTGGGCAGAGTAGTTTGGATTAAACTTGGACAGGGCACAGGAATGAGTTTTCCATGGTGTTCTAGTTCCTCTCACTCCCAAACCCATGCCCACCATGGGACAGGACCATCTGCTTCATCTCTGTGACCCTGTGGTAGGTACCAGGGCTGTACACAAATATTCCTCCCACTCTATCCTAACAGACGCAAAGAAAGGTTGCACTTCCCTACACCTCTTGGAAGTCAGGCATGGTCAGGAGACTCGCTTTGACTGAGGAATGTAAGTGGAAGGGACATGTATCATATACAGGCAAGAGCTTGAAGAGCCAGTGCATGCTTTGCCATTTTCTCTTTTTCTGGTGCCAAAGGGACTAGCAACACTCCAGATCGTGGCTCTTCCATTGTTGCTGACCCACAGTGGAGCAAAATAGCCATGGAGAGAAATAAACTTTTGTTGCATTAGACCCCTGAGAGCCTGGGGTTGTTTGTTACTTCAGCATAACCCAGCCTATCCTGACTGATACAGTTCCCAGTCCCCAGTAGGGCCTGGATTGTAACAGTCTCAACAAATGAATGAATGAACTTATGAACAGGGTCATAAGTTCTCTGGGCTGAGGGGAGAGGAAATAGCCGGGGCTCAAGTTCACTGTCTCACAGAGGCCTCTGGAACCAGGCTGGGGTAAAAAGCAGGATCGTTTAATTTCCTGTGGCCACAGCTCCTGCTGGACCTAACATCTTTTGCCCTGATTCTTCCCTCTACTGGTCAGTACTGGGGTGAGGAATGAGGCGCCACAGAGAGGGGGGCAGGAGATGCCAGGAGAGCCTGGGGACGAGGAGAGGGGAGCAGGCACAGGCAGTGGGACGATTGACAGAGTGGTAAGACATACAGAGATCGAAACAGAGGTAGATGGGAGATAAATTATGGAGACAAGACAGATGCTGGATGGGAAACCAAGAGGCCAGGAGATCAGGAGACGGAAAGGGAAAGGAGGATGGGAAATCGGGAAAGAGACCAGGAGTCAGCGAGGAGGGGATGATGAAGGGTGAACAGCAGCAGATATAAGGACAAAATGGAGAAGAAGTGCAAAGAGACAAGAGGCCCCAGAACAGGGAGAGGCAGGTGGGGAGTCACAGAGGAGCCCCCGCAAGGAGCAAGGGACAGGCTGGGGGGATTGGGTGCCCTAGTAGTAGCTCCGGGAGTCTTTGCTGGTGGTGGAGCCAGGGCCAGTGCTGGAAGCTGGGCCAGTGCTTGAGATGGGGCCGCCGCTGGATTCCGACCCTGCGCCTCTGCTCTCTGCATCTCTGAGGCTTTCTTGGCCTCGGCTGGACACCACATATCCAGTGGAGTCCAAGTAGCTGCCAGAGCTGATGGGCCTGAAGGTCACGTGGCCCCCACTGGAGCCAAGGGCCTTGGGGGTGCCACGGCTGGACACCGGCTCCCCACTGATGCTGGAGCTGGGGTCACCGAAGGTGCGGGAGGATGCCTGGCCCATGCTGGCGCTGGGGACCCCGAAGGTGACGTGGCCGATGTTGGAGCTGGTGGCCCGGCCTCCGCTGGATGCCAGGATGCTAGTCCTCTGGCTCAGGATGGACCCGGGGACGACACTGGGGCTCCTGGTGGTCGCCAGGGCTGTGCCTGAGCTGGAGAAGCCCATGCTTGGATTGCCCTCCGTCTTCCTCATGGTCTCTGCTGGATCCTTCTGGTGCTGCTCCCGGGCCTGCTCCCGGGCCTCCAGCTGGGACGGGGACATGAGTTAGGGGCCCAGGGAGGAGCTGGGGCCCTTCCCCACCCCTCCCCGCAGGCTCCTGCACTCACCGACTTCAATACTTGCTTCAGGAGCTCCTCCTTGCTCATAGGATAATCATCTTTGACCTCAAAACCTGGAGGGTCCTCCCTAGGGTGCGGGGAAGATAGGATGAGGCCAGACCCTTGACCTCCTTGGCTGATGGCACCTCACTGCTCTGCCCGGGGTCCCTGAGCTGGCCTCGAGTGCCCTCTCCCCTTCTGGTTTACCCTGGACCCCGTCTTCCCATACAATCTCCCAGAGCCCCTACTCCTTCTGGGTCCCCCAAAGCACCTGCTTCTCCTTCTAACTGCCCCCCAGAGCCACACCCACCCTTGGGTCCCTGGATGCTCCAAGAACCCTCCATCCCCATGGGTCACGTCAGCCCCCATGGAATCTCCTTCCCATTCCTCCCCACCCTCCTTGGGCCTTGCTCACATGTTGTCAGGAGGCTGAGGTGGGGGGACCTTCTTCCGAAGCTCCTCGGGGCTCTGGCCGAGCACCAGGAGAGCAGCGTTGGCCAAGTTGGAGGAGGTGTAGCCCTGGAGAGTGGATAATCCCAGTGGTCCCGCAGGCCCAGCCCCCAGCCCCCCGAGCCCTGCCTCCCCGCCCACCCACCTTGAACTCGCTGAAGGCCTGGACGGTCAGGAGCTCCACCAGCCGCTTCTCAATGAGACCCAGGAAGAGGCCAATTTCCCGATCTCGCATGTGGTTCTTGACTCCGAGGAGCTCGTCGATGACGGTGCTGTCACAGTGCGCCTTGGTGAAGAGCAGCTGGATATCTGGGGGGCGGTGGAGGCAGGCTGTTGGGGATCTGTTGCCCACTGTGGGCTGAGCCTCTCCCCACTCAAATCCCCACTGCCCCATTTTATGGGGGTAAGAGTTAAAGGCTCCTAGACACAGAAGGACTTGCCCAAGCAGAGACCCAGGTGGCAGGAGGGCACCGCTGAGCACCTGGCCACGTGGCTTGGAAAGCCATAAAGCAAAAGCTGGGAGAAGAAAGAGGAAAACCAGACAGAGGCACCTCCATGGTTGGGGACTTTAACACACCCCAGTTAGAAGCAGACTCAACCTCCATCCAACCCAGTAGTTCCTGGTGATTCCAGATCTGCGGATCTAGCCTAGAGAAACACTCACATGTGGGCACCAGATGGGAGCAGGGGGCTTGCAGGCGGGGGGGGGGGGGGGCGGTTGTCCACGAAAACTCACAGCAGCATTGGGGTTTTCTAAAATTTTTTCTGCTCTCAAACCCCAGTTGCAAGTGACCAGATGAGTCATTGTTCTTGGTGCATGATCCACTTGTATATAGTCAATTAAATGGTCATTATTAATAAATGAGGCACCCGTGACCTTGACAAACCTACATCCAATTATACAACATCCCCACCACCCATCTCCTTGCCTCCCACACCCAAAGATATCATCGTCCTCAATCCTGGGTCCATTGGTCCCTTATGTGTCCTTTAATATCGTTTCATTGCATTCATTCTAAATATTCCTAAATCTAGATAACATTTTTATATTTTATTTGATTTAAGGATCTCGGCAGCATCATTCCTAATGGCAGACAGTGTGAACCAACCTAAATGTCCATCCATAGAGAAATGACAAACTTTATAACAGCCATATTAAGAAACACCAGCCACCAAAAATCAAGAATGAGATAGCACTATATTTTATTACCAACATGCATGGATCACCAAGCTATTACTGAATGAAAATAAAAGCAGATAGCACCATGATATATGGAGGAGCACACCATTTATGTAAAAAGAGAAAAGGCAACCAAAAAAAATAATAGATTTTGTCTGAGTAGATATATATTGGTCAATTCAGAGAAAGCTGTAGAGATTACCCCAGCCTGCTGGAAAAGGGATTGCCTTTGGGGAGGAGGAAGAAGACTAGAATTGGGAGTTGCTTATAGGAGGCAGAATAATGCCACATGCACACACAAAGATATCTATGTCATAATCCCCAGAAGCTGTGACTGTGTTAGGCTAACATGGCAGAGAGGAGTAAAGGTTGCTAATCAGCTGACTTTACAAGAGGGACATGAACTTGGCTTATCCAAATGGGCATGCTGTAATCACAAGGGTCTTTAAAAGTGGAAGAGGAGAGAGAAGGGGCAAGATGGCGGCATAGAGAGGAGTGGAAGCTAAGTAGTCCCCCTGGAACAACTACAAAAAACCAGAAACAAATAGTAAATAATCCAGAATAACTGTGGGGGGACAAACGAGACCATCCACTCATCATACACCAACCTGAATTGGGAGGAATGCCCAAGAACACAGCATAAAATCTGTAAGTAAAACCTGCGGATCCAAGTCGCGAGACCCCCTCACCCATAGCCGGAGCTGCAAAGCCTCGTGGTGCCAGAGAGAAGCTCTCTCCCAGCAAGCGAATATAGCTCAGCTGAGCTCCAACTGGGGTTTTAAGTAGCGAGTGTGAACTGCTCACTACAGGTACGAATCCCCAAAAAACAGAGGCTTTGGGTGACAACTGACCTTGGAGAGCCAGAGGGTCACCTTGGACTGGGTCTGAAGGGGACTGTCTGTTTCTTTTTCAGCTCAGTGGAGAAAGCCCCAGTCATTTTCAGTTTCCAGGGCTGTGACTCCGGGAAGGGTGGAGACACCACAAGCAGAGAGCAAGAGACCATTGAAATGCTAATGACCTCCACCTGGGGGCTCTGTCTTCTCTGGGAGGAAAGGGGTGGGGCCCTTTCCATTGAGAACCAGACCCCAGAGCCTGGGGGAACACGGCCATACCTCCTCACACCAGTCAAGAATTATAGGCTAGCAGGCGTCACCTGCTGGGCAGAAAAGCACAGTGACCCGAGGCATCAAAGGGTAGAGCAATTTTCTAAGACACACCCACAGGGAAACCAGATACTGAATATTTCTTCCCACTGGGACCTGAGCCCGTTCTGGTCTGAGAAAACCCGATTTGGATAACCAAGGAAACCATGCCTAGACAACAGAAAATTACAACCTACACTAAGAAAAACAAAGTTATGGCCCAGTCAAAGGAACAAATGTACACTTCAACTGAGATACAGGAATTTAAACAACTAATGCTAAATCAATTCAAAAAGTTTAGAGAAGATATTGCAAAAGAGATAGAGGCTGTAAAGGAAGCACTGGGCATGTATACGGCAGAAATCAAAAGTTCAAAAAACCGTGTGTGAATGTATTTCAATAAAACTGAATTTAAAAAAAAAAAAAAGTTCAAAAAACCTACTAGTAGAATCTATGGAAATGAAAGGCACAACACAAGAGATGAAAGACACAATGGAAACATACAACAGCAGATCTCAAGAGGCAGAAGAAAATACTCAGGAACTGGAGAATAAGGCACCTGAAAGCCTACATGCAAACGAGCAGATGGAGAAAAGAATGAAAAAATATGAGCAATGTCTCCGGGAAGTTAAGGATGAAACAAAGTACAATAATGTACGTATCATTGGTGTCCCAGAAGGAGAAGAGAAGGGAAAGGTGGCAGAAGCAATAATAGAGGAAATAATTCATGAAAATTTCCCATCTCTTATGAAAGACATAAAATTACAGATCCAAGAAGCGCAGCGTACTCCAAACAGAAGAGATATGAAGAGGCCTACGCCAAGACACTTAATAATCAGATTATCAAATGTCAAAGACAAAGAGAGAATCCTGAGAGCAGCAAGAAAAAAGCGATCCACTACATACAAAGGAAGCTTAATAAGACTATGTGCGGATCTCTCAGCAGAAACCATGGAGGCAAGAAGGAAGTGGTGTGATATATTTAAGATACTAAAAGAGAAAAACCGCCAACCAAGAATCCTATATCCAGCAAAGCTGTCCTTCAAATATGAGGGAGAGCTCAAAATATTTTCTGACAAACAGACAATGCAAGACTTTGTGAACAAGACACCTGCCCTATAGGAAATACTAAACGGAGCACTACAGGGTGATAGAAGACAGGAGTACGTGGTTTGGAACACAATTTTGGGAGATGGCAGCACAACAATGTAAGTACACTGAACAAAGATAACTATGAATATGGTTGAGAGAGGAAGGTGGGGAGCATGTGAGACACCACAAGAAAGGAGGAAAGATAAAGACTGGGACTGTGTAACTTGGTGAAATCTAGAGTCTTCAACAATTGTGACAAAATGTACAAATATGTTCTTTTACGAGGGAGAACAAGCAAATGTCAACCTTACAAGGTGTTAAAAATGGGGAGGAATTGGGGGAGGGATGCAATCAGCATAAACCAGAGACTGTAACTAATAGAATCATTGTATTATGCTTCCTTTAATGTAACAAAGGTGATATACCAAGGTAAATGCAGATAAGAGGGGGGGATAGGGGAGGCATGTTAGACACTTGACATTGGTGGTATTGTCTGATTCTTTATTCTACTTTGATTTAAGGTTATTTTTCCTTTTGCTGCTTCCTAGCTCTCATTTTTTTTCCTCTTTCTTTTGCCTCTCTACCTTCTTTGATTCTCCCTCCTGCCTTGTGGAAGAAATGTAGATGCCCTTATATAGATAGTGCTGAAGGTGGTGAACACATAAATGTATGACCATGCAGAGAACCATCGATTATTTACTTGGGATGGAATGTATGGTGAGTGAACGAAACCATATTAAAAAAATAAAAAATGGGTTGATGACAAAACCTCGAGGGCAATATACTGAGTGAAATAAGCCAGACACATAAGGACAATTACTGCAGGGTCTCACTGATAGAAACTAATTATATATGTAAACTCACAGACATGAAATATAAGGTACCAAGATATAGGACGAGGCTTAAGAATGGGGAATGGTTGCTTAGTATGAGCAGAATGTTCAATTAGGATGAACTTAAATGTTTGGAAATGAACAGGGGTGTTGGTAGCAAGATGTGAGAATAACTAACAGCGCCGAATGGTGTGTGAATGAGGAGGAAAGGGGGAAAGGGGAAGCTCAGAGTCATATATGTCACCAGAAGGAAAGTTGGAGGTCAAAAGATGGGAATGTATAAAACTGAATCCTGTGGTGGGCAATGTCCATGATCAACTGTACAAATACTAGAAATCGCTTCCATGAACCAGAACAAATGTATGACAATACTATTAGAAGTTAATGATAGAGGGGCATATAGGGAAGAACTATATACCTATTACAAACTATATACTACAGTTAGCAGTATTTCAACATTTTTTCATAAATAGTAACAAATGTACTATACCAACACTACGAGTCAACAATTGAGGGGGGGTGGTTAGGGATAGGGGAGGATTAGAGTTTCCTTTTCTTTTTTTCTTTTTTCATTTTTCACTTTATTTCTTGTCTGGAGTAATGAAAAGTTTCTAAAAATTGAACAAAAATTAAGTGTGGTGATGGATGCACACCTGTATGAGGGTACCCATGGGCAGGTGATTGTACACTTTGGATCTTTGGATAATTGTATGGTATCTGAACAATCTCAATAAAAATTTAAAAAAAGGAAAAAAAGTGGAAGACGGAGGCAGGAGAGAAGTTAGTCAGGGAAGGAGATGGGATGACGGAAGCAGAGGTCAGAGGGATGTGGCGCATCCTGCCATCGCCAGCTTTGAGGATGGAAGGGGCCACGAGCCAAGGAACGGAACACAGCCTATAGGATGGAAAAGGTGGGGAAAGAGGTTCTCCCCCCAGCACCTCTGCAAAGGAGCATGGCCCTGCCCACACCTTGATTTTAGTCCGGTGAGACTCCTTTCAGACTTCTGACCTCCAGAACAGTAAGATAATAAATCTGGGTTGTTTTAAGCTACTGCACCTGGCAGTCACTTGTTACAGAGCCATAGGAAACTCAGACAGTGGTCAAGAGGAGCTGGTCTGTGATGTTTTTATTTTTTACAATGATAATGCAATTATCATGGGGTAATTTGAAATTAAGTTTTTGAAAGTAAAAAAAAAAAAAAAATGCAAATGGTGGAAACAAAAGATAATAAAGGCTCTTCAAGAACAACAACAAGTTGCATCCCCTTTTCCCATAAAGTCGACACCCCTTTTCAACATGAACAGGTTAGAGTGGTCACTGCCTAGACATCCCTGAAGATCAGGAAAGAGATTAAACTAGAGGAAGGGGTAGCAACAGACAAGATGGAACTTAACAAAGCATTATGAATACTGAACCTGTATATAATTTTCTTTTTCTTAGTAGCGCTAGGGTACTAGAATAGCTAGAAGGAAAGAATTGAAATGGTGGACTGTAACCCATATCATTCTTTGAAATTTGCTCTGTAGCTACTTGTTAAATTGTAATTTGAAAGTTATCACTTTTTTGTATATATGTTATATTTCACAATAGGGAAATAAGTGAAACTCTGGAACTGTAACCCATAACATTCTCTGAAATTTGCTGACTACTTGTTAAATTGCACTTGGAAAGTTATCATTTCTATGTACATATGTTATATCCTACAATAAAAAAATGGTAAAAAGATAATAAAGGATTAGAAAAGCACTAAATATTTGAAAACCCAACAGAGATGATATCATCTTTCCAGATACGCATGGAAAAGGAACAAAAAGGAACCATGTATTAAGTAGCCAAGGAAACTGCAGTACATTTCTAAAGGCAAAAATCACACAGACTGTATGCAGAAGTAAAACATGTGAGAGCAGTAGCACGAATGGCCAGCGGAGGGAGACGGAAGTGCGGCCACCCTCCCCTGCTCACAGCCCCCCCATGCGGCCCAGGACCCCCAGGGGAAAGCCCTGCTGCCTCCGCCTGGCCCCACTTCAGCCACCTCCCCACGCGCACCTCTTGCATCCCACTCCTGCGAGATCCCAGCATGCACCTGCTGTGTTCAGCCTCCACGCCTGGGGCCTGCCCGTTCCCCCTGCTGGAAGCATCCCTCTCTTCCCCGTTTGTCAGTGAAATACTCATCCTTCAAAATCAACCGCAAGCATCGCCGCCTCCTGGAAGCCTCCCTGTCACCCCAGCAGGGTCAGCTTCACGGGCGAGGGTGCTCAGAAGGGCCTCACCCCTTGGTGTGATGCTCTGCAGTCGCCATCTGGAAATGCTGGACAATTTTTTAACAAGGGACCCAGCATTTTCATTCTGCACTGAACCCCGCAAATTATGAAGCCGGTCCTGCCCCCAGATGTGTCAGGGCCTCCTCTCCTCCACAGTGCCCTGTTTCCTCCTTCCTCATGCCGGGGTTACACGCGCCTCTGCCCAGGTCAGCCTCCTCGTGCCCGGTCCCCTCCCCACCAGGACAGCGTCGCCTACCACAGGGCTTGACACAGAGGGTCAGGAGGACAGAGGGCAGGAGGGGCCCCCGAGAACTGTGCTCCGCTATGAGCTCCGGGTCAGGTCTCCTGCTTGCTCATGCGCGCGTGCACACACACACACCAAGCTTGCCTCTCTCCATCTTGAGCTTTCCGTCCTGTTCCCATCTCGTTCTCACGGCAGCCTGCACAGCAGGTACTGCCAGCCCCGCTTTCAGAGGGGAAAATGGGCTCAGCAAGAGGAAGCCACGCACTGAGGTTCCCAAATGACGGAGCTGGGATTCAAACCCAGGGCAGCCCGACGCTTGAGCACTCTGCACTGCTACTTCCCCGGAAAAATAACCAGACGGAGGGATGGAAGGGCGGACGGAGATGGGACGGACGGATAGGCGAATGGCCCACGTCGCCTGTAGCGTGCTCGCGTTTGGCCTGTCCAGGGCGCGCTGCTCTCGTCCTCCCAAACGCGAGCGGGTCCGCCGCGGGCACTCACCATACTTGAGCTGCTCCAGCTGCCCCCGCAAGCCCTGGACTTGCGCCTGCAGGGCCTCGGCCTCGGCCTGCACCTGGTCCGTGCGCTGCCGCAGCCCCGCGCGCTCCTGCTCCAGCTGCGAGCTCCGGCCCTCCTCGCTGGCGCGGGCGCTCACCATGGCTTTCTGCATCTGCGGGGGGCGAAGCGGGGCGTGGGCGGGGGTCGCGGGCCGGGGGTGCAGGGAGGGGTCAGAGAGGGGCCCGGGAAGAGGAGGGGCGGGGGAGGGTGGGGCGCACGCACCTCCTTTATCTCCTCCTGCAGATACTCCAGCTCTGAGTTCTGCTCGTTGATGAAGTTGAACTCAGCGAAGTTTCGTTCCTCGACTGGGGGGGCGCCCGTTCCAGAGGGCGGGAGACAGGGACAGGCAGAGCGAGGGAAAACCCGAGAGAGAGACACACACGGGGGGGCCGAGAAAGAAGCATTGAGAAAGAGGGAGAGACGGAGAGAAAGCGACAGACACAGGGGACACGGAAATTCAGAGCAAGTCAGGGTGAGGGACAGAGAGAGAGAGAAAGAATCCCAAAGACTCGGCAGTGGGCAGAGCCAGAGACACAGACACAGAGAAATAGGGTGAGTGAGAGGAAAGGAAGAGCTGGGGAAAGAGAAGGGCCCCAAGAAACAGACGGCCGCGGGGACACGGAGAAAGGAGAGGGACACGCGGGGGAGGGAGGATTTGCAGGGCGACCCTCGCCGCAGGAACGGAGAGGGGGGCGGACACAGAAAAAAAGAGATCCAGAGGGAGAGAGGAGGGGGGAACAGGGAGACCGAGAGAGGGAAGGAGGGAGGCAGGGAGGAAGGAAAAGACTGACTCGGAGACAGGGAGAGAGATGAGGGGCCCAGACACAGGATTGGGGTGCAGAAGCCAGAGGCAGGGAAAACAGTAAGAAGCGTGGGGGGGACGAGGGCAAGGCAGCGCCTCCCAAGCCCGATTCCTCCATTCTTCCCTCCTTGGGGGTCTCCTGGGCCAGGCAGGAGGCCGGGGTGACAGGTGGACAGTCTGCACTTGATTCAGGAGGCGCCGGGGCCTCCCCCTGCCGCCCTCGCCCGCCCCAGGCCCCACTCACTCTCCAGGTACTTCTGGACCAACGTGTCGGGGTCGCTCTCCCCGGTCAGCTGGGCCAGCTTCTTGAGGGTGTCCTCGTATCGCAGCACCAGCTTCTCCTGGGAGGTCTTCCGCAGGCCTTCGGCCACCTCCCGGGCTGCGGGCAGACGGAGCGGGCAGGCAGGTGAGCGCGCAGGCCGCTGGCGGAGGGGCGTGGCTGGCCTGGCCCCGCCCCACCTCCGAGGCCCCGCCCCGCGGCTGGCGCCTCACCCCGTTTTCCCTCCTTCTCCATCACCGCGGGGTCCGGCTGCCGGTCGTGGTTCTTGAGGTTGAGGAAGCCGTGCAGCCGCTCCAGGTGCGCTATCTGCCGCTGCAAGGCCTGCACCTCAGTCTCGTTCTGGACCACCTCCTTCTCCGCCCTCTCCCGCAGCAGGCCCATCTTGGTCTTCGCCTCCTCCCTGGGGGGAGGTCAGTGAGGGGTTAGGGAGATAGGTGGATTGGGGTCACACTGGGGTCATAGAGATGGGGAGGGGTCAGGCTGAAGTCTTCCTGGGGTCACACAAAGCAGACAACTTTCTAGGTTCCTAGGGCTGGGTTAGGACAGGGTTATGGGGCTGAGTCAGGGCCAGGGAGCTGGGCCCCACTGGAGACCATCTGGGACCTGTGGGACTGGTGGCAACATGGAGACGATGGCACAGCAAGAAAGCATCCCCAGCACCCGACAGGTAGTCCCCGGGGATGAGGTAATCATGCCCTGGGGGTGCGGGAGGCTTGGTCCAGCCCCATTCAGGCCAGATCCATGACGTCACCGCCACCTGTTAGGGGACCGGGGGCACCCCAGAAGCCCTGCCCACTCAGCCAGACTGCTCAGCTGGAAATGTAGCCTTTAAGCTTGTGAACACATTGCAGCCACCTGAAAATTCAGAGTGCTCTGAGCCTACTTCCCGGACCACAGGGTCCCAAGTCAGAGATCTGGGTCAGCAGATACAGCAGGCCACTCTCCTTTAGGTCCCACTTCCCACCGCCACAGGCTCACTTGCCTCTACCGAGAGCACCAGCTTCTACTTCTGTTCAAATTCCTTTAAGGCTTACTTTGTACCACCCTCCTTTGTGGGAAGCCTCCCCTGACAGCCACCGGCCCCAGCCTCCAGTGACTCCGCCACCCTCTGGTGGCCACATGTTCTGGTTTGCTAATGCTGCCGTTTTGTGAACCACCAGAAATGGATTGGCTTTTATAAAGGGAGGTTATTTGGTTACAAAGTTACAGTCTGAAGGCCATGAAAATGTCCAAGTGAAGGCATCAACCCAAGTATACCTTCGCCAAAGAAAGGCCAATGGCATCTGGAAAATGTGCTGAGAGGGCACATGGCTGGCATCTGCTGATTCCAGGTTGTGTTCCAGCTCCTCTCTCAGCTCCTGTGCATTCTTCAGAGTGCCCCTCTTGGCTGCAGCTCCTCTTCAAAATGTCACTCTCAGTTGCTCTGAGGTCCCTCTGTTTGTGAGCTCTTTTTGTAGGACTCCAGTGAACTAATCAAGACCTACCCCAAATGGGCAGGGCCACATTTCCATGGAAACATTCAATCAAGAAGTCACACCGTAATCAAAGGTGTCACTCACAGTTGGGTGGGTCACATCTCCATGGAAACACTCAATCAGAAGGTTCCAACCTAATCAACACTAATCCGGCTGCCCCCATGAGATTGCACTAAAGAATATGGCATTTTCTGGGGGACATAATATATACAAACCAGCACATTGCCCCTCAGTGGTCAGGACACAGGTCCTTCTGAGTCTCAGGCTCCATGCCCCCCTGAGACCACTTAGGGGCCGGGAAGAGGGAACGCAACTTCCTGAGAGCCTGGGAGTGGGAGCTGCTTTACAACAGCATTCCCTGAATCCCCACTGTGGCCCTGTGAGGTTAATACATCTATTATTGCCATGTCACAGTGGAGGAAACAGACCCAGGGAGGGGGAGTGACCTTCCCAGGTCACTCAGCAAGGAGGTTTGAGAGGCACGGGCTGGCCTGCCAGGAAGTGTGGGTCACAATGCCTGCTCTTCCCGTCTAGCTGAGGCCACCCTGCCCTTGGCCCCAGCCGGGTTGTCCATCGCAGTGAATGGGGGGAGGCTGTCAGAGGTGAGATCGGAGGGAGCAAGTTCCCGAGGATGCACAGGCTGGCCAGCAGGCCATCACTTGTGGGACTTAGCTGAAAAGATGAGCCGGGCCAATCAGACTCCCTCATTCAGAATTTGAACTGGGAAATACTAAGAATAAGACAGCCAGAAGCTGAAGCTAGAAAGATGGGGGAGAAGCCAAGAGAGGTCACAGCAGACTCAGGTTATGATGAAACAGAAATTATAAGTGAAAAGAAACCAGAGGTGGAGCTGGATTTAGGAGGGGTTCTGGCGAACCCACATGTTGATGCACAGAAAGCGTGAGCCACAGTTGAGGCCAAGCACAGGTAAGAAATCACAGAAACCAGACAGTAGACCTGGGCCATGGCTCATGTCGTGAGTAAGCAGAAGTCATGAGGCAGAAGCAAGGCACTGAAAAGAACATGATGAAACCATTCGGAGCAAGAGAGGAACAGAGCTGAAGCTCAGAAAAGAAGCAGTGATGGAGTAAGAGAGAGATCGTGGAGCCCAGGGGAGCCCCAGAGACAGAGAGGGAAGCCAGTTCCTAGAGCTGCTTTGGCTTCTCAATTCCATACTCCACATCTGATTATCGCAAGGTAGCCTGAGGGAATCTCTGTCCATTGCAACCAAGCCCCTAGATCCAGCCCTACTTGAAGCCCTTGGCCTTCGCATTTAGGTGAACCTGCTAAATTTCCCTTTTATCTTAAACTGATTTGAGCTGGATTTCTGTCACTTGGATTTGGAAGTTTTGCTAATCTACCCCCCCCCCACTTTGACCTATAACTCTCTTATTTCCCTCATGTGGGCTTATTTTTAGCTCTCCCCCTTGCCTGGTAAACCCTGGGAGATTATTCTGAAGTGGAAAGAGGTGGTCTTAATTATTAAGACTTGGGTGAAGAAAGATACACTGGAGGAGTCACAAGAGGTCCTAAGTGAGGGGCTGGGAGCTAATCTAAGTTGGAAAGAATTTCTAAGTATTTGCACCCAAAGTCTTCCTCACATTTTCCAGAAAACTGATGCCCAAAGAGAGTGATTGCTGAAGATTCCAGAGTGACACAGATGAGCCTCAGAAAATCCTTGTCACTTGCCATAGAACAAACTTTTTTCATCTGGGAATCGATGGGCTTTATGAACCATCACCAGCAGAACACGGTGTGATGACGTTTGGGTGGTTCCGTTCCCAAGAGGTAATTTGCATGAGTGATGACCAGAAAAGAAACAAAGATAATAGAATTCCCTCAGTCCACATCTTGGTCTACATCTTGCAGTTTTGCAAGCTCACAACTTTATAAGACAGTAAAACCATGCCCTAATGTGCTTGATAAGTGGGGTCCAAAAAATTCAGTCTCACAAAATGAGAGCCAAATACTTAAGACAATAATGGAAATCAATAGCATATAGCCAAAATTAAAGAACGTGAATATTACACTGTACACTGCTGACCACATGTGACCTGTAAAAGTCCCAAATGATCAATGGACCATCACTCCCTAGACACACACACACAAACCAAAAGGCAAACACTTAAGCACATTCCCTTTCTTCTTTTTTCAGTACATTCCCTTTTGTCGGCAGTCACTGATCAGGAAAAGGGAGCCAACTGCCAACCCCAGTTATAACACAAATGTATTTACCTTTGGTTTTCTACAGCAGGAGTCTATTAGAGAGAATCTGTTGAAGAACAGACTAGAACAGGGGTCAGCGAACTACACCTGCAGGTCAGATCCAGCCCGCTGCCTGTTTTTGTACATCCCATGAGATGTACAAAAGAATACATGAGATGTACATAAGAATGGATTTTATATATTTAAATGGTTGTTGGGTATGGTGGTTTAGAGCTGTGTGTACCCCAGAAAAATGTTCTTAAACTTAATCCATTCCTATGGGTGTGAGCCCATTGTAAGAAGGACCTTCTGATGAGATTATTCAGTTACGGTGTGACCCACCTCAGTCAGGATGGGTCTCAAGCCTATTACAAGACACCTTTCTGAGTGGAATGAAATTCAGACAGAGGGAGAGAAGGACACAGGGAGCAGCCAGAAACTGAACATCAGTGGAACCTGGAAGAGAAGAGAGAGACCCAGAGATGCCGCCACGTGCCTTGCCATGTGACAAGCAGAGGACCAAGGACCACTGGCAGCCAGCCCCGGAATGCCAGCCTTTGGGAAGAAAGCATCTCCTTCCTGTCACCTCAATTTGGACTTTCTTTAGCCTCAAAACCATGAGCAAATAAATTCCCATTGTTTAACCTGGCCCATTAAATAGTATTTGTTTAAGCAGTGCAGGAAACTATAATGGGGGGAAATCAAAAGAAGAATAATATTTTATGATGTGTAAAAATTACATGAAATTCAAATTTCAGTGTCTGTTGTTAAAGTTTTGTTGGAACCAGCCATGCCTATTCATTTACATATTGTCTGTGGCTGCTTTCACGCTACCACAGCAGAATTTAGGAGAGACAGAAACCACATGGCCCTCAAAGCTGAAAATATTACTACCTGGCCCTTTATAGAAAAGGCTTGTGGACCCCTGGACTAGAGGCAGTCTGGCTCTATAGTGCTCAAATAAAAATGGAAAAGCTGGGTGTGCTGGTTTTAATCTATTTGTCCCCCACATAAGCCATGTTCTTTAATACAGTCTAGTGGGGGCAGACTTATTAGTCTGTTGAAACTTTGATTGGGTTATTTCCATGAAGGTATGGACCCTGCCCATTCAGGGTGGGTCTTGATTGGTTCACTGGGGCACTTAAGAGATTTCAGGCGCCTACACAGGCAGTGATGCTTGGAGATGCTTGGAGAAGGATGTTTAGAGATAAGCTAAGAGATGAAGCCCAGAGTTTGCCCTGGAGAAGCTAAGAGAGGACCCCAATATGCTTAGGGAGAAATGCCCTGGGAGAAAGAAGCAAATACACACAGGAGCTGAGAGAGAGGAGCCCAGAGACATTTTGGAGAAAGCCATTTTGAAACGCAACCCAGGAGCAAAGGACCAGCAGACGCCAGCCACGTGCCTTCCCAGCTGACAGAGGTGTTCTGGATGCATTGGTCTTTCTCCAGAGAAGGTATCCTCGTGTTGATGCCTTAGTTTGGACACTTTTATGGCCTTAGAACTGTAAATTTGTAACCCAATAAATCCCCTCTATAAAAACCAATCTATTTCTGGTATTTTGCATAATGGCAGCTTTAGCAAATCACAACACTGGGTATAAGAAATCATTGGGGTATAAGCAAGGGGGGGGGGGGTCCCCTTGCAAGGCAAAGAAGCAGAGACCAGGAGATGTCCCCAGAGCTGGACTGCAGAAGAGACTGCTTATATCCTGGGTGTGCAGGACAGGAGGGGAATCTCCACCGCTGGGGTGCATCATACGGGGCAAGAAGTGGGACCCAGCTGGCAGAGCTGGGGAATTGGTGGGGGTGGGAGAGAAGAGGTGCTTGATGAAAAAGAAATGAAGTTCAGACCATCTCTTTCTTGGGTTCTGAAGCTTTCGGCCAGTGCCTTATGAAAAGGCAGGTATGAGCTTAGCCCAGCTAGGCCCTGCCATCTGGAAGTCCCTCCTGGGGCCCACCTGATGCTGTAGGCAGCGGTGGAGTTGACGATGAGAGTGCTGACTGCCTGCCGCACGTGGTGGATCTCCTGCCCAGGAAGACAACGGAAAAAGCGTCAATCCCTGCAACGTCGCCACTAGTCTTTCCGTTAGGCCCCGCACTTTCCCGAGAAGAAATGGAATTCCGGTGCCTGTAAGATGTGGACCATGCTAATTAGCAACTGTCTGGGAAAGGGATTTTAAAGAGGTATGGAATACAAGGGGCGAGCCAAATGCTGAGCTGGAAAGCTGGCTCAGAGAGCTCATTCCTACAAAACCTTAACCGAGAATACTCCTAAGACCTAACTTGCTTGATGGCTTTGGAGATTTGTGTGAATTTTGTAATGGTGACTGTGCTGCTCTGTTTTCTAGTTTCTTGGAAATGTCCTTGGAGTGTTCTAAGAGAAATAATGGAGTGGGGGGGATTAGAATCCATTTAGAGTCCCTGGGTCAAGGTGTACCTCCCAACCTGTCCTTCACCACCCCAGCCCCCCATGCTGATTTTTGCAAAAAGAAACCCAGCATGGACAACCAGAAACTAATGATATAGGTTGCCTACGGAGCCTGGTGGAAGAAATGGAGACTAAATGGTGATTCTCTGAGGATACCTTTTGGCATAATTTTGATTTGGGAAGCTTGTTCATGTTTTACATATTCATAAAATTAAATGAAGGAAGATAGGAGAGAAAACTAAAATTGTATACAAACAGAAGTATATCGACCTAAATGTATTTCAAATGAAGAACATAACCACACACAAAATAAAGAACTAACTCAATTAACTTCTGACTATAATAATTTGTGTAGTTAGAGAAATAGCAAGTTACTCATACTCTCAGAAAACAAAACAATCTTCAAACAAATCTTGAACTCTACTTACTAGGTTTGAGAGAGAAGGGGGCAGCCATAGCAATACAGAAACCATTTGTGTGTATTGTAGGACTGAGCAAATGAGTAAGTATATCGATGCTGTTAGGAACCAAGGTTCTCACTGGGGGAGAAGATAGATATAAGTATGGAATTGGGGATGCTCAAGAGAAACCCAGTGATACTGGACTGGAATTAGAGGTATGAATGTGAACTCGTGATTTAAAAATATGTGTATGTTTCCTAGCTCCATCCATTGAAAGGCCTCAAAGTAATGACACCCCTGTAGCCATGTGCACACTCGGTGCCTACATCTTGGTTTCTAAATACCTGTTCTCCCTTAGAAAGAACCAGGACTCCTTGGAGAAGTAGCTAATTTCAGGGTTGGGGCAGAGCAAGTACAAGATGACTATGTTCTTGCACCAGAAAGTAACAACATGCTCCAAAAAAAATGAGGAGGAGCATGTCCAAAGGATCCAGCACCAGCTTGCAGGACTTCCACCAGCCACATGTGGGACAGTTTGAGCATCAAAATGAACAACACAGTCATGGATTATAAGAGAACATGAATGCTTACCACTAATACAAAAATATATAGGGGAGAAGGAGAAGCTCTTCCTTAGGTAAAATGCCTTCTTACAAATGCAGAAGAAATTGTAGAGTAAAAAGAAAATCACCATTTTGCAGCCATTACAGTACTAAGGATTCGGACAAGAATCAATGATGCTAAAAGGATTGGGTGAAGTGTGATGGGGAACAGGGTACTTATGTAGCCTCAAAGAATCTCCCCACAGACCTCTTATTCATTGCATTACAAAGGGAAAGATGGTAACTTCACACAGAAAGAACCTGGCTACACAAGTGACCAAAGTTAATATCACTAGCAATGGGACAAATGGACATCAGGTGTCTCCACCCAATGCCCCTGAAGGACACAATATCACCTCTGCGATATTCCCCCCAAAATGCAGACCCAGAGTCAAATCCTGAAGGAGCATCAGATAAACCCAATCTAGGGATAGTCTATAAAATAACTGGCCTGGACTCTGCAAAGAAAGTCAACCTCATGAAGACAAGGATGGAGGGGCTCTTCCAGATGAATGGGATCTAAAGACCCAGGACAACCGAAGGCAACGTGGGCACCTGGGCTGGAGCCTGGGGCAGGAAAAGCAATTTCTATAAAGGACACAGTTTGAGCAATTGAAGAAATTTAAACAGGGACAGTTTAGAATCACAACAAGACAGAAGTCCCTAACTTGGATAACTGCACTGTGATGATGTGAGAAAATGGCCTTTTTCTTAGGAAAAGACACTGAAGTACTTACAAACCTGTCTACATTTTATTATCAAATAGTTCAGCAATCATAATAAATTACTCTCAACAAAATAATAATTATATATACACACAGACACACAGAGAGAGAGGAGGGAAGAGGGAGGAAGGGGAAGGAGGAAGGAGGGAGGAGGGAGGGAAGCAAATGTGATAAATTTCAATAATTGGTGAATCTTGATGAAGGGTACATTGAACTTCTCTATACTATTCTTGCACCTTTTCTGAAAGCTTGAAATCTTTCAAAATAATTGTTAAAAATGAAATAAACAGATGAATGGATAAACAAAATGTGGCATATCTATACAATGAATATTATGCAGCCATGAAAAGAAAGAAAGTGCTGGTACATGTGACAACATAGATGAACCCGAAAGACACATGTTGAGTGAAATAAGCCAGGCACAGAAGGACGAATATGATGTGACTTCTCTTACAGGAAATACTTAGAAGAAGCAAATTCATAAGAGATGGTAGAAAAGGGGTTACCACGGGCTGGGGGGAGGGGGGAAAGGGGAGTTGGTGCTTCATGGGTAGGAGTTTCGGTTTGGGATGATGAAAATGTTCTGGAAATCGAGGTGAAAGGAAGAAAGAGGAGTTCTTCAAACAACTTCAGAGGTTGGAGATACCCGTGGAAAGTAATGGTCTTGCTTGCTAATTGGTTACCCTGGGTGATAATATTCAAAATGGCATCTCTGCTTTCTGCACATATAAACCAGGCTGCTTTCTTTGGTAGAGGAATCCTGGCACATTTTCTGGGTTTCCATGTTCCCCTGGAGTAAAGCAAACCTACGGCTCCAATCAGTTCCACACTTGAAGCCTGAGCACTGGAGAAGGAAGAGTGGGGGGCTGGGGGGAGGCCCTGGTGGGGTCCCGGGTCTTAGTCCACTGACCTTGTGCAGCTTGCGGTCCACATTGAGATAGCGGTTCCGCTCGATCCGCAGGAGGTCCAGCTCCTCCCGCAGGGCCTGGTTCCGCACCAGCTGGGTGTTAAAGCGACAGATGACCTGGGCGGGCCAACATAGGGACCTGTCAGTGGCCTGGCAGGGAGCACCAGTCAGAGATGGGGCCTGTTCCCTCTTGGGGGACCCTGATGGCCACACCCTGCCCCGCTTGCCTGCCCAGGCTTCAGTCTCCTTCCTCTTGGGGAACCCTCCACCCCCTGGGATGCTGGGATCCCGGCAGCTCAGGGCTGCCCACACCCCAAAATCTAGTCCAGCTTTTCCAGAACCTGAAGCCTGTGCTCAGTTCTGCCCCTGACCCCCAGAGGTCAGGTTTTGGGGGAGACCCGAGAGGCCAACCCTCACCCTGTCCAACTGGTCTTCCAGGATCTTGATCCGTCGCCGGATCTTGACCTTCTGATCCATGATGAATCCCGGGGCCCTGGCGTCCTTTCGATGGACAAAGATCCTCAACTCCCACTCCTGGATCTGGAAGACAGGGTCTGCAACTGGTTGGTTGGCTGAAAGTGGGGGCAACCGAGCGACAGGGATGGGGGTCGGGGTGGTGGAGTGGGTTGAGAGGGGGACTGACCGTGTGTGGCCGACATTTGCCATTCCTGTCATCCCACAGCTCCTCTGGCTTTCTTCTGCCAACGGTGGTCCAGCCAGACCTCCAACCACAAGGCATGGCCCTGCCAGCCCCGTGACCCGGGTCTGGATGGACATGTGACCCAAGCTGGGCCAGCCAAAATCCTTTCCTGGTGTTTTGGGGGAATCACATGGGAATCCAGGACTGAGTCCCCCACCACGAGGGGGGATTGTGGGAGCAGGAGGCCAGTGGATAGGAAGTGGAAACAAGATTGAGAGGTGGCTAGATTGAGCCTCGAGGCATTCGAGTCCCTTAGCCCAATGAGGTCTGACCAGCTTCCAATTATCCTCTCATTTCATATTCATCTTCACTCATTTAGTGCCTATCCCCTCTCCCCAGCTAAACTGTACATTCCAGGAGGGCAGAGATTTTAGTCTGTTCTGTTCACTGCTGTGACCATCTGAAACAGTGTGGCCCAAGTGGATAAGTGAATTGCTAAAGACTGTGCTTCCCAAGCTATGTACCAGGGAACCCCAGGACACTGCAGCAAACTCAAAGGGGCGCCTCGGGAATATTTTTAATCTTTGAGGGAAACACAGTAGGTACTAGTAGTTAGCTGCCACGCTAAATAGCTCAAGGTAGTTCCCAGGCTGAACACTAGATGGCGATAACATCCCTTTCTGTGATATTCCTCAAATTGCATTTTCAGCAGTTTCTGTGAAAAAAAGCAAATACCCTAAAATGTTACCACTGGGGCTAACTAAGCCACGCATGCAAGGGATGTCTCTGTATTATTTCTTACAGCTGCATGTGTATCTACAATTATCCCAATAAATTTTTCAATTAAAGAAGAAAAAAAACAAAAAAACAAAAAAACAAGTGCTATGTGAAAAACAACGTGGAATAGAAAATAAGCAAAGACGTCCAAATCTGATTCTGAGGTTTGAAAAGTCATGCAATGCCAGGCAGGCATACACATCCAATTGGTAAGTAATTATGATTTTCACAGGTGCAATACAATTTTTTTTTCAATTTCCATATAGTCTTTTTACAACTGATTTCTAAGTCGTTAGGACATAAACCCTTCTTAGATTATTTGGATCAAACTACTTAATAAAGACAACTGTCAGGAGTGCTGTGCCGGGGCCACCTCGGACAGCTCAGGAGAGCTGACTGTCACATTTTCAAGAATTTTGCGAGCCACCTGATTGTTGAAAGCTGGAAATTGGCCATTGTGTTAGCTTCCTGTCACTGTGTAAAAAAATCACCACAAACTCAGTGACTTAAGACAACACCCATCTCTTATTACGTCCCAGTTTCCATGGGCTGGGGGTCTGGGCACAGCCGAGGTGGGTCCTCTGATCAGGGCCTCACAAAGCTGCAGTCGGGGCGTCAGCGAGCCTGCGAGCTCCTCCAAGGCTCCGGCTCCTCTCCCAGATCACATGGTAGCAGAATTCGGTTCAGCCTCTCCAGATCCCTCGTGATCCCCTCCACGTGGCCCTCTCCAGGACATGGCAGCTTGCTTCTTCAAGGCCAGCAGGAGAACGTGTCTCCAGTTAGCAGGAGGCTTAGACAACATAACCTGCTCAAGGGAGTGTCGTCCCATCTCCTCCACCATATTCTCTCGGTTAGAAGCAAGTCATGGGTTCTGCTTGCTCAAGGGTGGGGGGGTGGGTTATACAAGGACATGGCTTATTGGGGGTCCATCTTAGGGTGTAACACAGCCAAGTTGGGGGTGTTTATATACTTGCTACAAATCAGAGCTTTTTTCCCCCTAAGAGCTGCTTTACCAGCATACCTCTGACTGCGAGGTGTTTATTTTGGCTTCAACACTTCTAAGAAACTAAGGGTGCCAGGAACAAAGAAAATTTGGGACCCACTCGTTCAAGAAATTCTTCCCTTCCCCAAGATTAGAAAATACCCTCTTCCAATTTTTAAAACTGTTCACATTTTGCTTTTCACATTAGGTCTCTAATCCAACTAGAATTTATATTTTCATATGGTATGAGGTTGGAATTCTTAAAGCAGTTGTATTGAGGTATAAATGGCATTCAATAAACTGCATATATTTAAAGTACACAGTGTAATAAGTTTTGACACAAAATTTTGAATGTATCTGTCACCCTCAAAGTTTCCTCAGGCCCTTTGTAATTCCTTGACCTCCCTCCCTTCCTGCAGTACCCCGTCCCCAGGCAACCACCAATCTGCTTTCTGTCACTATAGATTAATTTACATTTTCTAAAGTTTTATACTAATGCAATCGTATCGTACATACTCTTTTTGGGGGAGTGGGACATGGCTTCTTTCACTCAGAAAAATTTCTGTGAAAGTCATCCATTTTGTTTTATCAATGGTCCATTCCTTTTCATGGCTGCATAGTCTTCCATTGTATATATTCACCACAATTTGTTTACCCATTCACCTTTTGATGGACATTTGGGTTGCTTCCCATTTTGAAGTTTACAAATAAAGCTGTTAAGAACTTTCACAATTCATTCTATGGACATATGCTTTCTTCTCTCTTGGCTACATACCTAGGAGTGGATGGCTGGATCAAGTGGTAGGTGTATGTTTAACATTTTAGAAACTGGGAAGCTGTTTTTCAACATTTTACATTCCCACCAGCAGTGTATGAGAGTTCCATTTCCTCCACATCCTCGTCAACACTTGGTATTGTCAATCTTTCTCATTTTAACCATTCTAACAGGTGTGTAGAAGTATCTCGTTGTGGTTTTCATTTGCATTTCCCTAGTGACTAATAATAGTGAGCATCTTTTCACAGGCTTATTTGCCATTCTACATCTCCTTTGATGAAGTGTCTGTTCAAGGATTTCTGCCCACTTTTTTGTTTTCTATTGTTCTCTTCCTACTGAGTTTTGCGAGTCCTTTATAAATTCTGACACAAGTCCTTTACTTTGCAATTTTCTCCCAGTCTGTGGCTTCTCTTTTCATTCTCTTAAAAGTGTCTTTGGAAGAGAGGAAGCTTTTGATTTTTATAAGTCCAATTTTTCAATTTTTTCTTTTCATGTTTCTGCCATTGTATCTAAGAGATCTTTGCCTAACCCAAGGTCACAAAGATTTTCTCCTATATTTTTTTCTACAAGTTTTATACTTGTGTGTGTTGCATTTAAGTCTATAGCGGTTAATGTCTAACTTTTCCTTTTACAAATCTTATGCACAGAAAAAATGCGTAGAATATGTATTTACAATTTACTGTAAATTCACAAAATGAACGTCCTGGCAACCACCACCCTGTGGCCTTGCAGCAACCTCCAAGTGTCCCTTCTCATCTGTGTCAGTTTGAATGTATTGTGTCCCCCAAACGCCATTATCTTTGATGTAATCTTGTGTGGGCAGATGTTATCAGCTCTGATTAGATTTCCTTGAGTGTTTCTTTAGAGATGTGCCCCACCCAGCTGTAGGTGATGACTCTGATTGGATAATTTCCATGGCGGTGTTGCTCCGCCCATTCAGGGTGGGTCTAAGTTGATCAGTGGAGCCATATAAATGAGCTGACATAACAGAAGGAACTCAGTGCAGCTGTGAGTGACATTTTGAAGATGAGCTACAGCCAAGAGGGACACTTTGAAGAAAGCACAGGAGCTGCAGATGAGAGACAGTTTGAAGACAGCCGTTGAGAGCAGACTCTTGCTCTGGAGAAGGTGGAAGAGGACAAATACCCCAAGTGCAACTAAGAGTGACATTTTTGAGGAACTGCAGCCTAGCGAGGAATGTCCTGGGAGAAAGCCATTTTGAAACCAGAACTTTGGAGCAGATGCCAGCCATGTGCCTTCCCAGCTAACAGAGGTTTTCCGGACACCATTGGCCATCCTCCAGTGAACGTACTCGATTGCTGATGTGTTACCTTGGACACTTTATGGCCTTAAGACTGTAACTGTGTAACCAAATAAACCCCCTTTTATAAAAGCCAATCCATCTCTGGTGTCTTGCATTCCAGTAGCATTAGCAAACTAGAACATCATCCCTGCCATCTTCCTTTCCAGAGGTGCCACTGTCCTTCCCAGTTAGTTCCTGTCACTGCTGTAACAAATTACCATCAATTGAGTGGCCTTAAAACAATGCAAGTTTATTATTTTACACTTCTGGAGGTCAGACATCAGAAATCAGTTTCACTGGATTAAAACCAAGACGTCGAGGGAGACAACAAAGATGGCGGCCTAGAGAGGCGTGGAAGACAGCTAGCCCCCCTGGAACAATTCATAAATGACCAAAAAACTAGCAAATAACCTGGAACAACTGCAGAGAGACAAATGTGACTGTCCACTCATCACACACCAACCTGAATTGGGAGGAATGCCTGAGATCGCAGCATAAAACCTGTAAGTAAAAACTGCGGACCTCTGCCAAGAGCTGAGAGCCCCTCCCTCAAGGAAGCCTCGCGGTGCTAGAGAGCAGAACTCTCGGAACAAGCGAGTGTACCTCAGCCCAGCTCCAACTCGGGTTTTAATGTTATGTGCTTAATACAGACAGCGAATCCCCAACAAGCAGACAGAGGCTTTTGATGACGACTGATCTTGGGAGAGTCAGGGGACATATCTGTCTCAGGACAGGGAGCCCAGAGGATCGGGTGCTGTCTCTGCCGATGGGTGAATCTGGGAGCTTCCTGTCCCTTTCTCTCTGAGTCAACCTGGGTGACTCAGTGGAGAAGCCTCAGCGGTTTTCAGCCTGCAGAGCTTTGCAGCACTCTAACCAGCAGCATCAGAGAAACAAAGAATCTATTTATATGCAAATGACCTCTCTGGAGGGGGCATACCTTCCCAAGAGGAAAGGGTGGGGCCCAGCTCTTCTACCTGCCTTACATTCTGAAACAGACCCCAGAGCCTGGGGGAGCCTGGGGGAGGAGAGCCGCAGGCCACACCCCCTTACACCAGCCCATGACAGGCTGACAGGCACACCTGCCGGGCAGAAAAGCACAGGGTGTGTCAATCCTCTAAGACATACCATCAGGGAAACCGGATACTGAATATTTCTTCCTTCCATGACCTGAGCCTGTTCTCGTCTGGGAAAACCTGACTGGGGTGGCCTAAGAGGTCAGATGCCTAGACAACAAAAAACTACAACCTACACTAACAAAAACAAAGTTATGGCCCAAAGGAATAAACGTACACTTCAACTGAGATACAGGAATTTAAACAACTAATGCTAAATCAATTCAAAAAGTTTAGAGAAGATATGGGAAAAGAGATAAAGGCAGTGTTTATGAAAACACTGGGCATACATAAGGCAGAAATCAAAAGTTCAAAAAAAAAAACTAGCAGAATCTATGGAAATGAAAGGCACAACACAAGAGATGAAAGACACAATGGAAACATACAACAGCAGATCTCAAGAGGCAGAAGAAAACACTCAGGAAGTGGAGAACAAAACACCTGAAAGCCTACACGCAAAGGAGCAGATGGAGAAAAGAATGAAAAAATATGAGCAACGTCTCCGGGAACTTAAGGACAAATGGAAATACAAGAATATACATATCATTGGTGTCCCAGAAGGAGAAGGGAAGGGAAAAGGGGAAGAAGCAATAGTAGAGGAAATAATCAATGAAAATTTCCCATCTCATATGAAAGACATAAAATTACAGATCCAAGAAGTGCAGCGTACTCCAAACAGAATAGATCTGAATAGGCCTACGCCAAGACACTTAATAATCAGATTATCAAACATCAAAGAAAAAGAGAGAATCCTGAAAGCAGCAAGAGAAAAACTATCCCTCACATACAAAGGAAGCTTAATAAGACTATGTGTGGATCTCTCAGCAGAAACCATGAAGGCAAGAAGGAAGTAGTGTGATATATTTAAGATACTGAAAGAGAAAAACCACCAACCAAGAATCCTATATCCAGCAAAAATGTCCTTCAAATATGAGGGAGAGCTCAAAATATTTCCTGACGGACAATGACAGACTTTGTGAACAAGAGACCTGCCCTACAGGAAATACTAAAAGAAGCACTACAGACTGATAGGAGAAGACAGGAGTGAGTCTAGAACACAGTTTTGGGAGATGGTAGCGCAGCAATGTAAGTACACTGAACAAAGATAACTATGAATATGGTTGAGAGAGGAAGGTTGGGAGCATGTGAGACACAAGAAGAAAGGAGGAAAGATAAAGACTGGGACTGTGTAACTCGGTGAAATCTAGAGTGTTCAACAATTGTGATAAAATGTACAAATATGTTCTTTTACGAGGGAGAACAAGCAAATGTCAACCTTGCAAGGTGTTAAAAATGGGGAGGCATTGGGGGAGGGATGCAACCAACATAAACTAGAGACTGTAAGTAACAGAATCATTGTATTACGCTCCCTTTAATGTAACAAAGGTGACCTACCAAGGTAAATGCAGATAAGAGGGGAGGATAGGGGAGGTATGTGAGACACTTGACATTGGTGTTGTTGTCTGACTTGTTATTCTACTTTGATTTAAGGTTATCTTTCCTTTGCTGCTTCCTAGCTGTCTTTTTTTTTCCTTCTTTTTTCTTTTTCTTTTGCCTCTCTACCCTCTTTGACTCTTCCTGCTGCTTTGTGGAAGAAATGTAGATGCCCTTATATAGATAGTGGTGAAGGTGGTGAACACATAAATATGTGATTATACAGGGTACCTATCAATTGTTTACTTAGGATGGAATGTATGGCATGTGAACAAAACCATCTTAAAAAAAAAAAAATTGGTTGATGACGAAACCTTGAGGGTAATATATTGAGTGAAATAAGCCAGACACATATGGACACCAATAGGAACTAATAATAATATGTAAACTCACAGACATGAAATAAAAGGTACCAAGATATAGGACGAGGCTAAAGAATGGGGAGTGGTTGCTTAGTATGAGCAGAATGTTCAACTAAGATGAACTTCAATGTTTGGAAATGAACAGGGGTGTTGGTAGCAAGATGTGAGAATAACTAACAGTGCCGAATGGTGAGTGAATGAGGTGGAAAGGGGAAGTCAGAGTTATATATGTAACCAGAAGGAAAGTTGGAGGTCAAAAGATGGGAACGTATAAAACTGAATCCTACACTGGGCAATGTCCATGATTAACTGTACAAATATTAGAAATCTCTTCCATGAACCAGAACAAATGTATGACATTACAACTAGAAGTTAATAGAGAGGAATATATGGAAAAAATATATACCTATTGCAAACTATATACTACAATTAGTAGTATTTCAACGTTCTTTCATAAATAGTAACAAATGTACTATACCAATACAATGAGTCAACAATGGAGGGGGGTTGGTTAGGGACATGGGAGGATTCCAGTTTCCTTTCCTTTTTTTTCCTTTTTTTTTTTCTTCATCTTGTCTGGAGTAATGAAAAGGCTGTAAAATTTGAACAAAAATTAAGTGTGGTGATGGATGCACAGCTTTATGAGGGTACCAGGGGCAACTGATTGTATACTTTGGATCTTTGGATAATTGTATGGTATGTGAACAATCTCAATTAAAAAAAAAACAAAAAACAAGATGTCAGCAGGGCTGCCCTCCTTCTGGCCACTCTCGGGAACCATCCATTCCTGGCCTTTTCCAGCTTCCAGACGCTGTCCGCATGCCGTGGCTCCTGGCCCGTGCCCCTCTGACCTCTGCTCCGCCATTGCATCTCCTTCTGACTCTGACCCACTGGAGCCTGAACATAACCCTCCCAGCTGGGTGCTTTTCATAGCCCCATTTCTCAGACAAGGAAGCCGAGGCTCGGGGAGGTTACGACAGGCACCTGCTCCTACTTAGGCTCCCCGGAGTCGCGTCTCGGCACCCACCTGCTTGTCCAGGTCTCTGGTCTTCTTCTGCAGCTCCCTGACCTCGTCCTCGGCCTGGGCCTGGCACTTCAGCAGGCGGCCCATGCGCTTCAGCCGCTCACTGTCCCGCAGCCTCTTGACCTGGCTCTGGGCGACACTGATCTGCACCTGGAGCTTGGCCCGTGTCTCCTCCAGGCGCCGGATCTCCTCCCTGCCAGCAAGAGGGGCAGAGCTCAGCGTCACTTAAGGCTGGCTCACTGCCCCTGCCCTCCTCCCTCAGACCCCCCCGTCGACCTCCCTCATCCGGGGACTCCGGTGCTAGGCTCACAGTTGCTTGTTGATGCGCTGGTGGACTTCCTTGCTGTGGGCCCGCCTTTCGCCTTCTATCACCTTGCACTGCCTCTGCAATGTGCTCAGCTCCCAATCTGCTGAGGGCGGGGCCAGGCAAGGAGCTCAAGGGGAATTTCAGCCCCCAGCCCCTCCTCCCCAGGACCCAGGAATTCTGGTCCCCTAGGGTCTCACAAGCTGTCAACTGCAGAGTCGGGAACATAGGTCAGCACCCGAGCACCCCATGTCCCTCAAGCTCCCCACCCCTTCATACTCCCTGTACCCCAAGCTCACCTGGGGTTCTTTTCCCTAAACCCGCTCACATCTGTCGGGACACATCAGTTTTCCCACTAGAGGGCGCTCTTGGCGGGCCTCTCTGTCCCCAAGGTCCCTGCAGGACCAGAACTGGGCAAAGCTCGGGACAGATGCCAGCCCCTCAGGCACCATCCATGCACCATCCCCCTCCCAGCCCCCACAGCCCGGTGGTCCTCAGCCCCACCTGCCTGCTCACCCTCTCTGCCCTGTCCCCTGGGTTCAGGCCCCAACCTGCCGGCCTCCCGTCACTGCCCCAGGAGGGTCTTTCTACTCCCAGAGCTGACCCTGGCCTTCCCAGCTCACAGCCCTTAGGTGACCCCAACAGGTCAAAATCCCAGCTCCTCACCCTGGCCCCACCCACCCACCTCCACAGTCTTGCCCCCCAATTCCCCACCCCCAAAGCACTTTAACCTAGTCCAACAGTTCTTAAACAGGGGAGATTTTGTCCCCATCCCCCCCCACACACACACACACCAAGGGATATCTGGTGATGTCTGAAGATATTCTGGATTGTTGGGGGGGGCGGTTATTGTCATTTAGAGGATAGAAGCCAGGGATGCTGCTAAACCTCCTGCAATGGACAGGAGAGCACCCCACAACCAAGAATGATCTGACCCCAAATGTCAATTGAAACACCCTGCTCTAGGCAGACGCTCTTCTCTCTGCTGAGACCCCTTTCCTTCCTCCTCCCCTTGGTGACTCCTGACAAAGGTCCTGCGCCCCCCTCAAGCTTCTCCTCCTGCGAGGTCTCCTGCTGCCCACCCCCCCCCGGCAGCTGGGCCGCGACCCCGCCGGGCGCTCCTCCTCGCCCGCACGTGTCCGCGCCTCGGAGCAGGACCTGGAACTTGTCAAAGCTCAGGACGTGAAAACAAGTGGACGAAGGAAAGGAGGGAGGATTTACCCATTCCCTCCTGTAAGGCCTCGCTTTCGTCCTCGGAGCGGATGGTCCCTGCCGAAAGTCCCAAGCGCATCTCGGCCGAAGAGGGCGCGGCTCCTGCAGGGGCCGACACGGACCCCTTCAGAGAGCAGCGGGCGAGGGCCGGGGCGGGCGAGGGGGCGACCCCTGAACCTGCTCCGGCCGCACTCGGCCTCGATTCCCCCGAGGGGGCGGGCTGGGCCACCCTCGGGCCTCTCCCCCCAGCCCTCCGCCCCCGCCTCTCCCGCTCTCAGCTTTGAACTCGGCATCTCCGAGGCGGGACTGTTCGGGGCTGGGGGGCACCGAGGAAGAGGAACACCCCCGGCCGGCTGTGGGGGTCCGAGCCCAGGCCCTACCTGCGGGGATGCCTGACCTGTCCTCGTGCTCCAAGCTCACTGTTGTGGCCTGGTTACTGGGGAGATCAGGGGCCAATGAGGCCTGAGGACAGTGGCCAGGAGGGACCGAGGAGGCGGGGAGAGGCTGGGAGAGGAGGGCCTGGGGCGGGGCGGGGCCGAGAGGGCCTTGGTGGGCGGGGCTCATGGGGCGTGGTGGGGAAGGCCCCGGTGGGGGGGGTGCCGAGAGGGCCCTGATGGGCGGGGCTGTGAGGGAACCTCCGAGGGGCGGGGTGGGAAGGCTTTGATGGGCGGGGCTGAGAGGGTCTGTGAGGGCGTTGGTGGGCGGGGCGGGGCGGCGAGAGGCGGGGCTGCAGCCCTATGAAGGGCGGAGCTGACAGAGCCCGAGACGAAAAGGGCCTTGATAAGCGGGACTGAAAGGCCTGCGAAGGGCGGGGCTTCGGGGGCGTGTCTGCAAGAACCTGTGAGGGGCGGAGCTAATCAGGGCGGTGGGCTCAGACTTGGAAGGCCTGTGGGAAGTCCGAGGGATCTATGTGGGGAGCACGGGACTGTGAGGGTCTCAGGAGTGTCGCGGGACTGGGTAGAGCAGGCTGTGTGTTTCCGGGAGGGAGAAGCGGAAGCTGAAAGAGCCTGTGGAAGGAAACGTCTGGAAGGCGCTGGAAGGGCTTTAGAGCTAACACGAGGACCTTTGGGACGGGTTCTGAGGGCTGATTAAGATCACATTATTTTGAGACTGTTCATTAGAAGATAAGCGGTGCCGGGATTTGTGAAGTGGGGGAAGCTCACCACCGCCTCAGATGCTCGCAGCCGCTCGCTACGCATGCGCAGCCAACGGCCTCTAGCGAACCCGCCAAAAACCCTTGGCTCCCTCCGCGGTCCGCACACTGAGACGCGGAAGTGGGCGGAGCCTCGGACTCCTCGTGCCGCCCCCGCCTTCTGGACACGCCCCCTCGGCGGCCCGTCGCTGCCCACCTGGGCCTTCCCCCTGGTGGGCGTGGCTCCCTGCAGGCTGGGTGTGCCCGACGCCTGCGGTTTCCTGTGGGAGGAAGCGGCTCGCGGGCGCTCGGCTCTGCGTGTAGCCTCAGAGGCCCAGGCCAGGGAGATCTCGCCACCGCCCTTGAAGTCCTGGTTTTCCGCTTTCTACTGGGTGCTGGCATGGGGGATCCCGAACATCCCCTGAATGCTCAAATCTGGCGCTGATTCCATCATGGAACTTGATTCGGGGTCCTCAGCCTCCTCCAGCTCTCCGTTCGGGTTTCCATCCCCCTCGTCCCTGGTTCCTCTATTCCCAAGTTCCAGATCCCGCCCCCCTTTCCTGCCCTCCGACCCTAATTTTTCTTTCTCAATGATCCAGACTTTCTAACCTGGAGGCGCCAAGTTCAGCTGTCTCTACTTCCAGCTTTAGCTTTCCCCCAGAATTAGCTCCTTCCCCACATCCCAGAGACCTTGAACTAGGGTCCAGTACTGAATCCACTGAGGGTCCCATATAGTGCTTGCTGGGTGCCAGGTACAGTTCTGAGAAGTGTGCTATGACTGATGGAGGTATTTATCATCCCTATTTTACAAATGAAGACACTGAGGCTTGGAGAGGTTGTTAGTAACTTGCCCAAAATCACACAGCGAAGAAGTAAAGCAGCTTGGATTTGAATCCAGCCAGTCTGGCTCTAGAGTCTGTGCTATACTAGTACCCCAGCTTCTGGGTCTCCCAGTCACTGAACCGAACCACCCCAGATGAACAACAACTCTCCCCAAACCCCAGCTCCAGTCCTTTCAGGGACCCAGAACTGGAGTTTCCCTGGCTCTCAATTCCACATCAGACACCTGACTCCCTGGTCCTCACTTTTCAGGAGACTAGACACATCCCCAGCATCCAACCCTTCTAAGAGACCCAGGTACCTGGTCGTCACCCCCTATCCTAATTCAATAACCCAGGAATAAAAAATAATATTAATAGTTAACATTAAGTCCCTGGGACTACATGGATCATACAACTCTTCTGTTTTAAACCCTCCAATGATTTCCCACTGCACTGAGAATAAAACCCAAACTCCTCCCACAGTCTTCATGACCCCCCCCCCCCCATTTTTTTCTCCCTTCGCATCACTTCCTCTGGCTCCCCGGGCTCCAGCCACACCAGCCTTCTGTCTGTTCCCCAAACAACTCAAGCTTGTTCTCCAGAGCCTTTGCAATAGCTGCTTCCTCCTCCTTTCTAAATGACTCCTAGCTTCATGTCTCAGCTCAAATGTCACCTCCTCAGAGAAGCCTTCCCTGATCACCCATTTAAAGTAGACCCCCCTCACCTCATCATTATCTCCATTACTGGATTTTGTTTCCTTCAAAGCACTCATCACTCTCTGAAATTTATTTAGTTAATTGATTGCTTTATCTTTATCGTGCATATCCCAATGCTAAAAGGTAAATTCCATAAGAGCAGTAGAAATCGTCTCCGCTTTGTTCATTATTCTCTTGGTTTATAAGAGATCAATGAATGTTTGATGAAAGAAGGAAAAAAGCTTTAAGTGTGTCTGAGTGCCTGCATCACCTTATTCAAGCCTCATAACAGCATCAGAAGTATGATGATGATTAGTATTTTGTCAGCATGATTATTGTTATAATATCCATTTCACAGATTAGGAAACCAAGGATCAGAGAGGGGAAATAAATGGTTTGAGGTCACCCAGCCAGGATGGGTGGGTGCATTTGGGATTCTTAATTTCCAACTCCTGCCCCGTTCCAGAATCTCACGTATCCCATCTCTCAGCCCCTGGCCCCTCACTGTGGTGCCAATGCCACAGGAGCCTGGCCTCCTCCCTCAGATGTACGTTCTTTCGCATATCCATTCCCAACCCCAGAGTCCCAGGACAAGAAATGGAGGCCTGACACTCGAGTCCTCCCAGCCCCCGACACTCGCTCCTCCCTCCCCCCCCCCGCCCCCGTCTCCCCCCATCCCGGAGTATTTCTCATCTCAACCCTGGGAGGGAGCCCCAGAAGATGCCCATCTGGAGGTGGAGGGTGGGGGCCCGGAAGAATGAGTTACCCAAGAGCCTGGGCCCACCCTCTGGCTGCAGACATCAGCTGGGTGCGGCGAGGGTGGGTATAAAAGGGTCAGTATATATTGAGAGGAGCAGAGGAAGAGAAACCAGAGAGGGAAAAGAGAG
This sequence comes from Choloepus didactylus, assembly GCF_015220235.1. Taxonomy (NCBI): domain Eukaryota; kingdom Metazoa; phylum Chordata; class Mammalia; order Pilosa; family Megalonychidae; genus Choloepus; species Choloepus didactylus. Next base: position 8,502,560 of record NC_051333.1, on the reverse strand, counting down.
ACTGGGAGGAGAGAGAGGGAGGGAAGCCTGGGCAGTGAGGACAGTCAGAAGAAAGAGAGAGAGAGAGTAAGAGAGAGAGAGAGAGAGAAAGAGCGTGCCAGAGGGTTCTGGGTTGCAGAGAAGGAGGGAGCCAGCCGGGGGAGAGCGAGGGAGGGAGGCGGGGGCCTCGGGAGGGTGGAAGGAGGGAGGCGAAGGGCGGGGCACGGAGGCCCAAGCAAGGGACTAGACTCCAGCTGACTTTTTCCCGCGGCTCTCGGTGAGTTTCCAGTCCGTTATTCGGGCTGGGATTTCTTTCTTGACTTTGGGACTGTGGTGGTTCTGGGAGGACACCCCAGGTTGGGAGAGACTCCCCACTCTCAGCCCCCAAAGAAATCAGTAACTTAAGAAGTGATCTCTTAGCTTCAGGGGTGGAGATAAAGGAAGGGGAGGGGCCCCATGGGATCCCAGCAGGGCCCCCAACCCCCGGGTGTCCACTGTCCCCTGAGGAACCTGAGATCCAGGCTTTGCCTGAACCCACCTCCACCCCCAGTCTGGGGAACCTCTAGGCCATCCCTTTTTGGACACCAAAGAGTCAAAGCTGGCCGCTCCTCCTTTGTGGGCCTCCCTAAACCCCCAACACTGATCTTGTCCTGTTTTCCCCACAAGGACCCAGGTGTCCAGCAGGCACCAGTCTGGCAGCTGGGTGGGGTGTGGGCCTCGTGGGCATAGCCAGGGGCTGGGGTTTCCCTGGTGCTTGCAGGCAGTAGGGGGGATGAGTCACCGATGAGTCTCCCAGTCCCCCGCTGCTGCCGCCACCACCCCAGAAGGGGAGTTGTGGAGTGAGTCAAGGATGCCCGTCCCTGGAGGCAGCCCCTAGCTCCTGATGAATCTGGATTTTTATATTCTCACCCGTGCGTGTGCTTCTGAGGGACCAAGTCCTAGTGCTACTCACTCTGGGACCCAAGGATCCATCCCAGGCCCTCTCTGACCCTTGAGAGACGCAGGAGCCCAGGCCCAGCCCCTCCTCCCTTGGACCCAGGCCCCCAGGCCCCAGCCCCTCTGGGATTGAAGTATCTCACATCCTTGCTCCTGTGTCTCCACTGGAGACTCCATCCATCTCCTGACTCTCCCCATACCAGGTTTCCACCACAGCCATGTCTCTCCTCCTGCTGGTGGTCTCTGCCCTTCACATCCTCATCCTCATTCTGCTTTTTGTGGCCACTTTGGACAAGGTAAGCCTCCTCAGAGCACCGGGCCCCCCTGCCCTCCTACACACTCCCGCCCCAGCCACTCTAAATTCACTCAGGCTCTGCCTTATGCCGACATCCCGCCCTTTCTCCTGATCTCACCCCCTTTCCTTCTAAATCTCTGCTTTCCTCTGTCCTTTCCCAAGCGCCCCGCCCACAGCCTCCCTGGCCCCACCCACAGCCTCCCTGGCCCCACCCACCTTCCTTTCCTAACCCCGCCCTTTCTCCCCCTAGTCTTGGTGGACTCTCCCCGGGAAGGAGTCCCTGAACCTTTGGTATGACTGCGTGTGGAAAAACGACACCAAAACGTGGGCCTGCAGTCCTGTCAGCGAGAACGGTGAGGGGAAGGGGCCGGCGACAAAGGGTTTGCAAAGGGGAGGGGTGACCCCAAGTCTCCTCTACGGACCAAAGGTTGGGAACCCCCAAAATTTAAGCAGGCGGGGTCCAGGTCCCGAAGCTGAGTGGGTGGGGCTGTTGCTTCTCTGCCTATCTGAAGGGTAGTGGGCCAAATGATCAGGCTGTAAGGGATAGCAGGACAGAACCACCTTTCCCCCTTAGTTCAAAAGGAGTGGAAGCCACATGCTAGAGGTTTAAGGAATGGGGAGAAAACCTCCTAGAGAAGGTGGGATTATGTTTCCAAAGTAAGTTCTAAGTGGATGGGCCTGGTGTTCCCAATGAGTGTCTGGGATCAATTTGTCAAAATTCCAAGGGGGTGGAGCTGGAACCACAGTAAGGTTCTAAAGGGGTGGAGCCATGTGCATCTGAGTTCTAAAGGGGTGGGGCTACATCCTTCTAAGGTTCTAAATGAAAGAAGGTAAAAGATTAAATACTTTTCCCAAAAGAGCAAAGCAAAAATGTCTGCTCTCTTCACTTCTATTGGACATTGTACTGGCAGTAGCCAATGCAACAAGACAAGAAAAGAAAATGAAAGACAATGAAAATTGAAAAGGAAGTAGTAAAATTGTCTCTATTCCCAGAGGACATGCTTGTTTATGAAGCAAATCCTAGTGAATCTGCAAAGCAACTACTAGAGTTGATAAGGGAATTTAACAAAGTCACTGGCTACAAGGTGGATATAAGTGGCTCTCCTAAGTATCCAAGAGGGTGTGGCTATAAACGGGAGTGGGAGGTAGGGGGAGACAGGGGCCATGATGAGCACATGGGGGAGAGGACCCTCTGGGCCCTTCTGTCACTTCCACCTCCATCTCGCTCTCCTGCAGGCTGGCTGAAAGCAGTGCAAGTCCTCATGGTGCTCTCCCTCATCCTCTGCTGCCTCTCCTTCATCCTGTTCATGTTCCAGCTCTACACCATGCGGCGAGGAGGACTCTTCTATGCCACTGGCCTCTGCCAGCTTTGCACCAGTGAGCCCTGCCCCCACCCCAGAAGTTGAGGGGAAGGGAGGGGGTGTGGCAGATGCTGGGGGCCCTGGGGAGGGATATATAGTGAAAAGAAGCAATTCTCAACAGTCCAAGGACCACCAGAGTTGCCCCCATAGGCTACCTCCCTGCCCTAGGAGTTGTAGTTTCAGTGGCTCAATGGTGGTTGAGGTGTGAGTGCCTGACCCATGGGGGGCCACCACTCAGGGCTTCAAAGAGTCAGGACTGCAGAAAGGGGTGTGGGCAAATAATTTGGGTCCCAGGGCTGGGGGTCTAATGAATAGTGCAGGGGAGAGCTCTAAATAAGAGTAGTGGTATTATAATTATAATGGCAGCCAGCTGCTGTTCTTGTCAACCTCCTGTGTGCCAGACACTTCCGGGAGTTTTATGTACTTTTTAATTTTTTGATTCAGGTGCAAAAGGCTAAGTTAATTGTAGTCCTCAGTTTATGGAACATTACGTTCCTAAGTTTCTGCAAAACCCCCCTATTGTCTTATTAATTCACTATTTGAGTGCTTGGTTTATAAAAAGGCACTCAAAACTATTCCATGGATGGATGGAAGGATGATAGATGGATGCATGCATGCATGCATGAGTGGGTGAGTGGGTAGATGAATGGATGAGTGGGTGGAGAGATGGGTGGACGGAGGGATGGTGGGTGGATGAATGGATGGATGCATGCATGCATGAGTGGGTGAATGGATAGATGGATGGATGGATGGATGACAGGTGGAAAGATGGATGGATGGGTGGGTGGATAGACAGATGAATGAGTGAGTGTATAAATGGATGCATGCATGCAAACATGAGTGGGTGGATGGGTGGAAAGATGGATGGATGGATGGATGAGTGGGTCATTGGTGGGTGATAAGTGGATGAATGCATGGATAGATGGATGGGGGTTGATGGAGGATGCATATATGAGTGGATGAAGGGGTGGCTGGATGATGGGTGGATGGCTGGGTGGAGAGATGGATGGATGTGTGATAGGTGGATAGATGGGTGGATGGCTGGGTGGGTGCATGAATGGGTGGGTAGATGGATGGATGAGTGGGTGGATAGATGGATAGATGCATGTAATCATGAGTGGGTGAATGGGTGGAAGGATGGATGGATGGATGGATGGATGGATGAGTGCATGAGTGGAATTGATGGATAGATGGATGGATGAGTGGGTGGGTGAGTGGGTAGATGGATAAAGGATAGACGGATGGATGGATATTATTGTCCCATTTCACGGATGAGTAAATGGGGACTCAGAAAGATTAAATGAATTGCCCAAGGCCACCTTGCATTAGTCTGGGTGTACAGTACTAAGGAAGAGAACCACAACTCTCAGAAGGCAGCAGAGCTACCCGCATGCTCTCTGGTGGCTTCTTTGCCTCGGGGGTTCCTGGGAAATATGGCTTTCTGGGGGCTGCTGCGTGACGCGTGGTTCCCGTCTCCCCCAGGCGTGGCGGTGTTCTCCGGAGCCCTGATCTACGCCATCCACGCCAAGGAGATCCTGAAGACGCAACCGCAGGGGGGCAGCTTCGGCTACTGCTTCGTCCTGGCCTGGGTGGCCTTCCCCCTCGCGCTTGTCAGCGGCATCGTCTACATCCACCTGCGGAAGCGGGAGTGAGCGTCCCGCATCGCCCTGACGCCCCCGCTGGGATCCTGGCTCTCCGCTTGTTCACGATGCCCCCGCCCCACGCGACCTCCAGAAAATAAAACCGTTTAACCGCGGACTCTGCCTTTGCGTCCTTCGCTTCCTTCCTTCCTTCCTCCCTCCTCCAGGGACCCAGGCTGTTGGCACCTGATCTCTCCTGAACCACGGAGAGCCGCCCTCCCCACACCAGAGATTCTGCCCGCTGACTATGCATTTCAGAACCCTATCCCCTTCTTTCCCGGAACCCAGGCGTCCAGGTTCCCAGCCACCTGTCCCCTTCCACAGACCCCAGGGCACCTGAGTCTAGACCTTCAGGCACTTCTGGGGAAAAACCAGGAGTCTGGATCCCAGCAAACCCTGTGGGGTCCCTGTCCTCTCTCTGCTTGCACAAGGATCTGTCACTCTGTGTCTCTCTCTGGACCCAGATATGTCCTTCTAGATTACTGGTCTCTGGGAAGGCTTTCCTTTCCCTCTTGGAACACAGTCGCCTTCCTTGCTAGGATCCAACCCCTCCTCTCCTTCCTGCCACTCCATCGTCCCCAAAGGCCATCTCTAGCCCATATGACATCTTAGTTCAGATTAGAAGGTATCCCCCAACTCCCGGCAGAGCCAGCCCCACAGTAGGGCACACTGAGTGGTGGGGGTGGGGGGCCACAGGCTGGATTTTACACCCATCCATCCTTTCCCTGGCAGTGTGCCATTGTGCAGTGAACAACCTGCCCAACTACAGGGCCACCCTAGCTCCCCTGTTCATGGGACCCAGTCCCTTTGGGAACCAGGCTGTTCTCGGGAATGGGGTCCTTCTAAGATCCTCTTCTACGATCGTAGCCACCGTTTAGCCTCCTCCCTAGGACTCCAGCTTTCCCTGCCCAGGACCCACTGCATGCATTAGCAACACCCCCACCCCCCACCCCCATCCAGAATTCCTTCTTCCTTCCCTCCAGTTCCCGCAGCCACCGTCTCATCCATCTCACTCCAGTCATTCAGATTTAATCATGATTTATTCCTTCGGGGGAAGGGACAGGGGAGAAATTGATAGACCTGACCAATAAATACATAGGCGGCTGGCGGCAGGTTGATGCAGACCGAGGTAGTTTCTGTAGAAAGTGAGGGACCCGAGCAGGGAAGGCACCGCAGAACTCTCGGGAGCCTGAGCGAGTGGGAGCGAGTCTTGGGGAGAGGGCGGCCCCTGGGTACCCCACCACCCACCATCACCCCCTGGCCCGCAGCTTTCTGCCTGGCACAAGGCTCCTAACCCCTTCAGTCTGGACAAGCCGATCAGCAGCTGACTCGATGGCCCGCCCTTCAAGCAGCAGTGATAGATAGCAAGATCTGGTTTCCCTTCGAAATTCGGATTGGCTGCTTCTTAGCCGCGACAACTGGCTCCCCGAGTTGCTAGCGGCCAGCAGCTGTCACCGGCCGCTTGCCAGGGTGCAGGGCTCAACTGCTGTCATTCGCTGCGCATGGTGGGCAGTTTGCGGGGAGCAGGCTAAAAAGACAATGATATGTAGCCTCGGGGGGGTGGGGAGTGTCACAGCTTAACCACGGTGCCCGGTGGCTTAGAGAAGCCAGAGTTGCATAGCTGTGATTGGCTGGCACGCCTCACCGCCCGCAGCCAGAACGCCGCTGTTTGTGGAGGGGGTGGGACTAAGCGGCAGACTCCAAGCAGAGCGAATTGCTTTGATTGGCTGTTCATCGGAAGAGGGCGGGGCTAGCACCTGCTGGCTGTCCCGATTGGCCGCATTATTTGAGCGCCTGTATGCCGAAATGGATTGCATCAGTAATTGGAAGTTGGGGCAGGGCAAAGCCTAAGAGCTGTAATTGACAGCCTGCAGAGGGAGAAGGCGGGGCTTAGCTCCTAGCCAGGTGGGGAGTTTTCTGTCAGGGGTTATCACGGCTGGGTGCAGTCTGGGGGGCCTCAGAAGTGGTCGTGGCCACGGGGGGCAGTTTGCGGAACCCCGGGGGAGGGTACAGCCCGATGCTGGGGGTCAGGACTTGCAGGTGGGCCAGGGCCCGAGCTCCGTTGAAGGCCACGTCGCAGCCTGACTGGGACAGGAGCCAGTTCTCCACCTCCGACTGGAGCCACCGGGAGGTCTCTGAGGGGGGAGAGGCAGGTGTATGAGGAGCTCAGACTGGGACGAGGGAGAGCTGGGGGGGGGGGCGCAGTGAGGAGGGGCCTGGCTTTGGGAGCAGTGGCAGGGGCACCCTTTCAGCTTGCAGGGGAGTGGGACAGGCGTGAGAGGGTCTAGAGAGCCAGGAAGTGCTGGTCTGGCGCACTCATCGGGGGCGAAGCCGGGACTCTTGTTCGAGACAGGAATCGCGATTGGGGTCAGGAGAGGAAGGTCACACCTGGGCGGGGCCACGTCCAGGATCGGCTTCAGGGCCCTATGGAGGCGGGGGACCGGCAGCGTCACATCGGAGGTCCTCTCTGCAGAGGACGTCTAATGTGGGGCTCTTGTGTAGGAAGGGCATCGGGGCTCCCTTTCTAGAAGTGACAGCATCTCGTGGGGGGTTGGGTTCAGGGACGCCGTCGGCTGAGGGCTGGGGTCATCTGTGGGGACGCTCAGGTTCACCAGTGGAGAACTGGGAGCGGGGAGCGTAGAAATGGTGTCTCACTGCAGTGGGGCCACCTGGGAGTTAGTGGAGCTCGTCCCTTTAGGGACCCGGAGGCGACTGGGCCGCGATGGGCGGGGGCGCAGCGGGCCCACCTGGGAGCCAGGTACCAGCGCCGGATCCTACCTTCTGGCGGGCCGTGCGCGCCCTCGGGCCGCCGCGCCAGGAAGCTGTGCGCCAGCAGCGCCTCCTTGGCATGCTCGACCTGCGCGCGCAGCGCCAGGGCACTGAGCAGCTCCGAGTTGTTGGACGTGCTGCGGTAGTAGAGCATGTGCGCCAGCTCCAGTGCCTGCGCGCTGCGCCGCTGCCCGAACATCTGCAGGCGGGACAGCGACCCCCGCAGGCTCAGTACGGAGACCGGGTCCGGGGGGCTGGAGGCAGAGCCCCGCCCCCGCCCATCCCCGCAACCCGCGGCCACTCCCGCGGGCACGGCCCTGCCCGACGGCTTCCGGGGCAGGGAAGGGTGGGCTGTTGGAAAAACACAACCCCTGGCCCTGCCCAGGGCTCTTGTTCGGGTTGCGAGAGCTGGGGCCCCCAAGATCTGCATTTTTCACACACAGGCTCTTGCCCCTGGGACCTGGAGACCGTCAGCCCCACCCTGGTCTGAAGACGCCCGTCTTTAGTGACCGCTGCACTGGTTCCCTCACTGGGCCACAAATTAATGGATTCATTCAAGGATTTCCAAATGATACATTTTAAGCCTTAAACTTTTTGTCATGATAAATTTTTAAGTATTTTTAAGAGACAGATAATCATTTAGAGACATGCTAATGCATTTTCAGATGGTATGTCTAGGATTTGTTTCAAAATAATCCAGTGGTGGGGGAGCTAGGGTCTTTAGGCTAAACTATATTGTCTATTGTTAACTGTTGAGGCTAGATGCTGGATACTTTTCTCTCTACTTCTGTTTGTTCGAACTTTTTCAAATAAACAGTTTTAAGATATTAAATTGTAAAGAGACGTGGCAATTGAAAAAAGATACCGGAAAAGCTGCTTGGAGAGAAGATGGCAGGAGGGGAGGGGAGCACATCTGGAGCTCAGCTGTCATGTGGCTGTCCCCTCCCCTGCGTGGACCCACTTCCCCATTCCTGGCGTCCCCAAGGAAGGGAAGTGTGAGCCCACAGGTGCCCTCTGGGGCCCACACTGGGAACCTCTGCCTGGGCTCCTCCGGGCGTACACAAAATGAGCACAAGGCCTGGGTCCTGCCACCAGCAAGCCTGCGTGCCAGTCCCTACTCTGTCCCCTAGAAGGTGTGAGCTGTGGACCTCACTCCTCAGATAGCAATGACTGTAAAATGAGACTGCTGACAGGGACGGTGAGGAAGTTCACACACAGTTAATAAGATACTTCAGACAGAGCCGGGCCCAGAACAAGCCTTAACAAACATTAGCTATCATTGAATGTCCATCCACACCCTGGGCCTAGCTCCCCATTCTGTTGAAGCACATATGGCTTCCCGGGCCACACCTCACAGCCCGGCCCACGGTGAAACTCCTGTCATGTCGAAACGCCCTGCAAATCACTGCAATGGCCTGTCTGGTAGAGACACTGCTGTGTGGACAACACCCTCATCTTCCAAGCCCAGCACAGTCTGTTTATATCCCTGCCTTGGAACTAACTGCCATGTCTTCAGGTGAGGGCAAGATGCAGGCATCGTGTGTGTGTGTGTGTGTGTGTGTGTGTGCGCGTGTGTGTGTGTGTTAAGGACTAACTCTGGTATGAAAAACTCACTAGGTTTTGTGCTCACTTCTGCCAACTATGGAATTGAATTCTTGTACCTTCTGTGAGCACAAAGGTGGAGCAGACCTCTCCCCGGAGAGGGATCACTACCGGCCACCTGGATGTTCCCTTCGACACTCCCCCTGCCCCTCGCTCCTCCACCCTGGACCCCTGGGCCCATGAGCTCCCACAGGTGGCAGTGTCCTGGGGGTGCAAAACCTGACCGGCTGTCCAAAGATGTCCCAGGAGCCATATTCTGTGCACTAGATGTGCCGGGACTTGTGTGATGGCTGAGGGGCCATGGTCCCTCTGGGGGGCAGCCCCTCTGGACCCTGCGTCCCTAAACTCAGGAGGCTCTGGACGTCACCTGCCTGTTGTTTCTTATTGGGTCACAGCACACCCTGGGGCCTCACCTCTCTCCCCCATACCTCAGATTCCAGCCCCTCATTAGGTACACCAAGCCCTGCTCACCCTGTCCCTTCTCCACCAGGTTCAATCCCTCTCTTTCAAACCTTTGCTCAAATCTTGCCTCCTCCAGAAACCACCCCTGGCCCCCATACAGAGCAGGAGTTGCTCCCTCCCAGTCCTTCCAAGGTGCGTCTCTGGCCAGGGAACCCAACCCCGGCACCCTCAGCCAGCACAGCCTGGCTCTTATCTGCGGGATTTATGACCAGTCCTCCTAGGCCTGTTGGGATGGCTGAAAACAGCTTGAAAACCAATGAGCCAGCAAATGGATGATGGGATACAGCAGAAGCCTAGCACCCGGCCACACACCTGGGGCCGGTGCCAACCCGTGGGAGAGTCAGGGAAAAGCAGCCCCTCAGGGTGGATGGAGCCTCAAGACCGGGCACGCAGCTTGGCAAGCAGCAAGCAAGATGCGTGCCAGCCCCCCCCGTCTCCTCCACCAGGAATCCTTGTGTGGTGAAAGCCCGTGCAGCTGTCCGAGGGGGCCTGCGCTCACTTGTACAGAATCAGGAACGGAGCTTCTTTCAAATACAGTTTCCTGGGTCCCAGTCCCAGAGTTTGCAACTCAGTCTGGGAGGCTGTGCTTATAAACCAGCTCCCCAGGTGGACACCCAGCCAGGTGGGGGTCCAATTAGTAATAATAATAACGGTGATAGCTAAGACTCAGACCTAGGCAGTTGGGTTCCAAAACACACATCCTTCACCACATGCTGAGCTGCCTCCCAGGGCAGGCACTCAGGGACAGGTGGTAATGCTCAGCGGTACCGACCATGAGCCGGGCTCTGGGCCCAGTGTTTCCCATGGCGCCCTCCACCCAATTCTCATAATAACCTACAAGGCAGGCCCACTGCTATCCCCATTTTCCAGATGAGGAAACTGAGGCATAGAGGAATAAAGAAACTTGCTCAGAGTTGTGTTGAGTAAATGAGGTAGGAAAGGAGGAAAGGATGGAGAGAGGAAGGGAGGAAGGAAAGGAAGGATGGAGAGAAGAAAGGAAGGAAGGAAGGAGGATGGGAGAAAGGAAAGGAAGGAGGGAGAGAGGGAGGGAGGGAAGAAAGAAGGAAAGGAGGGAGGAAAGAAGGGAGGGAGGGAGAGAGGGAAGGAGACAGGAAGGAAGGAAATGAAGCACAATGTGAAGCAGGAATAATATACAAAAGAAATAAAAATATAGGGTGGCCTGACCTGGCTGACCCCAGGAAAGCGAGACCCAGGAGCCGTGGTGGGCGGCCCACTCACCTTGGAGGCCCGCAGGCCCATGAAGGCAGCGAAGACCAGCAGCAGCAGAGAAGTGGCCACCTTGAGGTCTGAGAGCACCACCATGCCCACGTTGACAAAGAACACCACACCTGAGACAAACAGCGTGAGGTTGAGCAGGGCGCGCTGCAGGGTCGGCGTGCGCACCTTCAGCTCGGGCAGCAGCTGCTCCAGGCCCTCCAGCGGCGTGTCCTTAAAGCTCTTCAGGACCAGATGCCCTCGCTTCGTTCGAGCTGCCAGCACCACCCGCTTAAAGTATCTCCTGACGGACAGAGAGACAGAAGGGTGAGCGGGGTCAGGACCACCCTGGGAGGCTCCCTCCAACCCCAGGACACTCTCTCTGACTCTGCATTTTGAAAAGCCACTTAATAATGATGAGGGAGCCAAAAATCAGTAATAAGCTAAGTGCCCAACAATAGGGGATTAGTGAAATAATGCAATCCCCAACTATTGGACACATAGGTTGTTTCTGATTTTGCACCCCTGAAAAATGAGAGCTGAATAAAATTCTTTTGTTTAGTTAATTTTCAAATTCAAATTCCATACATATTTGCAAAGTAACGAAACAGTTATTACACTCTGGAGATAAAACATAAAGATATGAGTCAGTCATTGCTTCTATGGAGTATGGGGGACTAATAATGAAACACACGATCTGCAAGTATATATGTCTCCTTGGAATGGTTTCCTGGAAGTGGAATTACTGGTTTAAGCGATATGAAATTTTTTCTTTGGATTCACAACCATATTTAATAAAGTGATTTCCAGAAGGATCAGATAAGTCACAGACCGACTGGCTGACTGTGAGAAGATCTGGCTTGCCTGACATAGCCTGCATTTGAGTATTCTTAGTTAAAAGCATGATGTTCATCAGAATCCACTCTGTATCTTCAGAATGTGGCCTTCCCTTTCTGAGTCCCGGTTTTCCACATTTGGAAACTGGGGAGAGGAAAAATGGCCTTACACTTTTCCTTCCCTGGGAACTGGAGTTCTCATTTTCCCTGGGGAAGAAAAGGCAGCATCTGTATGATTTACTCCTCCCCCTTTCTCGGCTTCCCACCAGGGCCCCAGACACCCATACTGACCTGTCTGTCCCCTCTTGACTCTAACCTTGCTCCCTCTCGCTGCAGCTGGGGAACAGGGACCGCCTCACCTCTCTGCAGGGGCTGACTTGGTGAAGAAGCCGCGTTTGGAGCCCACGCTGGACTTACGGGGCATCTGCCCGACTCGCTGGCCCAGGGCCCAGAAATGCATGTAGATGTACTGATCCAAATTTATTGTCACCTGCCAAAGGGGGTGAAAAAGATAGAGGCAGCTGAACATGGGCTGGGTGTGAGGGCAGGACACTGGAATTAGATGACCCTCCCTTCAATGACTCTCTCCTTTCCCCAGGCTTTTCAACCTCCAGTGTTGAGGCAGGGCAGCCATGCATGGTTGTTCAGGTTGTAAACTGCACCAGGGCACACTCTCTAAGATAGCACCATTAAGAGTCCTCATCTTTTTTTTTTTTTACCATATGTCCTAGAATATACAAGGCCATGGCTTTTTAAGATACCCCATTATTTTCTGAACCCACTAAAAAAGGAATACATGCTGCCAATTAAACCATGTCACACCATCACTTGTAAGACACATCCCAGTTTCAGAGATGATGAAATATGACTTTAGGAGAAATATACCTTCAAGTCAATAAATTGTGGAATTTTAAAAGATTCCAGTATTTTTACTATAATTTCGACTTCCCAGATGGGCATTTTCTATGATTTATTATGATTTTCTGGAAGATGACATTCACATCCTCAATCCTAAGAAAATCCACATCTTATCATACTTTTCCCACAGATGGAGGTGAAGGAACCTGAGAGAGGGGACCCTTTTCCTAAGTCTCCCAAGCGAGGGCTCCGGGGTCAGGACTACAACTCCCAGCAGCCCGACACCCCCCCAGAGGCCCTGCCTCTACCCCAAGGCCTCCTGGGACGGGCCACATTCCGGGGAGGTAGGGTTACCTGGACCTCGTCCTGAGGGTGGTGGACCGCCAGGGCGTAGGCTAGGGCGTCCTCGGAGAGCACCGAGAAGTTGGCCTGCTCCAACAGGGGCTCCAGGGCCCGAAGCACTTCCTGCTCGTTGGACAGGCGCTGGGGGTCCGTTAGCAAAGGCTGGTCAAGGGTCTCCCGGTCAGGGTTGATGGGGTCGTACAAGGCCTGAGGGAAGGGTCAGAGGTTGAAACAAAACACAACCAAACAGGCGAGGATGCACATGAGGGATTCTAGGTGTCCCTGTCCCCATCTTTTTAATGACGAGGTGCCCCAGGGTTTGATTCTGCACCCTATTCCCTTCTCTCTCTTCAAACTTGCCCCCAATAGCCTCATCGTCCCCAGACGTCTCAACCCAATCTCTGTGCAGATAAATACCCAGTTCACATCGCCAGCTCGGACCCCTCCTCCAAGCTCCTGTCCTAGCATGGACCAAAGGAAATGCTTCATTTCTCCACCCCACACCCCCACCTTCCCTCCCCAGTCTTCTCCTCTTGGGAAGCGGCATCACCACCCAACCAGATGCCGTGATCAGAAACCTTGGAGGCATCCTCCATCCCTTTCCTGTCTTTACCCCCGTATCCAATCCTTATAGCAAGTTCGCTTCTGCCTCCAAAGTGAATCTCTCTTGACTCATCTTCCACTCCAACTTCTCTGCTGCCTTCTAGCCCGAGCCACCTGCATCTCTCACCCAAACGGCTGCCCTGGGCGGCTCGTCTCCCTGCTTCCACTCTCACCACTTCCAAACGATTCTCCAGGCGGCCGTCAGGAAGCTCTTATTTCTATTACAAACAGATGCCATTCCCCACCCCTCCAAAGTCGTCTTCCCACTGCATTTGGAATAAGATCCCGAATCTTCCCACAACCTTCAAGGTCCCTCAAGAGCTGGCCTTTGCCTGGCCTCCCTCAGCCCCAAACGTGTTGAGTGAGCGAAGAAAGCTTGGGCTGCCGGATACCGAGCCCATTTCCTTCAGGAGAGACTGAGGCTGGGAGTGACAGATAACTTGTCACAGACTACACAGCAAGCCTTAGAGAGAAATCACTTGCCCCAAAAACAAACCCTTTATGTGTTTCTCCAGAGAGGGAGCCTTTAGGAGCAACTTTTGGAAGCCAGGTGTAATTTTGAATTTGTGGGGAAAAGAGGGGAGGGGACTTCAAATGGGAGGAATGGCCTTGCCAGGTCTGGAGGGGGCAACGCCTGGAGCCCCTGGGAGAGATGGGAACAGAAACAAGTGAGCTAGCAGATGGGTGGTGATGCAGGCGAGAGCCAAGCCTCCCGGAGCCTCCCCTGAACTAACTCCCAGACTGGGGTGCACTGAACGAGGACGAGACACAAGCAGGAAGCTAATAAGGCCTGTGGCTGAGTCCTTCAGCCAGGATGACGGAGTGGGTCCCACGGGCCCATGTTTTTGGGCTAATGGACTGACCTTGAGAATGGCCGCAGCCGAGCTGCAGTTTGAGAGTCAGGGAATCGCAGGGCTGAAGGATGGAGAAATCTGCACCCATCAAAGATCCACTTTGAGCCAGATTCTCCCCTGAGAACGTCACATCTACCTGGGGCCTCAAGCCAGAACCTGGATGTTGCACGTGACCCCTCCGGACCCTCCATGGAATCTACCTCCCAAACAGGTGGCTACTTTGTCCATCCCTCTCCTCCCCGCCAGCCCTGCCCTGGTCCACACCACCGTCACCTCCTCCTGCCGGGGTGAGCCCAACAACCTCCTCCATGGTTTCCCCAAATCCCGTCGGCCCCCACCAATCTGTTCTCTGCACAGTAGCCAGGGAGATCTTGTCAAACAACAATAGATGATAACAGCACTTACTTTGTGCCAGGCACTGTTTAAGACACATTATACACACGTTCTTACAATGAATGAGTGGTACTATTGTTATCCTCCTTTTACAGAGATGGAAACGAAAGCACAGAGAGGCTAAGTAACCAGTCAAGGTCACACAGCCAGGAAGTGGTATATCCAGAATTACACATCCAACCATGTCAATCTCCTGCTAAAACCCTTCCAGGCTTCTACTGCCCTCAGGAACCAGGACCACACTCCGTACTATGGCCTTCAGGTATCACAGGGCCTGCCACCACAATCCCCATCACTCACTCCAAGCCAGCCACACAGGCTTTCGTTGCTCCAGTCACAGGGATTTTGTTCATGCAGAGCCCTCTGTTTGGGAGATGCTTCTTGACCCCCTCTCTCTGTCTCCTTCCCTTTCTTTACTCTTCTGTTACATTCAAGCTTCATGATCACCCTCAAAAAGCCTTCTTCCAATCTCAAAAAGCCTTCCTCCAATCTCCAGGCTGAGCAGGGCTGTCCTGTGTGGTTGGGCATGTTGTGCACTGCACAAGGATGCCACACATAAGGGGCTCTGTCCAGATCACAGAGGCCTGTGTATCTATCACCACAGTCACCCTTCAGAGAGAAATAATGGCTCTAGAGGAGCATGGTCCAATAGAACTTTCTGTGATGATGGAAATGTTCTAGATCTGCATGGTTCAAAAAAGTGGCCACCAGCCTCCTGTGGCTGCTGAGTACTTGAAATGCAGTGAATGGGCAGAGGAACTGAGTTTTGTTTTTTTTTTTTTAATCATTATTTAATCTTAATTATTTTAAATTGAAATTTAAACTGCCATATGTGGCTAGCAGCTACCACATTAGACAGCACCAGGCTAGAGAAAGGGGTGGCTTTTTCTAATTGGCATGTGGGCCCTGTTCTGAAACAAGGTCAGCTTTGCTATCTGCTTGCCCAGAATGGTGGCCCTCACCGCTGGTCTGAACTTGACCATTCATTAGGGAGACCACCTGATTCGCAACTGTCCCCACCCTCCAAAGTCAGCTCCCTGACTGTCCCTCCTCAGTAAAGCCCCAGTGGCCCACACAGTGCCTCCCGCAAGCATATGCCAGAGAATGAACAATTTAATTCAGTTTTGCTGGTGACTGTTATTGCCATTTTCTATCCTCAGACATTCCCTTGGGAATCTCAAATACCATCTGTCTAGCAGGCCTCCCACATCTGTCTCCTGCCTGGACGACCGGCCCAAGCTCCAGGCCCACGTGGTCAAGAGCCTACCCAACATCTCCCCGTGGATGCCCGACGAGCCTCCCCAACCCCCATTCCCAAATCCAGGTCCTGAAATTCCTCCTCGCCCCTATCCCGGCTTCCCCATGTCAGAAATTCCTCTCAACTCCATTGGCAAATCCTAACACATCTAACCCATCAGCCAACCCCAACACCATGTTCAAAACAGATCCAGAACCCGACGCTTCTCAGCCCCTCCAGGCCACCACCCTGGTCTGAGCCACCCTCCTCTCCCTCCCAGCTGTCACCGGGGCATCGTCCCTGGCTCCCTGCTCCCCACACCGCCCCCCATGGTCTGTTCCCCACACGGACACAAGTGGGCGCTGCTTAGTCCCGGAGCCAGCTGGGTCCCTCCTCTGCTCAAAGGCCTCCGTGGCTCCCACCTCACCGAGTACAAAAGCAAAGTCCTGGTGGTGGCCCAGCAGGCACCACCTGATCTGCCACGTTTCCTGTCTGCCCCTGCCTACCCCTGCCTATAGTGTCCTCCCCTTCGCTTACACAGCTCCAGCCCCACCAACCCTGCTCTCTCCTCCCCAGGTATGCCATGCACGCTCCTGCCTCAGGGCCTTTGCACGTACTGGTCTCCCAGATCACCACTGGCTCACTGCTTGCTGCCTTCAGGGCTCTGCCCAAATGCCACCTCCTCAGGGATGCCCACCCTGACCACCCACTTAAGGAGGAAAACCCTCACCATCATTTCCTAATCCCTCCCTGGCTTAATTTTTCTCCTTAGTTAGTTTAGGGTTACCAGATTTAGAAGAATGAAATAAAGACAGAGAGAAAGGGAAGGAAGGAGGGAAGGAAAGAAAAAGAGAAAGAAAGGGAAGAAGGGAAGGGAGGGGAGGGAAGGGAGGAGGGAGGTTAAAGAAAGAAAGAGGAAGGAACCAGGACATCCAGCTAAATTTGAATTTCCAATCAACAACAAATAATTTTTTGTAATAGTATAAGCATGTCCCATGCACTACAGTTCTCAGACATTGCGTGGGACATACTTATACCCCCCCCTCCAAATTATTTGTTGTTGATCTGAAATTCAAACTCAGCGGGGTGCTCTGTGCTTCACCTGGTAATCCTGTTGTTAGGGTCGGTGTATTTTGCTTCTTTCCCTTGTTGATGGTCTGTCTCACTTGCTAGAAGGTGAGCCCCCTGAGGCAGGGTCTTTCAGGCTCTGTCCCAGGACCTGGAACCACTCGGGGGATACAGTAGGCGCTCACTAAGTGTTTACCGAGCAGATTCAATGAATGAACCAACCAGGGCAAAGAGGATGTGGAGGTTCACCTGTCCAAGGTCACTGGCACAGCTAGAGAGCAAGGCTGGGGTTGGGGCTGGCCTCACTCTTCCCCTGCCCTGGGGCCTCAAGGTCAACGACTTCAAGGTCGTGAGTTTCCACGTGCTCCAGGCACAGGCACCCAGGTCCCAGTCCCGCCTCTGCTGCTCCCACCTCAGGGCCTCCCTTTAAAATTTCCTGCCCCAGTGAGGACCTGTGTCCTCACTGTACATGCTTTCTATGTTTCTATATTTTCAAACATTTATACAACTTAAAACAAAACAAAACAAAACCCAGAAACAAACGGAAAAGCCCTGCCTCCAGGGGCAGCAGGAGTCCCGGGGAGGAGCCAGGAGGCTGGTGGACCATGGAGGGGACCGTGGCTGGGACCGCAGCTCCACCACGAGCAGACCTGTGGCCTCGGGGAAGCCACGGGCCACCCGCAGCCGAGGTGGCTGCCTCTGCAGATGGGGCTACGGGCGGGTGGCTGCCTGTCGGGGCTGCTGAAAGGCGTCAGTGACTGCTTAGCCAGTGGGGAAGGGGGACGTGTGGCCATCCCTGTGGTTGCCGTTTTCATTCAAAGCAAAGAGGGCAGCCTGGGTGGCCCACACCCCATAGTTTCCAAAGAAAGGCCTGCCCCTTGACCAGCTCCTGGGAGGTCACCGCTGAGCCATCGGGGATATCCCAGCCGGTAAGAGTGTCCCTGTCTACCTGGGGGCTTGGGTCATGCTGGAGAGCCTGTGCTGTCAGCGTGATTTTCCGGTGGGGGTCCCAGGCCCCACTGGACCAGTGTGACCCCTGGAGGGGCTGGAGACAGAGTGACTGAGGTCAGCCCCGTGGGTGCTCCAGGCCTGTGCACCCGACCCCCAGTAAAAACCCCGGACCCCGGGCCCGGGTGCGCTGCCCTGGCTGGCAACACTCCGTGCATGTTGTCACACATCATGGTGGGAGGACTTGGCGCTGGGGGGGCACGACCGGACGCTCGTGTCTCTCCTGGCCTCCACCCTCTGCACCTTTTTCCTTTGCTGATTTTAATCTGTGTCCATTCAGTGTCATCATCTGTAACCATGAAGGTAGCCACTGTTCTGAGTTCTGCAAGTCCTTCAAGTGAATCATGGAGCCTCAGGGTGGTCCAGGGGACCCCAACACAGGCAGGAGGAGGAGGAGGAGGGTAAGATTCCCACATCTGGACACCACTGTCTCCTGGGGTTCCACCAACCCCTCCGGCTGCTCTCTGTCTGTCCCCTGCACGGTTTCCAGTGCCTCTTCCTGATCTCTCTGTGCCGGCACACCCAGGACTCAGGCCTGGGGACTCTCTCCTCCCTGTCTACACTAATTCCCTTCGTGATCTCATTTAGAACCGTCTAGATGCTTCCAGAGAGGCTCTCTTAGCCCACACCCTCCCTTGGCCTCCAGATACACACTCAACTCACCTCTTTCCTTGGCTAACAGGAGGCTCAAATTCCTACATGCAAAATGGAGCTCTCAGCTTCCCTGCAGATCTGCCGCACCCCCCCCAAACACACCACACACACACACACACACACACACACACACACACACACACACACACACCCGTCTTCTGTATCTTAGTAAATGGCAGCTCCATCCCTCCTGAGGCTCAGATCCAAACCTCTGGAGGCATCTCCGTCCTGTCCCCAGTGTCTTTCTTTCTCTCACCACCCCAGCCCCTGCATCCAGGACATCGGCTAATGTCCCTGCCTTCCAACAACAGCCGGCATCCCACCACTTTCCACCACATGTCCACGGCCATGACTCTTGCTGGAGCTTCCATTATTTCTCTCCTGAACAAACATAATAGACCCTTTAAGAGGCCTCTCCGCTTCCCACCACCTCTGACAGTCAGTTCCCCACAAGGCACAGCCAGTTAACACCTAAATCAGCTCATGTCCCTGCTCTGCTCAGGGCTCCCCTCACTTAGACTCAAAGCAAGGTCCTCCCCGTGGCCCACCAGACCCCGCACGAGCTGTCCCTGTCCCCTCTCTGCCTTCACTTCTCTCCCACTCCCCCTCACTTACTCTCCTCCCACCTCCTCCATGTTCCTCCAACACCCCAAGCACATCCAGCTTCAGGGCCTTTGACTGGCCATTCCCTCCGCCTGGAACATCCTCCCCCATCAGGCTCGCCCCCTCACTTCGCTCAGGTCTTAGCTCTCGTGTCACCTCCTCAGGGAGGCCCTCCCTGACCACCCTGTCTAAACCAGGCCCCCATCTCATCCCTCTCTATCCTGTTACTCTGCACTCACCCCTACCGGGCTTCATATTTTATATTTATTTATTTATTGTCTCTCCCACTGAGATGTCAGTGCCCCGAGGGCATGGCTTCATCTGCCCTGTGCACAGCACTCAGCATGGGGCCAGCCTCCAAGGAGGTGCTCAGGGAACAGGGTGCTGAGTGAACGGCTGAGCAAACCAGCGCCACAGAGCCGGAGGGGCCCATCCCCACCTGCAGCTGGTCCAGGACATGGTGGTAGTGGTACAAGGTGCAGAAGTCCACGTGAGCCGAGAACTCCTCCAAAGCCGCCTTCTCTGCCGGACTGGAGTGGAATTCCTGTTACCTCAGGAGGCAAGACTTCTTTTTAGGCCTCTTCCTACTGCCCCACTCCTCTGTCTCAGAGCCGGGGGTGGGGAAAGGGGGGACAGAGAGGAATCCTTTCCCTGGCAGCCCTTACAAACAATCAGAACTCTGGGTTGTTGTTGTTTGTTTGCTTCGAGTTTTGGGAGGAAGGTGAACCCATTTCACCAAACAAAAAACTGAGGCAGCCCAGTAGAGTGAAAAACAGATGACTTCAAAGGCTGGAAGTGCAAGTCCCTGCTTTGGCACTCACTCTCCAACATTCACGCAACGGTCGCTGGGTGCCATGGACCATTTGCTGGTATGACATCCTCCTCTAGAGGATGCAAGGCGTCATAACCCCCATTTTTCAGGTGGGGAAACCGAGGCTTGGGGAAATCATTTGCTGGGGGCCCCGATGTCTATGTGAGAAAGAGCTGAGATCCCAGGCCAGGACTGTCTGACCCCAGAGCACACCTAATGAACCACTCCCTTCTGTTTTCTGTCTCTGTCCTGGGTATCTTCATGTGCAAGAGAGCGTCATCACACCCTTTCTCAGAGGGCTATTGTGAGAATTTAATGAAGTTATACGTGTCCATACGTATGTATGTATGTATTTATGCATATGTGTGCGTGTATATGTGTATTGTGTGTATAAAGTCTAGCACAGAACCTAATACATACAGCAAATGTTCAGTACATAACTGAATGAACGACAAGGCTACAAGATGACAGGTATGATGACAAGGATGAGGTTATGAACTCAAGCTCTGGAGTGTGATCAGGACCAGGCTGAGGAGAATGAGGCACCTAGGGTCCCACACTTAAGGCACTGCTCTGCAGTCGGACAGCTTCGGTTCAAATCTGCACCACTGCTTGGCCTTGGGCAAATCACTTTCCTTCTGTGTGCTTCAGTTGCCTCATCTGTAAAATAGGGATGGCAGTGGTATCTCTCTCACTACGTCGTTCTATGATGATTCAGAAATACGTGCAAGATGCTTAGTATAGTGCCTCCCATATATAGAGGTGTGATAATAGTTGTGATTGTAGCTTGGTGGCTTTATGGGTACAATAATAGTGTGGTGAAGATGAGGATGATTACACCCATTTTGCAGAGGGAAAAACCATGGCCCGGAAGTTGTTTGGCCAAGCCCCCAAGGGCCAGGAATCTACCCTGCAGCCGCATCTCGGAGGTCTTCCCACTGCCTCCCAACTCACCTCGCGCCCACCCGGGACTATAAGGGGACCTGGAACTACAACTCCCAGGAGACACCGGGGCAGCCAGCCATGGCCCGAGGCTCTTGTGGCCGCGAAGCCTCCTGGGAGTCCTACTCTCCAAGCGTTCGGACCCGGGACCGGAAGTACCTGTATCAGGAGGCGGAGCAGTTGCTCCTTGGAGAAGGGGATGAAGCGCTCACGGTACTGCTGGGCCCAGTCGCGGGGCTCCGTGGGGTTCCACATCTTGCGGTACTCCCCCATCTTGGCCGCCAGTGACGACAGGGCGCGGCGAGGCCCGAGGAGCGTGGGCAACAGGGGCCAGACCCGGACCCCGGACCCCCAGACTCCCCGGGCCACATGCAGCATGACCAGACCCTTTTCCCGGAGCCTAAACGAGGGGAATGGACAAGGGTCAAAGGTTATCTAGAAGAAATGCGGCCCCTCCATTTCCACAACCCCCACTGCTGGGCCCGTCCCTACCCCAACCAAGGTGCACAGCGCGTCTGCCCTCCTCTTACCCCCTCTTGCCCGTCCCCTCCCACACTGCCGGTAGGGCTGGGTCCCAGACAGAGGTCAGAGGTCACAGGTTCAGGGGCATTTTGCGGGCCCAGAAACTCGGTATGCGTACAACTAGTTTCTGCGGGGTCTAGTTGGCGAGAAGGATCTTACGATCATAGGAGACGGTCGGAAAGGCAACAGTGGGGATGCAGGGCCGCCCTCCCCCTCACCTTAACCAATGCTTGAATGTTATTGAGCCTCCTGCGCATGTGCAGGAAGGCGTCCTGGGCCCTGAGATTCGGCTTCAGCCGGCAGTAAAACGCATGCGCAAATCCTGGGTCATTGAGTGTCGTCCTTTTCTTTCCTACTCATGCCCTTCTCAACTGCGCATGCGCTGTCCTTTTGGCTCGCTCTACTGCCCTCTTTTGAACGTGGCGCATGCGCTACAGAAGCGTCTCCTTGTCCGCGGCTTCAAAGGGAAGGGGCGGGGCGGCCGCGTGACTCCGGAGAGAGCTGGGGCGGGACAGGACTCCCGCGCGCCACCAGCCAACGGCGAGCAGACCAACGTCCGCGGATGCCACGCCCCCCGCCCGTGTCAGCCCCTGAGTAGGCGGGGAAAGAGGGGGCGGGGCTTGGGCGCAGCCAATCAGCTCTGGAGGAGCTAAAAGGCGGGAAAAAGCGGAACCAAAAGAAGGCTGAGGTGGCGCCAGGGACTCGGCGGGAAGGACAGGCGGGCCTTCAGAGCAGGGGTGGTCTCTTGTCAGGCGGCGTCACCCCAAGCCCCATCACCCCCATTCCACGTCCTTAAAGGGGAGACCCCGATTCTAAGAAGGTAGCCTAGTGTGGGGGTTATGACCTACCAATTCTGAGGAGTTCTTAGGCCACGTTCCTGGTAAATCTGAGGAAATGCACCTTTATGAAAATGGAGCTGGATTGTAAGAGGAGGCCCTCATTCTAGGGAAATAACCCCAAATCAGAGGATACCCTAAAATATACCATGAGAGTCCTGGGTTCTCTTTATGGGTTCAGTCATCCCGAAACCTGAAAGATTTCTGACTTCCATTCCAGCATCCCCCACTCCGGAAAATCCCACCCATTTCCCTTCACAGGGAGAACCAGTTCCAGGCTCCTGTGTCAGGGACATGGCCCCAAAATATCTCAGCCCTTTCCTCACCTCTTCTCCCTGGCCTGAGACCCTCTCACCCCCCACCCACTCCCAGCCGCCCCTCACCCACCTCTGGGATCCCTGGCAGCCCCCTCACCCCACACCCCTGACTCATGGGACCCTCAGCAGCCCCTCACTCCACTCTTGGGACCTACTAGTAACCTCCTCACTCCAACCCCTTCCAACTCCTGGGATTCCCCCCCAGCTGCCCCTTCACCCACACCCCCACCTCTGGGACCCCCCGTCACTTCACTCTTGGGGTCTACTGGTGACCCCCTCACCCCACACCCCTGCCTCTGACATCCCCCCGCTCTGTCTCACCTGGCAGCAGCCGCGCCTCAGCTGGCCCAGAGCACCTGGACAGCAGTGTCTGGCCGTGCCGCCCCTCGCCACCCGTGGACCCTGAAGGAGAGGAGCCACCATGCACGTGCCCGAAAGCCTCCAGAACCTGGCCAACAGCGAGGTCGTGCAGTTTCTGAAGAAGCCGAAGACGATGGCGCGGATCCTCGCGGCGGTGAGGCCCTCCTGTGGCCAGAGCACCCCGTGGGGTGACGGGGAAACAGTGTGGGGGGGAGTGGGGAAAGGAGGGGGTCCAGGGGGGCCACAATGTGCCAGGGCCCCATCCCACGCATGCACTATTCCACGTCGTTACGATTAACTTTAATCATAGGCGACACCCCTTCCATTCCAGGGAGGTGCTGTGAGCCCCACGTTTGAGATGAGAAAGCTGAGGATCAGAGAAGTCAAATCATTTTTATAAGTCTGCTCTGGCCAGTGGGGTAGCCACAGACCACAGGTAGCATTTAAATTTAAATCAATGAAAATTTAAAATGCCGCTGCTCCTTCACACTCGCCAGAATGCGGATGCTTGGTAGCTACACGTGGGCAGTGGCTCTCAAATTGGACAGTGCAGATCTAGAACATTTCTGTCTTGGAAGAAGGTTCTGCAGGACAGCGGTGGCTGAGGTCACACAGTGAGAGGCAGAGTGAGATTTGAACTTGGCTCTGTGAGATACTAGAGACCATTCGTTTTCCAGCTCTCAGATGAGAGTCTAGGGGGAGAGGAGCAAGGGCCCGGGTGACTGGGAAGACAGAGGTGCAGGTGGGAAGAGAATATATAAGGTCCATCTACAGTACTGTGTGCCGAGTGGCCCTTGGGTCCAGGCACATTCCCTTCTGCAGACGTCACCACAGAGCCAGGACACTGGCATCAGATCCTCACTGAGCCCACACTTTGCTCCTCCCCACACCTGTCTCCTGGGCAGTGCATGACGGGTTAGAACCGTGACTCTGGGCTTTAGACTGTGCTGCCTCCGTCACTATCCTTGGACAGAGTTGGAAACTGAGGCCCAGGCAGATCATGGGAGTTTACGAGTGTCATGAGGGCAGGTGGGGGGCCCAGCATCGAACCCAGGGCCTCCCTCAGATTCCTAGTCCCAGGCATCTCCCCCCTACCCGTCCTGGAACACGTGGTCAGGGAGGGACCACGGAGGCCTGGCTTGGAATCCTGGCTTGGCCACATACTGTTCCACATGGGGTGACATGTTCCCCAGTTGGCCCTGGCCAGTCCTGGCATCGTGATCAGGAGCACCTTCTTCCAGTATGGAAAGTGCCCCACTTTGTTCGATACCTTCCCACGGTCACCCTATGTCTGTGTGACCCCGGGCAAGTTACTTGATTTCTCTGAACCTCTATACGCTCATCTGTAAAAATAAGGATTGTAAAACCCTCTTCATAAAAGGACTGTTGTGAAAATGAAACAAGGTAATGCCTGCAAACCAATTGGCGTGGGCCTGGCCAGTAGCAGCCTTCTGATACATGACAGGTTTATAATGGGCAAATCTTTACTGGTGAGCGAGTAGAGAGGTCGGTTTCAGGGGCCTGTGGTGATGTGATGGGGGCTTGGATCAAATGCCAAGTCCCAGCCCTGGGCTGTCACTGGCGTTCTCTCTGCAACCCTCTGACATAGGCTGTTCGTCCCCCTGTTTGACCCAACGGGAAACTGAGACTCACAGAGGTTGAATGACTTGCCCAAGGATGTCACCCAGCTGGGGAGTGGGTCAAACTCAGATCTGCCAGGGCCTCTGAAGGAAGGGTGGGGGGCCAGGGAGCAAGAGGCCCAGCTGGTGTGGACCGAGCAGGAACGGCGGAGGGGAGGGCCACCCAGTCGTGCCAGACGCTCTGGGCAGGACTTTGCCCGCTGCCGCCATCCTGCCTGCTCTCCCACCCGCTCCTCCTTCCCCCCTGGCCTGGCTCCTCAGTGGGGAGTCTCTGGGCAGCTGGTGCCCTTGTTCTTCTCACTGCCGCCTGCCAGCTGGTGCCTTAACTGATGAATCTTTGCTCCTTCCCTGGGGACAGGCCAGGGAGGGCGTGGAAGGAGGTTGGTCGGGGAAGGGGTGGGAGGGAGGGAGAGGGCCCCTCGGGTCAGCCCAGCCCCTTCCCCGTGTCTTCGGCTACTGGGCTCGAGCTGGAGCCCAAGGTTTTCAGGGTCGCTGGATGGACAACCCCTAGGCCCAGAAGTCAGAGGGGGCTGGATGCCAAGCCCCCCTCCACTGCCGACGGCCCTTGAAAGGACGCTTCCCTTTTCTGGGAGAATCATGGGAACTGCCATTTTCCTGAGCACCTAATAGCCCCCACCCCCACATGCCGCCTCTGCCCTAGCACAGAGACAGATGGGGAAACTGAGGCTCCAAGTGGGGAAGGATATTTGCCCAAGGCCACACAGCTGGTGAGGGGCAGAGTCAGATGAGTCTGGCTCTTTCCACTCTACCCTAATGGCTTCAATTTATCACCTGCGAAGCAGAAATAACTTCGCGTCATCCACCACGTGGGGCTAGCATGAGCTACCAGGGATGGAGCGCAGGTAAAAAATGAATATGGGCTCAAACATGATCAATGTGCTTTCCCGTCCTAGACTTGGCCCCGACTCCGACCAGCGGGGCGAGACACTCCCCTCCCGTGGGCTGACTTTAGCTCCCAAACGAGGAGGCGCAGATGAGATAATGCCCGGGAGCACCCAGTTAATGCTCAAGTGCTTGACAAAAAGAGGGGCTTATACTTGGTGTCCTTCAGAGAAGGAAATCAAGGCAAAGGGCGGAGGCAGGTGGAGGAGGCTGAGGACTTTAGGCAGTCAGTTATTTGTCTCCCGCTCTCCACTCTGAAGGGCGGGACAAGAGCAAGGCAGAAGGGGCCAAAGTCATTCATTCTTTCCACTCCCATTTGGATCCCACCTGCCTCCTGTCCAGGAGGAGTTCCAGTTCTGATGAAGGGGAAATTTTCTATCCTCCCTTTCCCTCAGCCTCCTCCACCCCCCAGCGCTGTCCTATCTAATCAATCATCAAGTCCAGTTTTACGGACTAAATCTCTTTGGAATCCCCAGGGCTCTGGCCTCAGCTCAGGCCTGTCTCCCCACCACCATCTTCTCTGGTTCTTGGCCTTTTTGTTGGCTTGCCCCCTCCAATCCATCAGCCACGGGGCCCCAGAGGATTTCTCATCCCCCATCCCCAGGCCTGACCCTGGCCCTCCTCTGTTCAGAATCCTTCCATGCATAAAATTAAATTGAAATTAGACATTAACTGCCCATGGCTCCCCAGGTGCAGGCCCCTCAGCCTAACGTTCACGGCCCCTCAGGGTCTGTTCCCTGCCCACGTTTTCCAGCCTCAGATGACATTTCCTCCGATCCCCAAAGAAGCCCCACTCTGTAGCATCTGTACACGCTGCACACCCTGCCTGGGATGCCTGAAAAACTCCCCATTCTTTAGGGTGTCACCCTAATACCTTGTAAATCCAGCCCTATGACTTCAGCCCGAAACATTGGCCTTTCTGCCCCCAGGCCCCAGCCTGCTCCCCGGCCTCCCAGCCTCCAGTCTCCACCGTCCAGTCCATCTCTGCACAGCCCCAGTGGGACCAGAGCTGCCCCCTCCGCCTCCCCTGTGCACAGCCCTCCCCTGGCCCCCCTGTGCCCCCCCATTCAACGTCCTCGTCCCCTAGCCTTTCATGATTTGGCCGACTGCTTCCGCCACCTCCCTCACTGCCCACTGCCCCCTGCCTGGACCCATGTTCCAGAATGAATTACTCTATTTTCATTTCCCAAATTCAAACTCCCACGTACACCGCTGACTTCGCCCGAGCTTTTCCTTCTGCCCAGAAGGGCCTCCCCACCTCCTCCTAGATAACTCCTCATCCAGAAAGCTTTCCTGGGCCAACGCCCACCCCCCACCCCCACATACGATTTACGCCAGTTCTTTCCATGCTGAGACCTGGCCACGCTGGATTGTGACCATCTGGGAAATAACCAGGGCTTACATTTCCCACTGGCTGGCGCGGAGAGGCCCTCCTGCCCTCCAGGAGCCGCGTCTAGCAGGAGGCAGGACGGCGTGTTTTCAGATCCAGGCCCACCACGGACAGGCTGATAGCTTTGGGCACTTCCTCAGTCCTCCCTGGGCCCCGGTTTCATTATCCAGAAAACGGGACTAACAGCGCCCACTTCCCAGGATGGTTGTCAGGATGAAATGGGCCAGTATTTGTCTAGTACTTCAGTGGTGTTTACTGAATAATCATTCTCGAAGACAAGCATAGACATCAACTATTGCACCACAGGGTGCTGTAGACAGCATCCGCAGATGAGAGGGACACGGTTACCCTATCAGTGGGGTCAGTGGGGTTGCATTTGCTTTGGGGGTTCAAAAAAACAAAAAAAAAAACAAAAACAGAAACCTCAAAAAATGGAGCAAAAGATTAATGTTCATTAGCTACGGATTGTAGTTACTGGGCATTTCTTAGATTTCTCTTTGGTGCTTTTCAATATATTTGGAATATATTTGTATATTTAGGATAGTTCATAATTTAAGAAAAAAAAAGGACTCAATAGGCATTGGCCAGGCCTGGAGGGAGGAGAGAGCAGCTGCTGGAGGAGGGAAGAGCTTGGGAGAAGAGAGTAATCATGAATTTAGCAAGCATTTATTGAGCTGTTAATGTGTCCCAGGCACTGTCTAAGCATTTTCGTGCTCACGCTTGTGGTTTGGTGTGGGGGAAAAGGGAGCGTGGGGTGAGGCAGGGCTGAGTGGGGAGAGAGGACATTAGAAACGTACGGAGAGGCCCGAGCACGCAGGCCTGGAGGGCTGGGCCGAGGGGCAGGGGAGGGGCAGGTGCAGCCAGACCCCTCTGGGGCAGTGAGAGGGCAGCTGTGGGGGGCACTGGAGTGGGGAGGCCGGGGAGGAGGCTCGGGCGAGGGCCCAGTGGGCGAAGCCGAGGCCTGAGTCAGGGTGGAGAAGAAGAGGGGATGGGGGGCAAAGAGGCTCGGGGTCGCTCACAGTCGGGGACCCGGGAGGATGAGTGGGCGGGGGGCAGGAGCGGGGCCCAGCCGGCTCAGGACCGGTCCCCGGAATCCACTCCTCCCCACCCAGGTCTTCTCCCTGGTCGTCTTCTCCTCCCTGCTGACTGACGGCTACCAGAACAAAACAGACTCCCCGCAGCTCCACTGCGTCCTCAACAGCAACAACGTGGCCTGCAGCTTCGCCGTGGGCGCCGGCTTCCTGGCCTTCCTGAGCAGCCTGGCCTTCCTCGTCCTGGACGCCCACGAGGGCCGTGTCGCCAGCACCCGCTTCAAGACGGCCTTCCAGCTCTTGGACTTCATCCTGGCCGGTGAGGCCCCCAGAATGGAGCCCACCCCAGCGGCCCCAGCCCCCCAGGTGCCCCCTGGCCACAACCCTGCACCAGCCAGCCAGCCTCACCTCCAACACCCTCCAAAATCAGGTCGCAGCTTCCCACACATGCCCCAAAGCTTCGTCCCTCTCTTCTCGCTGCCCTTCTGCACCCGCTGTTTCCTCCTGGGGATTATGGTTCACCCTTTACATTCAATGTAAGGGTCACCTTTTCTGATCCCCAGGCTAATTCTGGAAGCCTCTCTTGCATCAGGCTTTTCCCCTGCATTTACCTCCCGTCTTCCCAGAACATTCCTTGAGGAGCCACTGGGGCCAGGAAGTGGGGTTCTGAGCCAGCCAGACCTGGGCTTGACATCTCCCCTCCAGCACTCCCTCACTCTATGGCCCTGAGCACGTCCCTTACCCTCCATGAGCTCCAGAAAAAGCTGGGATGACGCTGCAGCCCCTGGCCCTCTAGAGGGTTTTTCTGAGGATGAAATGAGCCCAAGGGAGTCATTCTCAGCATCCAGGGCTCCCCACGCCTCATCTCGTTTGTCCCTCAGAACCTACCCACAAGGTAAGCCCCATTTGTACTCCCATTTTCAGAGAAGACCACTGAGGCCCGAGGAGGCTGTGGAACTGGCCACCTAGCTGCCGAGTGGCAGATCCAGGCTTCAAAGCAAAGTCTCACCCCTAAACCACTCTGCCCTGCAGTCTAGAGAGTGCCTGGCACACAGCAAGCACCAGATAAATGCGCACTCCTCTTCCCGAGGCCCCAGCTCCTTCCCCTCAGTCTGGCTGATCTCAAGTCCTCCTCCTCCTCCTCCAGCCCCCTTTTCCCCCCCGCAGGGCCAGTCCTAGCACATGAAGCCCAGTGCTGTCCAGGAGAACTTTCTGTGGTGGCAGAAGCGTTCTGTATCTGTGCCCTCCCATACAGCAGCCACCAGACACGGTGGCTGGCTGAGCCGTTGAAATGCGGCCGGTGCGACAGAGGAACCAAAATTTTACTTTATTTCTATTTTTATTAAACCTGAACAGCCGCCTGTGGCTGTTAGCGACTGTAGTGGACAGCATAGGTCTGCTCCTACAGTTTGTTTCACAGATGGCTCAGAGGGGGCCTTCTATAAAGCTGGGCCCTCTCCCCTCCTTCCCGCACCTTCCTGAGCAAGCTCTCCCCTGACCCTGACGCTGTCCTCTCCTCACGACCCGCAGTCATCTGGATGGGCGTCTGGTTCGTGGGTTTCTGTTTCCTGGCCTACCAGTGGCAGCACTCGCCACCCAGAGAATTCCTCCTGGGGAGCAGCAGCGCCAAGGCCGCCGTCACCTTCACTTTCTTCTCCTTCCTGGTCTGGGTGAGGATCCGGATGCCCCCTCCCCTGGCCCTGCTCCTGGGTAGCCTCTCCCAGGCAGGGCGGGTGGGGGTGTGTGTGGCTGAACATTCTCCACTCTCGCTTAGCCCTCCTGGGTGGGATGTCCTCTGCTCGCCCCTTGGGCGACTTTGAGCAAGTTAGAAAGAAGGCGCCCCCTTTTCCCCAAGCAGGCTCAGCCCAGCAGTGAACTCCCCCTCAGCCCCTCAGCCAGGGGCCCCTGTGTACCCAGCTCCCCGTCCCGGGCCCTCTCCTCCCCTGCCTGGCCCCAGCCAGGCTCCAGGACCTCCTTGTCTGCCCACAGATGTTCCAGGCCTACTTTGCGCTCCAAGACCTCCGAAACGATGCCCCGGTCCCCTACAAGTGCTCCCTGGATGAGGGGGGCGTGGTGCTGACCACCCTGTCCCCGCCCTCTGCCACCAGCCCTGTCAACTCCTCCACCACTGGCTCCAATAGCGTGAATTATGCCAGCTCTGCCCCGTACCCCTATATGGCCACTCCAAAGCCTCCCCGCCTCGCTATGATGCCCGACAACTAAACCTGCACCCCCCACCCACCCCCATCCGCGTCAGTAAAGAGCTAACCCTCCCTCTGGGAGTTTTCTGAAAACAGCCCTCTGTCCCTCTCACGTCTGTTCCTCTCTGGTCTCAAGTGGCCAGGGCCAGGGAGAAATCCCACAAAATCACCTCAGGGGTCTCCACGGGGGGTCACATTTCCATACCACCTCCTGGACCCTCCATCCGGGCACCACCTTGATAGCACCAGGTTAGAGGGATGACAAGAAGGAAATGCTTGTTTCAGGCACCCCTGCCACCACCCACCCTTGGATCCTCACCTGGGAGGGAGGAGCCCCAGCGTCTGTAGAGGAAACTGAAGTTCAGACAAAGTGCTTTCGCCAGTGCATGGAGAGCTGCCCCAGCCCTGCTGCCAACACCAAGGCCCAAGCACTTACACTCACCACAGTGACAAGGGACTCAATGCAGAACCCTGTGAGGCTCTTGAAGGGACGGAGGGGTACCAAGGCCATGAAAGAGACTCAGGGAAACTCCTGCCTGCAAATACTTGAAAGCCTGTTTTGGGGAAGAAATGATTCTATTCTAGAACCCCAAGGTAACCGGAGACTCATGCACAAGCCATGGCTGGAGGGGCCAGGCAGTTAACCCCAAAGAGCAAAGCACTCATCAAAGGAGTGGTAGGGTCAGAGGGGGCCACGTTAGACCACGAGGGCCGTCTGAGAGGCAGCCTCACATCCCAAGCATCGTTCTCCAGTTGAAATATAACGCGAGCCACTCAGGGACGTTTAAATTGTCCAGTAGTCGCATTAAAAAAAAAAAAAGTAAAATGAAACAAGTGAAAAGTAATTTCAATATAGTTTATTTAACCCAGTATACCCAAAATATCATTTCAGCAAGCAATAGAAAAATTAGTAAAGGGATATTTTACATTCTTTCAGATGAAGTTTTCAAAATCTGTTGTGCATTTTATACTCACAGTGCATCTGAATTCAGGGCCCCATATGGCTGGTGGCTGCTGATTGAAGAGTGCAGCTCTAGAGCCATTTTGTTTTTTTTTTTCTAGAGCAAATGAACATGCATTTTTGAGTTTTAAATGTGAAATGAGTTGGCAATTAATTCAAAAAAATTTAAATGTTGTGCAAGCCAAACAAAAGGCATCCACACAAAGGCCTGCAGACCATTGGTTTACGAACTGGACAGATGGGAGTTGTGGGGAGTTTAAACTGGGGTTCCCCGGCCCCTTTCTGGAGACTTCCTGATGGCAGGTGCTGTGCTCAGTTCTGGGGATATAGAAATAAATAGGATGTGCTCCCTGTGGGCATCTGGAAGAAAAGGTGGCAGTGCAGCGGATGCAAAGAGCTCTGACACAGGAAATGGGAGGAGTCGAGCTCCAGGCCTCACCGTGTCGCTTCCATGAGCATGTCACTTGATTTCTTCGGGCCTGAGCTGTGCTGGCTGTAAAACCAGAGTCGGGCCAGATTTAGGCTGATGACGTCCAGACTATCTTCAAAGAGGCACCTTGGGGCCGAGCAGGCAGACACCTCCCACCCCATCCCCACAGTCAAACTAAGCAGCCCTGCTTCAACCTTTTCCATATCAGACATCTGGACAAAATTCCTCCAAACAGAAGGCCCCTTGGCTTCAGAGACGGAAAGAAAACCAACAAAAAGTGTTAATTATAGGGTGGTATATGGGAACCCTGTATTTTATGCATGATTGTTCCGTAAACCCGTAACTTCTCTAATTTTTTTAGAAAAAAGAAAAGGCTGGAAAATCACACAGCAGTGTTAAACAGCATCAGGAAGCCCAGGTGCAAATCTCACCTCTGCCTCTCACCTGCTAAGCCTCAGTGTCCCCATGTGCAAAGTGCCCCCTTTATAGTGTTCTGAGATGTAAAGCTGACGTAAAGCTCAGTGCCTGGCACATACCCCATGCTCAGGAAATACCAGCTACCTGCCTCCTGAAGCCTCCCCTCCAGAGCCGTCCTCCAGGGGAACTGAGGCAGTGACGTGGAGGCTCGGAGTGACTCTGCAGACGTGGAGGAAGTCTGACTAAATCAGGGATCAAAAATCTAAAAGCTTCCAAGAGCCAGGCAGGGAACAGAAGTGGAAGGAACAGGCCAGGTATGAAGCAAATCTGGAGAGAAACATGGAAAATATTTCACGTTCCCTTTAACGCCACAATAAAAAATTAGCACCAGCTCAATAATAGATGGTAACAACCAGTTAGCCAAGGCCTGGGCCCGCGGTGAAAGGCTCACATCCCATCTATTCAGCTGCAGCATCTGTTGCCACGCAGAAATGAGGACCCAGCATTGTCAGATTGACTGATTTTTTTCAAGAGAAGCCAGAAATACAGATTTTATTGTGAAAATCTGTTTTTAAAGGCTGGCAACCAATTCTTTTTCTTTTTTTTTTTTAAACATAATGCAGCTCAACAAAATGCCACACAATGCTAAAACGAGGGTGGGACAGGAGCTGCCCATTTGCAACCTCTGAAATAAATCATCTGGAAGGTCCTCTGCAACCCTGAGATTCTGGAGAACTGTCAAGGAAGTTTCATCCCAAGATAAGAAGCATCTTCGGGGATTTCTCCCAGACCTCTTGCCCAGTGGAACGACGAGGAGTCGAGGTACAGCTGAGTCTTAGGAAACCCAGTTTCTCACTTTCCTGCTCCTTCCTGACCTCTGGTTGCCGGCAGATGGGCAATGAGGCAAAAGCAGAGGTGGAAAAAGGGGCTGGGGAAAAGGCTTGCAGACACCAAAGAGAGAAGGCAAGGAGTAGCAAAAGAGAGAGGTTTCATTTTCCTCTGTTTATTTCAAGAGAACAAAGAATCAGTTGCTCAATTCTGTACAAAAAAACATGGCATCAGAGCAGTGATGATTCTTGGGCCGGGCCCCTTCCCACACCCGGGCCCCTCTGCCCTGCTAATTGCCAAGAAAACAGGACATGATCAAAAAACCCAAATGCTGGAAAACATTATGAAAAAATCAAGGGAGACCCTCGTGGGCTTCCCCTCTGCACCATCCCCAACCCAGAAATGGGGAAAGGGCTGTGCTCACTACCTATGGTGGGAGGTGGGGTGTTGGCAGATTTCCTGTTTGGCAACCAGTGGGGTTGGGGTGCGGATCTGGAAAGGAGCTGGGAGGTCTGGGGGAGCGAAAAGATCTCCAACCCCACCTCGCCCCAATGGACGCTCCAAAAACAGTTTATAAAAATCAGGGGGCCGGAGAGTAGAAGAGAAAGGAGTCATCAGAATCAAAAACCAAATGGTGGAAAGATATTTTTTTTCTTTTCTAAAAGGCAAAAAACTACAAACAGCCCAGGTCCTGAGCTCCCCAAGACATGGGTCCTTGCGGCCCCCACAACCTGGCAGGAGGGGGCTGGGGAACGGAGAGAGATTGCTTCTTAAAAGAGTCACCCCTGGGTGGGAAGGCTCTTCGTCTTTTGCCACCTTCCTGGTGTCTCCCGCTGCCGAAAGGGGTCGCAAGGGTCAGGGCTATGCTGGCAAGCTCAGCTTCTTCCCCTTCAAGACTGTGAGGAGAGAAGAGGGGGTGCACGTTACTGCCAGCATGCTGCAGGGTGGGGGCAGCCTCCAGGACCCCGGGATGAGAAACTGGGGGGATCGGCCTGCATTCCCGAGGGGACAGAGGACGCTGGGCTTGTCCCAAGGGCTGAGTGCTGGAAGCTGAGGGAAGGCTCTGTCTCTCCCAGTGCTGGCTGCTCCCTTTTCACCCTCGAGGGACTCCCTGGCTGGGGACCTTACGCGTCCAAGGGACGTGGGATCAGAGACCACCCCCTGCGCCCTCCTGGCCTGAATCCCGAGGGGCTGGGGACCACCTCCAGGCTCTTACTCTTATTACACCTTCTCTCTCCGTCCCTCTACCAGTTCCATAGTTTTCAGATCTCCGCGTAAACATCATCTCCTCTGAGAGGCCTCCCCCCACCCCTAAGTGGGCCCCCCCACCCTCCAGTTGTCCGTCACATCCCTGCCTTATTTTCTTCACCCCCTTCTCCCTCTTTGCAATCAGCTTTCTTTACTTGTGCAATCACCATCTCCCCCCGCTAGAAAACAAGTCCATCTTTTTTCCTAATGCCATATCTCATCAGGCCAGATATGCCAGATAAATTTGTTGAATGAATGAATGAATGAATGAACGAATGGGCGGGACTGAGTCCCCGAGGATGAGGCCAGAGACCAAGTGACAGTGGAGGTCCTCCCTTCTCTGAGTGCCACTAGGGCTAAGGAGATGGAACTTCTGGATTTTTCATGTATGTGAGGCTGAAAAGCCACAAGGCTGGAATCCCGGGGTAGAAGGAGGGCTTGGGACAAATTCTGAGAGAGGGAAAGTCAGAGGCTGCCCCTGCTGCACCCCTGGTCCTGTCCCCACCCCACGCCATACACTTATCCAGGGGCTGGGCAGAGGGCGGCCCGGTCTCCCTGCTCAGGAAAGGAAGAGCAGGCGGCCAGGGGAACTGGGTGGAGGAAGCACAGACTTGCAGGAAGCCAGCCCCCGTCTGCCTGATCTTCACTCAAGGCCACCAGGGCCAAGGAGAGAAGCCCCCGGTCCTTAGGGAGGCAGGGCAAGAGGTCTGGATTCCTGGGAGGCGGCAGGCCTGGGGCCCTTCCCTCCCACCCCGCCGTCCACCCTGGCTACCTTTGGTGATGTAGAGGTAGAAGAAGTCGCAGTAGAGAACCGTCTGGACTAGGCCGGCCACGATGGCGATGAGGTCAAAGAAGCCCTCAAAGTGGTAGCGCCAGATCCAGTTGAAGAGATAGAGTGTGCGGTAGACGCCCAGCGCGAACAGGTAGTGGCTGGTGATGGTCTCCGCCTCGCCCGTCTTGCTCACCATGAACAGCTGCGGCAAGATGGCCACCGACTCCAGGTAGATGGAGAAGGTCCAGAGGATCTGCGGAGAGGCCAGGAGCGGGGTCAGGCAAGGCCGGGCAGAGGACAGGGAGGGAGAAGGCAGAGGGTGGCCTCGCAGTTACAGGCACAGACCCGGAAGTCAGAGAACAGACGGAGACACAGAGAGGGTAAGGGACTTGCTCAAGACCACACAGCGAATGGGCAGTTCGGAGCCAGTGCTCCTGAGTGCTCTGCAGTGAAGCCTCTGCAGGAGACCAGGGCTGGAATCTCAGCCCCAGGATCCCCCTCTTCTAGGAGACCCAGATTCTCTGAGCCTCCACTTCCTTCTCTCTAAAATGGGGATGATTTTCCCGCTCTCACAGGGGCGTCACTCGATGTACAGTCGTTAGAATCATAAATCAGGCAATGTTGTTCCTTGGCTTAAAACCCTTCAGTGGCTTCTTCCCATTGCAAACAGAATAAAATCAAAACTCTTTCCTTCCCCCCATTATTAGAGAAGTTGTGGGTTTACAGAACAATCATGAATAAAATACAGGATTCCCACACACCACCCTATTATTAACACCTTGCGTTAGTGTGAAACATCTGTTACAACTGATGACAGCACATTTTTATAATTGTACCAGTAATTAAAGTCCATGGTTTCACTTAGGGCTCACTGTTTGGTACTGTAGTTCCATGGATTTAAAAAAAAATTTATTCTGTTACCACATATACAATCTAACATTTCCCCTTTTAATCATATTCAGATATGTATTTCAGTGCTGTCAAATGCATTCACAATGTTGTGCTACCATCACCACCACCCATTACCAAAACATTTCCATCATTCCCTGTGTATTTTAAGCCTCAAATTCCCATTTCTTATCTCTCGTCCCCCGGGAACCCATAGTCTAGATTCTGACTCTATCATTTGCTTATTATAATTGTTTCATATCAGTGAGCTCATACAATATTTGTCCTTTTGTGTCTGGCTTATTTCATTCAACATAAATCTCCTCAAGGTTCATCCATGTTGTCACATGCATCAGGACTTCATTCCTTCTTACAGCTGAATAACATTCCATCATATGTATATACCACGTTTTGTTTATCCATTCATCGAAAGATGGACACTTGGGTTGCTTGCATCCTTTCACAACCACGAATAGTGCTGCTATGAACATCAGCGTGCAAATGTCTGCTCACATCCTTGCTTTCAGATCTTCTGGGTATATACCGAGTAGGGGGATTGTCAGATCATATGGCAGTTCTACACTTAGCTTCCTGAGGAACTGACAAACTGTCTTGCAGCATAAACGGCTATACCATTTTACATTCCCACCAGCAACGAATGAGTTCCTATTTCTCCGCATCTTCTCCAACACTTGTTATTTTCCATTTTTTTAACAACAGCTATTCTAATGGATGTGAAATGGAAAATCGAAACCCTTTACCTTAGCCTTCAAGACCCTTCCCTGATTCAGTGTCATCTCCTAGTCGCTGCCCTCGCTCCCCTGGCTGCAGCCACCCAGGCCATCCAGCTGGTTCTGCACACTCCTTCCCACCTCAGGACCTTTGCACGTGCTATTTCCACAGCAGGAGGCTTGTCTGCACACCGCCTCATGTCTGCCTCCTCAGCTCATCAGGCATCTCCTAAGATACACTGTCCTGACCGTCCCTGCACCCCGAGAGCTCCAGCAGGCCCACGGAGACCCTCGTTCAGGGCCTGAAAGAGTGAATGGGAATGAGCGGGTCTATAAAAGCTTCCCATGCACTCAGCTTGGGCTCCTGGGCAGCAGGGGACACTCAACATCGTGACTAGGATGGGGCACCCAGAAAGGGGAAGAAGCGAATGCAAATCTCCATCGGCCCTGCATTCAGTCCCAGGCTCCCCGAAAGTCCCACCTGGGGTGACTCATGATCTGCAGGGCCTACCGAAACCTCCCCTCAGAGAACCAGGCCAGGTGGCAGGTGGGGTCCCCGTCAGCTGTTCCCCTCAGGGAACATCAGGATGTATTTATAACAACTCTCGCTTACATAGCATTTACCACGTCGGAGGCACAGCTCTACATACCATACAGGTATTAACTGGTTTCGGCCTTAACCCTACGAGGTTAAGTACTACTGTAATCCATCCCCATTGTACAGATGAGGAAAACTGAGGCCCAAGGGGTTAAGTAATCTGTCCAAGGTCACACAGCTAGGATGTGGGTAAATCCGGGGTTCCAAACCAGGCAGCTGGGCTCCAGGGCTTGCTCCCACAGTCACCCAGAATCCTCCAGTGAGAGTCTCAGAAAGCCAGGTGAGTTGAGGCCCTTGGGTAACACACCCAGTAAATAGG
The DNA here is from genome assembly GCF_015220235.1 of Choloepus didactylus. Lineage (NCBI taxonomy): Eukaryota > Metazoa > Chordata > Mammalia > Pilosa > Megalonychidae > Choloepus > Choloepus didactylus. Next base: position 8,465,700 of record NC_051333.1, on the reverse strand, counting down.
TGCACACCCAACTCTTAGCCCTGGGTTCCCGTGAGGAAGAGAATCGGGGCATGGAAGAGGAAAGGGAGGGCCGATCACTTTTATTTATACATTTATTTCCGTGACACCTCAATTTTTTTAAACAAGAATATTTTCCTTCTACGATTAAAAAATAATACTGTTTTTTTCTCTTTTTTTTTTTAGCACATGCCAGGTGATAGCATGGGCTTAGGAAGCAGGGTTTAAATCAGGTGACCTCTCCCCTCTGGGCCTCACCCTGGTCCTCCAAATAACGGGACAAAGATGCTTCTGGGGGTCCCAGATACCAGGTGGGATGCTCCTGCATTCAGAATGGCCAGTGCAAGGCCGGGCACACAGCCGGTGCCAATACTCTGCACAAGGGACTTCCCCTTTTTGAAATGTGGGACAGCAAAGGCTGAGAGTTGAGAGGCCCAGGTTCCAGCCCGGCCTCCCTCCTGCATTGCCTCCCAGGGCCTCAGTCAGTCTCCCCATCTGCAAAATGGGCACAGTACCCTCCACTCAGCAGGGAGGTTATGAGGAAGTCGAGGGCCTGGGCAGGTGCTCAGGCAATGAGGATTATGTTTGCAAAGTCCCAAGGGCTAGAGCCTGGCTCAAGGTCTCCACCGTGGCAGGGTACAGCTCCCTCACTGACACTTCAGAATGGGGGCCCACGCCATGGCCACCTTCCATCAGGATTTGTCCGGCCTGCACCGTGCCTTTTGAAATATAGTTAGAATCTATGGAAAAACTTTTAAAACCGGGAGATCTCACATGAAGTGTCCTGAGTTATGGCTTCTTCTGTGGGAAACATCATTGGGGCCGGCTTCCAACCAGGTAAGAGTGGGCCTGGGGAAGGAACAGCTGGCCTGAATTTATGATCCCTGCCAAACCCTAGAAGGCATGAGTACATGGCCTTAGCAAGCGGCCTCCCTGAAATTTCATCCAGGAGTTTGTACAGGTCCCACCAAAATACCACGGAATGAAAACCACAAGAGCTAAATACTTCAGTCACTGAGCAGACACCGGCATGGCACTTAGGACCACGGGCAGGCACTGTGCTGTACAAGTGTTAACCACTTGTCACAACCCTGTGAGGCAGGAACTGATTATCCCCATTTCACAGATGAGGAAGCCGAGACACAGAGAAGTCACCTGACTTGCCCAAGGTCCCAAAGCTGCCAAGAGGCAGAGGTGGGTTTTGAATCTCCGTGCTCTGGTTCCAGAGGCTATGCTCATTGATGGCAGTAAATCCTCACAGTAATCTGACCCTCACTTTACAAATGGGGAAACCGAGGCACAGAGAGTCCAGAAATACGCCCAAGCTCACATTAATGGTAAGTGGCCACTGGTTGAAATTCAAGCAGCCTGCAGGCTCCAGAGACCCCGTTCCCAAGGCTTGTGCTCTCTAGTCTGGAACTTACCAGGCTGACAACCTTGGACGAGACACTGAAGACTCTCTAAGCCTCGGTTTCCTCATCTGTGAAATGGGGCTGTCATGAAGAGTAATGAATTAACTTCATAACGTAATGAGTTAATTTCCATAAAACGCTTACAGCAGTGTCTGGCACAGTGAGTACTGTCTGTTGTGTGGAAATCACCTGACTCCAGGTCCAGGCACTGAACTTTTATGCCCTGAAATCGAGACATTTGACGAACCCTGCAAGAGAAGAAGCCCCCGAGGGGGTGGCCTACCTCTAGAGGGGTGAAGTCATGGTTGACCAGGAAAGCCAAGATGGCCGTGGGAACGACTAGGAACTCTACCCGGAATGTGTCATGGTTCCCGTCGTAAGTGGCTTTGAACTTGCTGTAAATCATCCAGACCGTGGTGAAGGAGCAGGCGATGTAGACCACCTGACAAGGAGGAAGATGAGAAGGAGGCCTCAGCTCACAGCACAGGATCCTGCCCCCAAAAAGCTTGGACCCAGCCCCTCCTCCCTCGGACCCAGTAGTCCAGGACCCCAGCCCCTCCTCCCTTGGACCCAGGAGCCCAAGCCCCTGCCTCTCCACCCTCAGACTCAGTCAGGGTCCAGGCCCCCAACTTAGGCCCATGAATCCAGGCCCCCCCCTTTTCTCACCCAGCTCCCCGCTCAGGAGGCCGGGGGAGGTGGCTAGAGTGTTTACCTTCATGCACGTGTTGTAGAGTGAGATGTAGTTGGTGAAGAGATCCAAGTAGCGGGCGGTGAACACCACAGCAAACAGGACCTGGCTCTTCCCCGAGATCCCTGTGGTCCGGAGAGACAGAGGAGGAGGAGGCTGGGGTGGGCCCGGCACCCGGGACAAGCCAGGAGGTGGCCCCGGAGGCAGCTGTCCGCCGAGGCCTCCCCAGCCCGCCCTGCCTGAGAGCCGCCCTTTCCCAAGGCCGGCAGCCAGGGGGCGGCCCGCCCGGAAGCTACTCCAGCCCCAGGCTCCGTCCCGGAGCTAGGCCTCACAGCCGCCCCAGGGCCCCTGAGGATCCCCCCACAGTCTGGACCCAAGTGGGGCCTCGGGAGCACCCAGCCTGACCGCAGCACCCGGAACCAGTCCCCTCCCTCCACTCCCTTCCTGGCCGCCACCATCCACGTCACCAACTCCCAGCCATCTCCCAGCTCCCTGTTCCCAGCCCCAGAACCCCACAGTGCCCAGACGCAGGCGGGCAGGGGTTAGAAGTGGGGGCTCGGAGCACCCCCCTGCAAACTGTGTGCACCCCTAAGCTGGAGAGGGGAGCTGACCCCCTGGTGACCCCAGACCTTCCAGGGAGATCCCTGCAGCGACGGTGGGGGTTGGGGACTTGTCTCCCTAGAGCCCCCCCAAACCCTTTCCAGAGTTCTGGGCCCCCCCACCTCCACTCTTCCCCCCTTCTCCCGCCCCGGTGGTCTCACCGGCACAGGAGCGGGACTTCCAGATTTTGAGCAGTAGCAAGATGATCGCTAGGAGGTGGGAGAGGTCTCCCAGGAATCGGAAGAGATTCATGGCTGGGGGGCCGCGGGCACGGCTGAGCTGGAGGGAGGGAGGCTGGCGGGGCTGCCCCCGGGGCGGCTGGGCTGGGGCCGGGAGAGGCGCCCTCGTGCGGGCTCAGCTCCGGGGAGGGGGGCGCTGGGAGGCGGGGAGGGGAGGCCGGAGCTGGCGGCCGAGCGGGAGCCGGGAAGAGGGAGGCGGGGAGCGGAGGGGCGGGGCCGCCGCCGGAGGCCACGCCCCATGGGGGCGGAGTCCTGGCTCCCCGGCGCCCCCTGGCTTTCCTCCCCGCCTGCAGAGCCTGCCCGGAATGCGCCCCGGGGCCGCTGCCAGAGCCCCGCGGGGTCGCCGAGATCTGAAACTCCCGAATCCGGCGGCGGTTCCCCCCGGCAGTCTGGCTCTCTGGAAAGGGCACATCCAGCCGCCCGGCCACTGTCCCTGAGAGGGACTCATGAGTCGGGCCTCGAGCTTTAAGATCCCGGGCAGAGACCCGAGGCTGGTCAGCCGGTCTGCCCCTTTCAGGAGCCTACAGCTCCAATGCACCCACGAGGCGAGAAATTGGGTCCCCAGCCCCTCCTCCCTCAGACCCAGGCCCCCCTCCTCCCTCAGACCCAGGAATGTGGGCCTCCTCCTCCAAGCCTGAGCCCCTTTTAAGCACTGAGGCATCCTGACCCCCAGGACAAACCACTCTAAGGGACCCACCAGCTCCAGACTCAGGGATGTCATCCTCAGGCACCCAGGCCATCCAGCCCTCTGAGGAAGCCAATAGCTCTGCACCCCTTCTTTCACCGAGAGGCCCCGGCCTCCACCACCCATGGGTACTCAAACACCCAGAAGGACCACAGCATCTGCCCTACGTGGACACAGGACTGCAGACCACAGCCCAGGCCCCCTGAGGGTCCCCCAAGTCCAGCTGCTCAGCTCCTGCGTGTCCCACTAGGACCCAGCCCAGCACATGTAAAACCAGTCCCGCGGAGCAGTGGGACACAGGAGAGTTGGCCTCTGAGGGCCAAGGCTGGGAGAGGGGAGCTTGGGGGAGCAATCTTGGGGCAGGGGCTGAAACCCAGGTGTGGGTTCCTGAGGCTAGTTTGGGGTCTGACTTTCGCCCCGGAGCATGCTAGATGGGCTCCTGTTTCCTCCATCACCGAGGTCAGGAAGCCAGGGGGAAAGGCTCACGCTGCTGGAAAAAAAAAGTCTTAAGGCCTGAATTTGTGGGTTCCAGAAGGAAGAGGGTATCATGGATCTAGACTCCTGGGGCCAGGATGCTTGAGCCACAGGGTGGTTGAAGCTGAGACCAGAAATCCCAAGGAAGGGGTAGGAGGGGCTGGAGGCCTTGACTTCTGAGTCTGAGGGAGGAGGGGGCTGGGGCATTGGTCTGAGGGAGGAGGGGGTCATGGGTCTAAGGCAGGAGGGGCTGGGGGCCTGGATCTGAGGGAGTTGGGGTGCGGGGACCTGGATCCTGGCATCCTGATAGAGACCTACTTTGCTGGCCTGGCCCTGGGAGCCAGCGGCCGAGACTGAGGTGGGGAACGTTCTCCTGGTCCTCAGGCCTCCAAAGGGGGAGAAGCTGGAGGTCCAAAGCCGGTGCCTCAGCGCTGGTTCCGAGCCCCTGCCCGCCCCCCCACACACTTCCTCCCATTTTATTCGCGGCTCCTCACTCACTCCCTGTCCCAGGAGGAAGGCAGAGACCAGACCCAGGGGGCTGGGCTGGGGGGCTGGCCCCCATCCCCAGCCCTGGCAGGAGGAGGGGTCCCCAGGGAGGCCAGGAGGGGGGCTCTGGGTCTCCCAGCAGGGGCGGACGGGGACTGAATGTTAATCGCCTCCCGGGTGAGTGTGTGTGTGAGAACACAGCCAGTGTGCGCGTCCCTCCCGCTCCAGCTCCTCCAAGCTGTGGCCGCGCCGCCACCCTCCGCCCGCAGCCTGCCCGGGCCGCCGGAGCCCAGCTGGGGGGTGCTGGCCCGGGTGGGTCCACCCGGCCCCCAGGGGCCTCCCGTGCGTCTGCCATCTGCCCGGTGAGAATCTGTGTGTCCGGGTGTCTGGGGCTGGGCTGGTGGAGGGGGGGGTGTGTCTGTGTAAGGGCTGCGGTGGCCGAGGGAGGGAGGGGTCTGTCTGTCTGTAGGAACCCTGGACCGCCTGCTTGGGTGTCGCGGCCACCTCCACCCCCCACCCCGGGTCACCCCCCTACCCCCCCAAGCCCGGAGGGATGGTGTGTACCTGGGTTCCGTGCCTCCCGCCTGCATCTGGCTGGGCGTCTGGGTGTCCCCAGCTGCCAGTGTCCTCCTGTCTGTCCAAACATCCGCGGACAGCAGCAGCGGCCCGGCCCCCATTGCACACCCCCTGTGTGTGTGTGTGTGTGTGTGTCTCCCTCCTCAAGCTCCGGGGGTGTTGAGGGGGAAACCCAGGGAAGTGAGGTTGTGTGTGTGTGTGTGTGTGTGTGTGTTTGTGTGTGTTTCTGCCTGGGTTTGAGAGTGGGGGTGCTGAGGGGGGGGGGTCTGGAGGTGGCCAAGTGAGGAAGGGACAAGCAGTTCCCCAGACTGGCAGCCTCCCTGATACACACACACACACACACACACACACACGCACGCACGCCAGCCAACGGCTTCAGAGGTGACCCACACAGACAGACAGACAGACACGGAGGGGGTGGGGGTGGGGGGGGCGCTGAGGGCACAAAGCAGTGTGGGGGGGTTGTGAGTGAGCCAGGGGGAGGCGGGACCGGACACATGGACGGAGGGAGGAGCCGGGGCTGAGGCGGCCGAGGAGGGGTGGGACCCCAGGTGGGCGGAGAGGGGATCCCCACGGGGTCGGGGCCGCCGGGAGGACACCCCGACAGCCTCCGCAATGTCCGCGGCCCAACTTCCAGCGCAACATGTGTAGCCGCGTCCTCGCCTAGTCCGGGTGGCCGCAACCTTGGGGGGACAGGACCGAGGAAGAGGAGAGAGAGACGGAGCCAGGGACAAGCAGGAGGTCCCCACCGCCGCCGCTGCCGCCCCAGGGCCTGCCCCCCACCCCCACCCCCTCCATCGGCTCCCTGAGCCCTCTGCTGAATCTTCGGGTCGCTGGACTCCGGGTTCCTGTCCTGACCCCCCAGTCTCTCCCCCCACAGATCAGGGTCATGAAAAGGTAAGGCTGGGGCAGGGGAGGCAGGGGTGGCAGTGGGAATGTGGACCCCCAAATCTAGGACAGGGAAAGTTGGCCAGGGGCCTGGAGGAGGAGGGGTGCGGGTGGATGGTGAGCAGAGGTCTTTGCCCCCTACCCCAGCCTGTCCCTTGGAGACTCTCCTCCATCCCCTCTCTAAGCCCCTTTTTCCTGTGTCTCTACACCTCAGACCTCCTACCCACCCACCCCATTTCCCCGACACTTTGCTCCTTCTCCCCAGCCCTACATACCTCTGACATCCCATCTCTTTCTTTTTCCCCATCTCTCCATTTCACCTTCTCTCTGCCTCCCCTCCATCAGTCTCCCCCCTCGCCAGCCAGCCCTCCTCTGGCTCTCCCCTCCCTTCTCAGAGCTATGAGTCTGCTATTAATACCCCTGCCAAGGACCTTGAGGGCATCCAGGCCCCCAGCACCCCTCACCCCAAACCACCACTCCTTCCTCAAGGTTCTGGAACAGCCCTCCAGCCTCCTCCGAGCCTCAGGATTAGGGTGGGAGAGAACGGTGCTGTGGGGGCATGCCGTCTGCAGCACGACGCGAGGGGGGGCGGGCTGTTGATCAAAGTGGCCTCTCCTCTCCTGTGGTGGATGGGGGGAGCGACGGGGACAGGGACGCCCCAGGAATCTCTGGCACCCTCCTCCTCCTCAGCTTGGGGACAGGCTCTGCTGTGTATAGGACCCAGTGGGGTGACTGGGAGAAGCCCAGGAACTGGGGATGGGGGAAGATGCCAGCTTGTTGGGGCTGATGGGGTTTAAGGGGGCTGGAGTCTTGAACTCCCGGGTCCTGAGGGCGGAAGAGGCTAGGCGTCTGTTCACCTGGGTCTGGGGAGGGAGGGGAAGAAGGCCTGGACCCCTGGGTCCTGGGAAAGGATGGGGCCCAGCACCCATCCTCCAGTCCCATCCTTCTGGGTCCTGGGGCAGGGGGCGTTGGGAGTCAGTCCTAGGTCTTTAAAGAAGTTGGGAATCTAAGAGAGGAGAGGGCTGGGGGCTCAGTTTCCCAAATCCCTGACAGGGCAGGGGATGGAGGTCTATGCGAATGGAAATGTAGTCTGAGACTCAAGAGGAAGCTGAGATTAGATTGGGGGCTGGACCCCAGGATCCCTGAGCATGTGGGTTCTGGCGACTGGGCCTCTCGAGTCCTGGAGGACTAGGGGATGCCACGAATCCTTTTTGGGACTGGGCATCCAGGGTGCAGCTGGGGGCTGCGCAGCTAGGCCTCGGCAGGGAGCAGGACTTTGGGGTCCCCAAGGGCAGACGCCAGGCAGGGGTGGGTCTGCAAAAGGCTGAGTAGGGGCTGAGGGGTGAGCAGCCGCAGGGAAGGGAGGGGAGAGCCAGTGTTCACCCACAGGGGCCAGGCCACAGCTGTGGGTTATTTTGGGGTGGAGGGGGGGGTTGAGCGCTGACTGAGCCAGCTGCTAGGGGAAGGGCAGAGGAGGGGTGGGGCGAGGGGGGGGGCCAGGATTGGGGAAGGATGGACAGGCTGAGAGCCCCCACCCCATCCCTGGGGAGACAGTGGCCCGGGATGGCTGGGGAGGCAGGAGAGGGGGGGCTTTAGGCAGGGGATGGCCTCTCTCCCACCCTAGCTGTCTGAGGAGTGGACTTGGTCCGTGCTACCATGGCAACCAGAGAAGAGACTGACAGCCAAGAGAGAACCCTTGTCTGCCTGGACCCTCACCCCTTTCAGCAAGCCCGGGGTGCAGGTTCTGATCCCTCTTGGGAACAAGGAATCCAGGCCCCTGGCCCCTCCTCCCGCCAATACCAGAGACCAAGCTCCCAGCCCCTCCTGCCTCGGACCCAGGAGTCCAGGCTCCCAGCCCTGCCACCCCAGGCAGTCAGAATTCAACAGGGGGAAGAAACACTGTATTTCCTCTAATTTACTAAATTACTCCAGGCTGGGAGCCAGGGACCCTACCCCCACCAGCTCTTCACAGCTGTGCCCCCCCCCCGCCCCCATTAAACCTGGCATTCTAGCCCAGGCCATGACCCCCCTGTCTCGCTCTCATTGACAATGGAGGGGGCAGGGATAGGAGTAAGGGGCAAAAATGGGGTGGGGGTTATGGTGGGGTGGGGAGTTTGGTCACAGGGCATTTTCTCCTTAGGATGCCCCACTAATTTCTTCTTCTATCTCTCCCCCATACACCTGACCCCTTTTTCCGTTTCTGTCTCTCTCTCTTTCCCACTTTTTCTTCCTTTCATTTTTGCTGCCTCCTGCCACTCGCCTTCCCGGCCTCCTTTCATGTCTGTGCTGGGCACTTTCCTGGTGGGGGTCTCGATCCGGCTCTGCCTGGCTATATTTGTCTTCCCGGGTCTGCTCTCTCCAACCGCCTCCCTCCATATCTGTTTCTGCCTGTTTCTCTGCCTCTTGTGTGTCGGTGTCTCTTGGTGGCCGTGGGGTCTCTGTCTCTGTCTTCCTGAGTTTCTTTCCATCTTCCCCTCCGGCTCAACTTTCCCGGCTCTTCTCTCCCACCTTCCGGCATCCATCTCTCCATTTCTCCCTGCATTTATCGCTTTCCTTCATCTGTCTCTCTTGCTTGCTCTCCATTTCTGTCACTCCGTCTTATCTTTCTCTCCCTCCTCGCCCTGTTGCCGTCTGTCACTCTCTGAGCCTCTCTCCCTGCCTGCCTCTTCTCCATCCTCCCCTCTGCCCCCCATCTTGCTCATTTCATCCTTCTTTCTATCCCTCTGGGTTTTTCCTAATTTCTTTCTCTTCCTCTGTATCTTCCCCTCTCTCCATCACCCAACCCCACTCTGTCTTTGGGTTTTTCCTCCTTCCCTATAATCTACTTCTACCTAACTCTGTGACTTCCTATCTCTGGGTCTTTCTCCCTGTCCTCTCCACACCTCTCCCTCTCTTTCTGGGGTCCTTTCCCCAACTCTCTCTTCCTTCCACCTCCTTCCTTGTGCTCCCCTATCTCTGTGCATCTCTATCTCTACCCCCAACCCTTCCCTCTCCTCCCTGTCTCTGCACCTCTTCCACTCTCTCCTCATCTCCGTGTATCTCTACATCTTGCCCTCTTGTCTCTGTCCTTCCATCTCTGTGTCTCCCCGTCTGTCTCCCTCTGATCCCTGGTCCCCGGGTCTCCCCGTCTCTGTCTCCCCCCGGGCCCCCGCGCACAGAGGCCGCCCGGCGGGGCCCGCAGGCGATGCGCGGCGCCGGTGGCCCCCGCGGCCCTCGGGGCCCCGCTAAGATGTTGCTGCTGCTGGCGCTGGCGTGCGCCAGCCCGTTCCCGGAGGAGGTGCCGGGGCCGGGCGGGGTCGGCGGGGGCCCCGGCGGGGCGCGGCCGCTCAACGTGGCGCTCGTGTTCTCGGGACCCGCGTACGCGGCCGAGGCGGCGCGCCTGGGCCCGGCGGTAGCGGCGGCGGTGCGCAGCCCGGGCCTGGACGTGCGGCCCGTGGCGCTGGTGCTCAACGGCTCGGACCCGCGCAGCCTGGTGCTGCAGCTCTGCGACCTGCTGTCGGGGCTGCGCGTGCACGGCGTGGTCTTCGAGGACGACTCGCGCGCGCCCGCCGTCGCGCCCATCCTCGACTTCCTGTCGGCGCAGACCTCGCTGCCCATCGTGGCCGTGCACGGCGGCGCCGCGCTCGTGCTCACGCCCAAGGTGCGCGGGACCGGCGGGCGGGGGCGGGGCCAGAGGCCGGGGCGGGGCGGCCGGGGAGAGGCGGGGCCTTGGGGGCGGGGCCAGTCCTGAGGCTCAGCCTGTGGGACCAGGCGACGGGGAGGGTGATCAGGTCTAGGTGAAAGGCGGAGCTTACGGGGAGGGGCGTGGCCTGTAAGATGAGCCGGGGTGTCGCTATCGAGAGGCAAAGTCTGAGAGGGTCCGAGAGGGGCCAAATATCGATGACTAGGGTCTGGGGAGGACTTAGGCTCAGACTTTGCAGGCGAGGGTCTGCAGGATTGACGACTCGGGAGGACAGAGGAAGGGGAGGGGCTAGCAAGAAAGGGGCGGGGCCTGGGGGCCAAAAGGGGCCACCCAGAGATGGCCGAAATCTGAGGGAGGGCTGGGGTCTGGGTTCAGAGACCCAGGTGTCAAGAAACGGGGTCTAGAGGGTGAAGGCTAGGGAGGAGGTGGAAGGGGGGGAGAGTCAGGGAAAGGACGGGGCGAGCCGGTGAGTGGGGAGACGAGGGAGGGGGCGGGGCCTAAGCACTGGACGGTAGTGAAGGGGCGGAGTCTAGAGAGAGAAGGTCCTGGAGATCTTCTTGAGAAGGGGCCTTCTTTAGCGGTGAGGTGTGAGGTGAGGAAGCAGGAATGCAGGGGATGGGCCTAGGAGGCCCGCAGTAGAGGCGGGGCCAGCCAAGGAAAGGTCAAAGCCAGGAGACAGCAGGGGAGGGGTAGGGTAGAGGCTGCAGCTGGCTGTGGCCCGGGGGGGAGGTCTGCCTCCCCGGGGGCACAGGAGGGGGCAGCTGCAGCGGACTTCTGGAAGCGAAGGGGAGAGTTGCACCAAGCCTGGTCAGTGGACTGAGAAGGGGAAAATGGGAGGGGTCACCTAAGAGGAGTTGCTTGAGAACAGGGCGGGGCCTATTTGGAGTCAGTGGGGCAGAGAGGTGGGACTCCCTGGAGGGTGGAGGCCCCTCAATGGGTGGAGGCTAAGTCTCCACCAATTCCCTGCTCTGAGGACAGGTGGCTTGGTGACCGGACCACTGGTGCATGCCGGGACTCGCAGTTCTCTCCTGTCCAGAGCATTCTGGGAAGGACATCTGTCCAACTTTCTTTGTGTCCTTGGCATGGGGTTGTCCAGATTTGTAGGCAGATCACCATCGAGGTGAACTAATTACTTCCTGGCTGCCACATGCATGGCATACTGAGAAATGTGATCTCTCGTGCCTCCGCTGCTGCTGAGAAGTTGTTGTCTGTCTGCCCTGTTTCATTGTCTGCCGGGCATTGTCATCTGCTCAGTGTACACTCATTGATGCCTGGGAAATGTAGTCCCCTCACTGTCCTTGGATGGAAGAAAAAGTGGTCCTCCTAGTTCCCTTTGTGCCCCCAGTGAACACTGGGATTGTGTCCCTTAAGCATGCCTCCACCTACTGAAGGGTGAGGCCCCCTCAGGGTTCTCATTGCATGCTGGAGACCTCAGCCCCTCAGGACAGCTGCCTTGTCACCTCCTCAAGAAGGCTTTCCCTGACTGTCCCATCTATTGATGGGGCACACATATCCCCACAGGCACACACCTCACTGTGCTCATTGCACTGCTGGAAGGTTTATTGAGGGCCGATTCTGCACCAGGGGTGTTCTAGGATCTGGGGAACAGAGTTGTGGGGAAGAAAAACACACAAACAAAAAGAAAAGGTCCCTGCTCTTATGGAGCTTGCATTCTAAAGGGGAGTCAGACAAAATGAGTAACAGATAGTGAAATCTGTTATGGAGGTAATACACAGGGTGATGTAAGAGGGAGCTTCAATAGATGGCGCAGTCAGGGAAAGCCTCCCGGAGGAGGTGACAAGTGGTCCTGAGGAATGAGGAGGGGTAGATCCACTATGAGGAGCTGGCAGAGAGTGTCCCTGGGAGGGGCAACTGCAAAAAGCAAAGCTCCTGAAGCATTAAGGAACTTGGTGTATTTGAGGAAGATGGAGGAGACAGGTGCAGCTGGGGCAGACTTGAGGGGAGGGAGTGACGGAAGATGAGGTCAGAGAGGCAATGGGGTCTGGTTCACGCAGGGCCTTGTTGGCCCCAGTGAGGATTTTGGCTTTGATTCAAAGAAGGGTGGATTGCTATTGGAAGATTTTCAACTGAGAAGGGAAGTGGTCCAATTAAGATTTTTAAACAATCACTCTGGCTGCTATCTGGAGAACGGACTGGAAGATGCAAGGTTGGAAGTATAGATGGGCAAGGAAGCTGTTGCAGTTTTCCAGGCAAGAGAAGAAGGTGGTGGCAATGAGGGTTGTGACAGTGGCAGGAATGCAGAGTGGACAACTGGGGTTATATTCTGAAGAGAGAGCAGAGAGGACTTGGAGATGGCCTGGATGTGGGTGTGAGGGAAAAGAAGGGAAAGGATGATCTAGGTTTGGGGACTGAGCAGCTGGGTGAATATGGAGCACAGAGGAAGCAGGTTTGTAGTGGGGGAAAGATCACAAATTCTGCTTTTGACATTGCTGCTTTTGAGATGCCTCTTGGAAAGCCAAACAGAGTTGAATAAAGGGGGATAGGTTCATCCTAAGCACACTGGAGAGGTTGTGACTGAGGATAGCAGCCATCAGCATATCCAGCTCGGTCCAATAGAACTTTCTGCAATGATGAAGATGGTTTATACCTACCACTGTCCAATATGGTATTAACCACCTGCAGCTGTTGAGCACGTGACAGTGGTGGTGCAACTGGGGAAGTACAGTTTAAATTTATTTAATTTTTATTAATTTTAATTTAAATAACCACAGGTGGCAAGTGGATACCGTATGGGACAACACAGGAAACAGTATTTAAACCCATGGGTCTGGATGCAATTGGAAGGGTAGCCTCCTTAGCGATGAGGTGTGAAGTGTGGGTCTCCAGGAAGGAGACAGAGAAGGGGACAGGGAGATAGGACGAAAACCAGAGAAGGGAAAGTCCACTCAGTAAAGCCTCTTCCTGTCAGGAGATACAGTTACCTTCAGCATCCTCATTACCGGATGCTGGGAGTTGTCGTTGCTTCACTGGATCCTGGGACTATTAAGGCAATGTTAGCTGCTGTAACAGATAAACCCCCAATCTCAGTGGCTCAACCCAATAGAAGGTTGCATATCACTCATATAAAACCCAAATGGGTGTTCCTGATTGGAGGCGGCTCTCCTCCAGGGGTGACTCGGGGACTGGGGCTCCTTCCGTATTGTCGCTCTGTGATCCCCTAGGACCTCAGAGTTATTTTCTGGGGCCTCCGCATCTATCTACAGACAGGTAAGAGAGCGAGGTTCATAGGGTGAGGGGTAGTTTTATGGGCAAGCCTTGAATAACTCAGTCGCATGACTAAACCTAATCCGGTCTGGCTCAGTGCCCGAGGAGTAACCGAGACAGGCTTGGTGAATAGCTCCTCAGACCGTGTTGAGAACCGTGACCCGCCGTGGCCACTAGGAGACAAGCCTTCCTCATTGGCCGCTGGGAGACGAGCTCCCTCATTGGTCTCTGGGATACGAGCTTTCCTCATTGGCCACTGAGAGATGAGCTCTCCCATGGGTCGCTGGGAAAGGCGCTCCCTCATTGGCCGCTGGGAGCTGTGGGTTTCCCGCCCCCTCCCCCGCGCGCTGGCTGCTGGGAAATGTTGTTTCTTCTTGATTGCTGGGAGGTCCCTTGTGGGCACTGTGGGCCCCACTTCTGGTGGCCTGACGTCCTCCAACCTCCTCGCAGGAGAAGGGCTCCACGTTCCTGCAGCTGGGCTCCTCCACGGAGCAGCAGCTTCAGGTCATCTTTGAGGTGCTGGAGGAGTACGACTGGACGTCCTTCGTGGCGGTGACCACACGTGCCCCTGGCCACCGGGCCTTCCTGTCCTACATCGAGGTGCTGACCGACGGCAGCATGGTGGGCTGGGAGCACCGCGGGGCGCTGACGCTGGACCCGGGGGCGGGCGAGGCCGTGCTGGGGGCCCAGCTCCGCAGTGTCAGTGCGCAGATCCGCCTGCTCTTCTGCGCCCGCGAGGAGGCCGAGCCGGTGTTCCGGGCAGCCGAGGAGGCAGGCCTCACCGGGCCTGGTTACGTCTGGTTCGTGGTGGGGCCCCAGCTGGCTGGAGGCGGGGGCTCGGGGGCCCCTGGGGAGCCCCTCCTCCTGCCAGGAGGCGCCCCACTGCCTGCTGGGCTGTTTGCAGTGCGCTCAGCTGGCTGGCGGGATGACCTGGCCCGGCGGGTGGCAGCTGGCGTGGCCGTGGTGGCCAGAGGAGCCCAGGCCCTACTGCGCGACTACGGCTTCTTGCCCGAGCTCGGCCACGACTGTCGCGCCCAGAACCGCACCCACCGCGGGGAAAGCCTGCATAGGTGAGTGGGCTCCGGGAGGGAGGGCTATAGGGCCCGGGGCACTCACTGGCTTTGTGAGCTCAAATGGGTCACTTCCCCTGGGGGAACCTCAGTTTCCTTTTCTGTAAAATGGGTGTCATTGGGTCTCCCTTATGGGATTGAACCAGGTAATTTGGAGGAAGCACCTGAGGCCCAGTGAGTGTATTATCATATTTCATAGTTCTGAGATCCACGTTTTAACGTCTTTGAAAATCAAGATGGGTCTTACAATTGATGGCTTACTGTGGTTTAATGGGCAGTACTTTTTCTTTGTATATAATATAGCAGCATAGCTTTCAACTGATGGCATCTTAGGTTCAATGAAATCTAGTTAAGAGCAGGAGCTGAGCTTCAGAAACAAAAAGACTCAACAATTCGGTGGCTGAAAAAGAGAGAAGTTTGTGCCTCTCTCACACAACAATCCAGAGATGAGTGGTCCAGGTTATCAGGGGGCTGGTGTTCCATGTGACCATCAGGGACCCAGGATCCTCCCTTGTTGTTGCTCTGCCATCCGCTTTTCTGCACAGTCCAAGCTAGATCGTGGGCATTTCTGACCCTTGCTCATAAGAAGGGGGAAAGAGGATGTGGAGAGCAAGCCATTTCCTTTTGAGCCAGCAAGGCAGGAAAGAGCACATCTCACCTCTCATTGGTGAGATTATAGTCACATGGCCAGGATGAGTTATTAAGTAATTTGAATATCACTCTGGCATGGGGCCAGAGCTTCCTGCAAGGAAGGCTGGGAAATGTAGACTGTGGCTGGGGGGCCATGTCTTTATTACAGTTTATTATTTTATTATACTTCATTATTTTAGAAGAATAGAGTTTGGTGGAAAATAGCATCTCCACCACAGGAAGCTTTGGAAGTTGGGGAAATGGACGAGTTTGGTGGCAGAACAGTGGAGGGCCCCTTCATCTTGAATGAGGGTGAGGTGACCTTGGGGAGAGGCACTGGGTGAGGGGAGAAGATCTAAAGGAGGAGGACTGAGAACTGGTGGGTTGGGAATCAGGATCAGCACCAAGAGGGTGGGAAAAGCTTCCCTCCTTCATAAATAGTTACTGAGCACTCTCTAGAAACCAGGGCCCATGCTGGGCGCTGGAAACACAGAGATGAACAAGACTAGGAACTTGACTCCACAGAACGCAGTGTCCTGTAGGGGTGGCAGACAAGGATGGGGATAACGGGATAATGATGACGCAGCACAGAGCCTGCAATGACAGAAGTAGCTCAGGTGCTTGGGAGCCCGGGCAGGAGTACTGTTCAAGCCAGGGGTTTTTTTTTGTTTGTTTTTTTTTTAATTAGAGAAGTTGTAGAAAAATCATGTAGAAAACACAGCATCCGTATGGTACCTTTGTTACAAATGATGAGACAATATTGTACTATTATTATACTTCAGCTATTAACTATAATCTATGGTTTATATTAGGGTTTACTGTTTGTATTGTACAGCCCTAGGTTGTTTTTTGTTATTGTTATTCTAGAAACATATATTCACCCTAAAATTTTCCCCTTTAACCATGTACAAATACATAATTCAATAGTATTAATTACTTTCTACCATCACCACCATCCATCATCAAAACTTTTCCGTCACCCCAAAAAGAAACTCTGTCCCCATTAAACAATAACACTACATTCCCTACCCCCACTCCGCCCCTGGTGACCTGTATTCTAGTTTCTGACTCTATGAATTTGCTTATTCTAATTATTTCATGTCAGTGAGATAATAGAATATTTGTCCTTTTTTGTCTGGCTTACTTCACTCAGATGATGTCTTCAAGGTTCATCCACATTTTCACATACATGTATCTCAACTTCATTCCTTTTTACAAGTTGAATTAATATTCCATTGTATATACATACACTATATGGTGTTTATCCATTCATCTATTGATAGATACTGGGGTTGCTTCCAGCTTTTGTAATTGTGAATAATGCCACTATGAACATTTGTGTGCAAGTATCTGTTTGAGTCCCTGCTCTCAATTCTTTGGGGTATATACCTAGAAGTGGGATTGCGCCGAGTCATATGGTAATTCTATACTTAACTTTCTGAGGAACCACCAAACTGTCTTTCACAGTGGCTGCACCATTTACATTCCCACCAACAAAGAACTATTCATTGTGTTCCTTTTTTTCCACATCCTCTCCAACACTTATTTTCTGTTTTTTTTTCAGTTGTAGCCATCCTAGATTGTGTGAAATGGTATCTCATTGTGGTTTTAATTTGCATCAAATCAAATAGCTGATGATGTTGAACATCTTGTCATGTACTTTTTGGCCATTTGCATATCTTCTATGGAGCAATGTCTATTCAAGTCTTTTGCTTATTTTTAAATTGGGTTGTTTATCTTTTTATTGTTGAATTGTAGGGTTTCTTTATTATTCTGGATAGTAAATCTTTATCAGATATGTGGTTTCCAAATATTTTCTCCCGTTTTGTAGGTTGTCTTTTTACCTTCATGATGAAGTCCTATGGTGCACAAGGGTTTTAAATTTTTATGAATTCCCTTTATCTTTTTTTCTTTTATTGTTCATGCTGCTGGTGTAAAGTCTGAGAAACCATTGCAACGCAAGTTCCTGAAGATGTTTCCTTATATTTTCTTCTAGGAGTTGTACGGTTCTGGTTCTTGTATTTAGGTCCTTGATCCATTTTGAGTTCATATTTTCATATGGTGTGAGGTAGGGGGCCCTTTCATTCTTCTGCCTATGGATATCCAGTTTTCCCAGCACCAGTTGTTGAGTGGACTTGGCTCCTTTGTCAAAAATCAGTTGGCCTTGGATGTGAAGGATTGATTTCTGAACTCTCAGTTAAATTCCCTTGTTTGTCCTTGTGCCAATACCATGCTGTTTTGATTATTGTAGCTTTGTAATAAGTTTTAGAACCAGGTCGTGTGAGTCTTCCAACATCGTTCTTTATCAGAATGTTTTTGACTATTCAGGGCCCCTTACCTTTCCATATAGATTTGATGATTGACTTTTCTATTTCTGCAAACAAAGCTGTTGGAACTTGGATTGGAATTGCATTGAATCTGTAAATCACTTTGGGTAGAATTGACATCTTTACGATATTTAGTCTTCCAATCCACGAACATGGACTGTCTTCCATTTATTTAGGTCTTCTTTGATTTCCTCTAGCAGTGTTTTGTAGTTTTCCACATATAAGTTCGCCAGGACATTTTTGGTTGCAAGAAACAGTCTCATTCACGTTTCCTCTGGAAAAAGGAAGTTTATTGGGAAGGTAAACATGTACAGAATCTGAGACATCAGGAAGTGAGGCCAAGCCTGGGACTGGTCACTCTTTGATCTCCTTCTGACTCTGTCTCTTCCTTACTGTCTGTCTCTCTGCCCACCTCTCTCTCTCTCTCTATCAGGCTTGCCTCTCCCCAAGGCTGGTCAGTTCTCTCACCACCACTTACCCAGAATTTCTGCTCCCTCATAACTTCAGCCTGTCCTGGCCACTACCTGTCCCTCCAGATCTCACAGCTAATGTCTTTCAGAGAAAGGAACGTTATCAGCCCCATCAGCTTTCCAAAGCAGCCTATGCTAGTCAATATGTGGAGTCAGGAAAGCTTCTGAGAAGAGAGAATATCTAAACTGATACTGAAGAATGAGTTGCTCATTCATTCATTCATTCATTCATTCATAAGCCCTTTATTGAGAGTCCACTCTGTGCTGAGCACTGCTTTAGATGTAAGGTTATAGAATTGAACAAGGTCCCTGCTCTCACTGAGCCTACAGCCTAATGGGGAAGACAGACAGTGGACAAACAAGAAAAGAAAGAAGAGAATACCAGCAGGTGATAACCACTGAGAGGAAAATAAAACAGGGAGAATGTGATAAGGGATGCTGACAGGGCTGGGTTAAGGGTGATGGTCAGAAAAGGCCTTTCAGAGTGGGTGAAGTTTGGAGGTCAATTATGAATAAAGGGAATGAGCCAAGCCTTGGAGGATCTGGAGAGAAGGGAGTCAGACTGGCAAATGCAAAGGCCCTAGGGCTGGGACAGCCTGTTTGGGAGCCTGAAACAAGGCCAGTGTGGCTGGAGCATGGTGAGCCAGAGGGGAGGGAAGAGGAGGGGTTGGAGAGACACAGCCCAGCTCATATAGGGCCTTTAGGCCAGGGTAAGGTTTGTTTCTTGTTTTTTGTTTTTTTTTATTCTAAAAGTGGTAGAATTGCTCTCAGGAATAGATAGGAATAGAGAGGGAACAGAATGTACAGAACTCAGGAGGGGAGAAAACCTTGGGCAGGTTGATGGGACTGCTGTAGTTCAAGGTGGATGAAAGAAGTGGAATTACAGGTTGGGGGTGACAGGCTGGGGAGGTGGACAGGACCAGGCCACAGGGGCCCTGGACACCAGATTGAGAAACCCTGAGCTTTGTTTCAGGGCTCTGGGGCACCGTGAGAGGGTGTGAGCAGGGGAGGGAGGTGGGATCTCTTCTTCTGGGGCCAGGGGGTAGGGGGACAGACTGGAGGAGAGAGATTGGAGTCTGGGGTGCCCTCTCAAAAAGGGGAGGATGAGGCCCAAACCAGAGCCAGGGCCATGGATATGGAGAGGAGGGGACTGGGCAGAGAGAGCCCCCAGGGCAGGGAGGACAGGGCTGGGGACTGATAAACTGGAGGAGGAGGGAGGGAGAGGCAGTGGGTGAGGATGGTGGCTAAGGGGAAGTGGGTAAGGGGCAGTCACAGATTTGCAGGCGATGTTGCATAATGAAGCTATCTAGGAGTCCAGACACTCCCCCGGGCTTCTTCCCAGAGAAAGTAACATTTGATCAAGGTCTTAAAGACACATAAGAGTTGGTCAGGATGAGGAGGATGTAATAAAGCGTCCCAGGCAGCGGGACCCGCACCTGTAAAGGCCTGGGGATGGAAATGCCCTTGGTGTGTCTAGGGGACACCTTGTCATTCATTCTCGGTGGAGCACGAAAAGGGTTTCAAGGTTGGAAGAGCTCGAGAGGGTGAGGTGATGAGATGGGGCTGCAGAGGCAGGTGGGACCAGCCGAGTCAAGGCCAGGCTGGGGGGCTGGGACCTTGCCCAGTAGCCAAGGGGAGGGCGCCGAGCGGTGAAGAGGCGTATCTGTGCTTTCAGAATCTCAGAGGTGCGGGAGGAGAGGTTCCAGCTGGGGGCCAGGTGGTCAGTAGAAAGGGGACATTCTCTGCCCTCAGCCATGGAGGCACCAGGTCCCCACATGGCCCCGTTCCTCCCGGGCAGGTACTTCATGAACATCACCTGGGATAACCGGGATTACTCCTTCAATGAGGAAGGCTTCCTGGTGAACCCCTCCCTGGTGGTGATCTCACTCACCAGAGACAGGACTTGGGAGGTGGTGAGTCCCAGCCCAGCCGAGATCTCAGGGCATGAGAGAGAGAGAGAGAGCCCAGGGTGGGGAGGAACTGGGAGCCTGGGGGGAAGATGGGACTGAAAGCCTAGACTGCTGGCTTTAGAGGAGGAAGGGGCACTTGGTTCTGGAGGGAGGAGGGAGATGGCTCCCAGACCGACTCCTGGAACTGGAAGAGGAGGGGCTGGGGACCTGGAGCCCATGTTCCCAGGTCTGGGGGAGCAGGGACATGGAGGCCAGGACATCCTGGAAGTCCTGCCAGGAAGCCTGACTCCCCTTCTTCTTGGCCAAGGTGGGCAGCTGGGAGCAGCAGACTCTCCGCCTCAAGTACCCACTATGGTCCCGCTACGGCCGCTTCCTGCAGCCGGTGGACGACACGCAGCACCTCACGGTGGCCACACTCGAGGAGAGGCCATTTGTCATAGTGGAGCCTGCCGACCCCATCAGCGGCACCTGCATCCGGGACTCTGTCCCCTGCCGGAGCCAGCTCAACCGCACCCACAGGTGACAGCTGGGGATCCGGGAGCTCCAGCCGCAAAACCTTCCTCCCTGGCTGCCCAGTAGTCCTGGGCGACCTCAGCCCCCTCCTCTCCCGGGACCCAGGCGTCTGGCCCTCCAGCTGTGTGCTCTTGGACAAACCACTAACTTCTTCGAGCCTCAGTTTCCCCAGAGAGCGCGCACCGCAGTTTAAAGGGCCGCCTGCCCTCCCAATCCCTCACCCCACGGGAGAGTCTAAGAGTTCCCAAGCCCGGTTGCTCCCTGCAGCCCTCCGCCGGACGCCCCCCGCCCGGAAAAGCGGTGCTGCAAGGGCTTCTGCATCGACATTCTTAAGCGGCTGGCGCAGACCATCGGCTTCAGCTACGACCTCTACCTGGTCACCAACGGCAAGCACGGGAAGAAGATCGACGGCGTCTGGAACGGCATGATCGGGGAGGTGGGCGGGCGGGGCAGCGCGGGGGCGGGGCCTGGAGGAGAGCCTCGGGCGGGAGGGGCGGGGCTTGGGGCTGAGACTTGAGCAGGCAGGGCCCAGCGGAAGGGGCGGGGCCAGGAGGCTATCGCGGCGGGATCAGGAGGGAGCGTCATGTTTGGAAAGGGCGGGGCCTGGGGCAGAGAGGACAAGGGTGGGGTGGGGTGGGGGTGGAGCCAGGAAGGAACTTCCAGCCTGGAAAGGGCGGGGCCTGGGGTGGAGTCGTGAGAGAGGGACCCCTGGGTCAGAGGAGGCAGTGTCAGAGGGAGGGAGCTCATGCATCCCAGGGAGGGATCCCTGGAGGGCAACTGGGTCAGAGGAAGCAGAGCTCAGAGGAAGGAACTTTAGGGCTGGAGGAAGCGGGGCTAGGAGGGGGAACTCCTAGGAGGAGGCGGCAGGGCCTGGAGGGTGGAACCCGAAGCCTTAAGGGGTGGTGATGGGGGCAGAGGCTGCCTTTTCCCGCCCCTGTTCCCTGTCTCTCCCCCCCCACCCTCCCCTGCCCCACGCTGCGTCCCCCTTATCCCTCTTTCTCTCGCGCCTCCTGGGCCGGTCCCTGCCCTCCATCCACCTTTGCTGCCGCCCGGCTGCAGCCCCTCACCTGGCGCCTCGCCCCCACCCCAGGTGTTCTACCAGCGCGCGGACATGGCCATCGGCTCCCTCACCATCAACGAGGAGCGCTCCGAGATCGTGGACTTCTCCGTGCCCTTCGTGGAGACGGGCATCAGCGTCATGGTGGCGCGCAGCAACGGCACTGTGTCCCCCTCGGCCTTCCTCGGTGAGCCGGGGCCCCGGTACCCGGAGCCGGGCCTACGGCAGTGCGGGGTCAGCGGTCCCCAAGGGCGTGGGCCCTGCGGTCTGAAAACCTGGGTCCTACCCCGGTAACACCTGTACCGGCTGCATGACCTGGTGAAGTGACATCACTTCTGGGCCTCAGTTTCCTAATCTGTAAAAGGAGAGAAGCAGTTTTATCATGAAGCTAAGGAACACTGAGCTTCTGGAGCTTTCTCTGGCTTGGCTCCTTCCAATATCCTGTGTTGGTTTTGTATGTATAATTCTGTATTATTTTTTCTTAAAGAGGGCCCCCCAAATTCTATAAGCTTCAGGCCCCACCAAACCTGAGTCTTCCCCTGCATGTAGGGGTGAGAGGAGGAAAAGAGATAAGCACCGTGCTCCAGGAGGCAGATGCAAACCCTGCCCCTCAGGAGCTCCTACCTGCTGGGGGAGACACTAAACTCTTGAAGGGACACACTGAGAATACCACTTCAGATGGTGATACATATCACAGAGAAAATAAACCATGGTGAAGCATGAAGAGAAACATGGAGGGGACACTGTGGGTGGCCAGGCAGTGTCCCTCTGAGGAGGCACCCGGCCCTGTAAAGATCTGGGTTGAAAAGTATCCTGGGCAGTGAGAACAGCAGGGGGCCCCAAGGAGGGAATATATGGGCAAGTATTTGGGAAACAGCGGGAGGCCAGGGTGGCTGGGGTGGAGTGAGTGAAGGGGACAGGGGCTTGAGGTGAGGGTTGACAATGAGTGAGGCAGGGAGGAAAGGGGGAAGGGGAGCAGGTCATGCAGGGCCTTACAGTAGTTTGGGTTTTATGCTTATTGCAGTGACAAGGGTTTTAACCACAGGTGACCTGGAGGGAATGTGAGCAGATCTAGGCTTTTAACATATCTTGCTGGCAGCTCTGCAGAAGCAGGAGGCCGACGAAGCTACTGCAGTTATCTGTGCCAGAGAGAGGTTGGGGTGTGGGATAGGAAGGTGGGGGTGAGACAAGTGGGCAGACTTGGGTTCTGGTTAGGAAGCTCATGCACCAGATGGGCTGGTGGTTTTGATGTGGATCTGGAGGAAAGGGGAGTCAAGGCTGACCCCCAAAGCTCGAGCCTTCGGGTAGAGTTCCCATTCATTGAGCTGAAGAAGGCAGGAGAAGCGTGCTTTGGGCCAAGGGTAGCAGTTCTCAGAGATTCCCACTTGCTTTCTGAGGTCTGAGCAGAGCTCCCAGGAGAGGGGAGGGGCCGGGAGAAGGGTCGTCCCTTCCTTTGGTTTTGTTTTCTGTTTATTTCCCCCAGCAGGGTCTCCAGTGGCCTCTTTGCATGGAGGTCCCTGCAGGGCACACTCAGAAGCACAACATGGGGCCCTTGCCCTCAGGCAGCGCCCAGCAGGGGAGTGACAGGGTCATCTTTATGTCCCATCAAGTTGTTCAGCAGAGGCAACAGGCATGTCAGCAGCTGCTGCAGTGACAGTCCAGGGCGGTGACCCTGCTGTGATGGGGGCAGCCCTGGCAGCTCGCCCAGGGAGGTCAAATCACCCGGTTCTTCTCTCAAGAAAGTGGTGGTTTGGATTTGCTTGCCCGTGAACCGCTGGCAGCGATGCACAGCTAGCTGATGTGAAGAGGGCGCGAGAATGGGAGCTTAGTTGATGGACCGTCAGGGTGGTGCCTGCCTGTGGCAGCGGGAGCTGCAGGGCCAATGCAGGGAGGGTGCGGAGGGAGAGTTCTGGCTTCTTGAGGAAGCAAGGCTGAGGGGCTGGGACCCTCCCATGGTGGCACCAAGGGAGCGGGGCAGGGAGCTGTGAGCAGGGGAAGGGTAGAGTGAGCTCTGGGAGGGTGCAGGGGAAGGGCTGAAGGGAGGGACTGGAGGCTGTGGGGCCGGGAGATGGTCTTGGGGGAGAGGAGGAGGCCAGGGCTGCAAGAATGGAGAGGAAAGACCAGGGTGGAATCAGAGGGCTGGAGGATGGGGCCTGCGGGCTGTGGCAGGGAGGGAGAGAGGGAAGGGGTGTGGCCAGCACCAGGGGGACCCGAGAGGAGGCCTGGAGCATTGAAGATGGGGCGGGGAAGGCTGAGACTCAGGTCTGGGGCTCAGGAAACAGGAGACATTTGGATTTGGATGTGGTGGTTGAACATGCAGAAGGGGTCCTTGAGAGCCTGGTCTCCCAGGGGTCTGGGTGGGCATTGGGGCTGTCCCTGAGATGGGTCAGATCCAGACCAAGTCCACAGGTCGGCCTGGGTGTCTACACCCACATGCCTCGGGGTGAGCGGGTCTGTGGCCCTCCAGCCCTCGCCTGACTGAGCCGTGACCACACACCCCTTGTCCCCAGAGCCCTATAGCCCTGCCGTGTGGGTGATGATGTTCGTCATGTGCCTCACCGTGGTCGCCGTCACTGTTTTCATCTTCGAGTACCTCAGTCCTGTCGGCTACAACCGCAGCCTGGCCACGGGCAAGCGTGAGTGCCCTTCCTCCATGGCCCTGCCTCAAAGCTCCCTGGCTGCACAAGGAACTACGTGTCCCAGCAGCCCCTGGAGCAGAGCCCTGGCCCCTCAAGGGATCAGAGGCCGCAGGGGCCTCTGGGAATTGTAGTTTTCTGCTCCCTCCTCTAGCAGAGGGATCTGGGGTTCATGTCCCTCTCCTGGCTCCCTGCAGGCCCTGGTGGCTCAACCTTCACCATCGGGAAGTCCATCTGGCTGCTCTGGGCCCTGGTGTTCAATAACTCGGTGCCTGTGGAGAACCCCAGGGGGACCACCAGCAAGATCATGGTGCTGGTCTGGGCCTTCTTCGCCGTCATCTTCCTCGCCAGCTACACCGCAAACCTAGCCGCCTTCATGATCCAGGAGGAGTACGTGGACACTGTGTCTGGGCTCAGCGACCGCAAGGTATTGGGGGGTGTGTGGGGAGGGGAGGCCTGGGCGGAGGTCACAGAGCTTGGCACATGGGAGGGCAGAGGAGGATCCAGTGGGGGTGGGTGAGCTCTTCCTAAATTAGTTCCAGAAGGAGAGGATGGAATGTTCCAGAAGGAGGGAGGGTATGTTTCAAAATGAACCAATTAAATATTACCAGGGTGTCACCAAACTTTTTAGAGGCAGAGGTCTGGAATGGGAGGATCTAACCCAGTATTTCTCTCAAACTGTGATGAAGGGCTGCCTTTGAAATTTCTAATCCATTGGTTTAATAAGTTCATAAACGTCAGCATCAACTGCACAGACTGCGGTAACTCAATTCAGTTCAATTCTGACTCTAACTGCCCGGAGCGGGCCAGACCCCACAGGTTCAGGGCCCTCGGCTATGTGACTGCTCTGCAGGGAGCTGCTGCAAGCTCAGGGGCCCGGGTCTGGCTCTTCTAACCCCCTGGCCACGAATTCGGAGTTCCCACCACCCCCTCGGGTTCGCTGGGACAACTCCCAGAACCCCCTGGAAGCATTATACCGAGAAGCCTGGTTTTATTAAGTGAGAGAATACAAATCAGAAGCCAGAGAAAGAAGTTTCCATTGGGGAAGCTCACTGGAGCTTCCAGAGTCCCCAGGTTATCTGGGGGTCTTATTGAGTAGGGTGATTGGTGGGGTCTGTGCTCACGTGGTCTCCAGCCCCCCTTCCCCTTTCCAGAGGGCAGGCTGACAAGACACAGCTCCGAGCCCCAACCCTCTAATCTCAGAGTTGGTCTTTCTGACCAGCTGCCCCCAGTCTCGTTAGCACATGAACTATCCGGGGCCTGGAACCACCGTGAATAACAAAACAAACCAAAACACTCCTTCTGTGGGAAAGCCCAGGGCTGTTAAGGTTACCTCCTCAGGAACTGGGGGCAAAGCTGGCCAGGTTTTTTATTATGCGACACTTGCAGACCAGTCCTTTTGCAAGATGCAATAGAAATGAATTACTTGAAAAATGAAATGAAATTTTAAACCGATAAATAAAAAATTCAAGCCCAGATTTTGATTTATTGGAGTCCACAGACGGAAAATCCTGCCAGCAGCCTGCTCCCGCTGGGTTCGGTACTCACTTTAGCAGGGACCCGTTGGATCAGGGTCTGGCTGTCTGCAGAGCGCACTTTAAGACTAAAGTGGTTAACGGGACGTCTTGACTTATTAGCAGGTTAAAAGATCAATTCAGTGGATGCAACAAGCATTTTATTTGTAATACGATGGAAGAGAATAGACTAGAAAATATGTTGACCTCATCTTTTGTAATAAGAATGAATATTGGCTGTATGAAACTGATTTTAGTCATAAACACAACCAGCCTGGCTACCTTTGTTGGTGAAATGTTTGTGAACTAATGGGCAAGTGGTGCCCGCCCCCAGCCCCCAACCATGCCGGCTCTCCCCAGGGCAGGGGTGGGGGGGCGCCTCGCATGGTGCAGCACCTTAAGGATTAATGCCTGACCTGTCGGGCCTTCGGGACCCTTCTCCAGCTCGGTAGCCAGTGTCCTTTCTGATTGAACCATGATCAGGCAATTTTGGGTTTTAAAATATTTCAACATTACTCCTGACTATATCCACGTATCTGGGGGGTGGGGCAGGGTGCTGGGTCCGGAGTAGAGAAGTATCTCTTGTGGGTCATAGTCAAACAAGGTAGAGAAACACTTCCAGGCTGGGGTGGCCACCAGCTGATGGGTGGCCCCCAGATCAGGGCATCTGGGTCTAGATGCCCCCTGGGGACTCTCTCCTGACTCCCCTCCCCATTCTTCCCCAGTTCCAGCGGCCCCAGGAGCAGTACCCACCCCTGAAGTTTGGGACGGTGCCCAACGGGTCCACGGAGAAGAATATCCGTAGCAACTACCCTGACATGCACAGCTACATGGTGCGCTACAACCAGCCCCGCGTGGAGGAAGCGCTCACACAGCTCAAGGCAGGGTCAGCGCAGGCTGGGGCTGGGCACGGGGGTCCACGGGGGGCATAGGTCAGCCTGGGAGGTGTAGGCCCTGAGGATGCTCGGAGACGGGGAGGGCTCAGTGCACTGCCCTCTGCCTCAGGTCAGGCTGGGGTGGATGAGGCTGGAGGCCGGAGACCACTGGGGGTGGGAGAGGACTCATCCCTCCCAGGAATAGGGTCCCTGTGATGTTTTAAAGGATCTATTAGTTACAGATTCTGGGGCTAGATTGCCACGGTTCAAATCCTGGCTCTGCCCCTTCTTGACTGTGTGACCTTGGGCAAGTTACTCAACCTCTCTGAGCCTCCATTTCCTCTTCTGAAAAGGGGTGATCACAAGAGGACCCACCTCATAGAGTTGTTGTGAGGATTAATTTAAGTAACCCATGCAAAACACAACAGTGCCCAGCAGGCTGTAGGTTTTTGCTGCTGTCGTCGTTGTCATCATCATCATCATCATCCTATCAGCAGATTCACTAGAATGAATACTTGGATTATGGGTTTTTCACAGCAGTTCTCAGATCATTGGGATAAAGTTAAGTTCAGGCTCCAAAGCATGGACAACAATGCTAGATGCTTCCACTCTCCCTGCCTCTCCTGTATTTAGTCATTCGAGGTGCATTTATTTTCTTAGCCCCTACTCTATGCCAGGAGCAAACAGACAATTCCTGCCCTCAGGAAGCTTAGAGTCTAGAAGTGGGAAAGAAACAATAGATACATAAACCGAAAAATCAACAAGGTCTTTTCAGCAAGCCCTAATGGGCCAGGGTAACTGAGGAGGGGTATTTTCAGCAGGTAGTAAGGGTGGGCCTCTGGGAGGAGGTGAGGGAGGAGGCTGGTGGACTTCTGGAGGCAGAGCCTTGCAGGGAGAGAGAATTTCAAACGGGAAGGTGGGTGATCTGATTTCTGTTTTTAAAGGCCCCCCCTGGCTGCTGTATGGAGAATGGAGGGAGGAGGCATAAGCGGGACCAGTTTGGAGGTCATTGCGTTGTCCAGTTCACCTCCTCCAAGGCCCAGCCTCTGCTCACTCCTCATGTAACCAGTCCTAACCAGATTTTTTTTAATCCCTCTCTTTTGACTAGGATTGTTGGGGTACAGGAAAAGAACCCACTCCATCTGGTCTAAGTAAAGTAGATGGTTTAGCATAAGGATACAGGGGAATCCCTCAGAACCTGTTGCAAAAGTAAAGCTAGGCTTCGTGGAAAGCAAAAGTCACTCATTCATTCATTAAAAATTTTTTAAAGAGCACCGACTGTGTGCTAGGCACAGTTCTTGGCACTGGATAACAGTAATCAACAAAATAGGTGAGTTGGATGAGTTAGGAGTGCCTAAACAGACAGAGGTTTGTCTCTTACAATAAGAAGTCCAGGGCTGGCGTGATACTCAAGGATACGGTCAGGGATCCAAAATGGTTTCCACGTTTTTGTTCCATCCAACCTTGGAGTCTAGACCTTCCTGGTCATTCTGGTTGCCTTGTGGCTGCAAGCTGGCTGCTGCCCCTCCACAGAGCAAGCATATCTTACTTCCAGGCAAGGGTCAAAGAATGCAGGGCTTTCTCTTGGTGAAGCTTTGCTTTTTTATAGGGGAAACAGGGCTTTTGCAGGGACTTCCAGCTGCATTTCAGAATGTGTCAGATTCTGCAAGGGAAGCTGGACAATGGAGCATGTTAGCCTTCCAGCCTCTGTTTAAAAAAGGGCAAAGGAGGAGATTGTAAATGACCTGTGGTAGTCAAAGTGTCATGTCTGCCAGAGAACTGCCCTCGTGAAGTTTGGATTTTGCCACCTAGCAGGTTCTCTCTCCCTTCCTTTTCCTTCTCTCTTTTTCTGGGGGTCACGTGATCGCTTGTCTTGCATCTTTCTCTGTGTCCTCTCTGTGCTTCCCCTGCACGTCCCTCATTTCTGATACTGAGAACTTCAGCACTTCCTTGTCAGTCCCCTCTTCATCTCGCCTCTGGGAACTGCTGCTCTTTCTGCCCCACTTCACGCCCTTTGTGGAATTGCCTCTTTCTCCTCCATCCCCTCTTGAATCACCATGAACTCGAGGTTGCAATAACAAGCCTTTCCTTTTGTAACCGAGGCTTAAGGCAGCCTCTCCCCTAACACTGGTGCTCCCGTACAGATGCCTGAGTATTTAAAATCTGTGAATAAGCCAGCAGCCCATACAATGTGTTTGGCCCTCCTACCTTGACAAATATACCTTTATAACAATCTGTCAGGCTAAGTTCAGAATTCCACGTGAGAACCTGACCCCTTCTCTTCCCACTGCCAACTCCACTTTGCCTTGGGAGGGTCTCAAAGTGGGCAGTTCAGTCCTCACACGTCCACATCCGGCACAAACAGCCTTACCTTAGCCACACCTCAGGCAGGTGGCCTCCTGGTGAGGCTCTGCTTTTTTATAGGGGAAACAGGGCTTTAGCAGGGACTTCCAGCTGCATTTCAGAATGTGTCAGATTCTGCAAGGGAAGCTGGACAATGGAGCATGTTAGCCTTCCAGCCTCTGTTTAAAAAAGGGCAAAGGAGGAGATTGTAAATGGCCTGTGGTAGTCAGAGTGTCATGTCTGCCAGAGAACTGCCCTCGTGAAGTTTGGATTTTCCCCTTCCAGGGGAAGGGCTGCCAGGCCCTCGGTGTGAGCTTGCGGTCACTGGGCAGGGCACTCCAGGCTCTCAGGTTCTGTATGACTTTCCTGTGACTGCTGTAACCAATACAACTTCAGTGGCTTAAAGAAACACAAATTTATTCTCTAACAGTCCTAGAGATCAGAAGTCTAAAATGGGCTGTGCTGCCTGTGGAGGCTCTTTGCCTTCTCCAGCTTCTGGAGGCTTCCCACATCCTGTGACTCCTGACCCTGAGCACTCTGACCCCTGCTCCTGTCGTCACACCTTCTCTGACTCTGCCCCTCCTGCCTCCCTCTTCTAAGGAGTCCTGTGATTACACCGGGCCCCCCTGGATAGTCAGTCTCCTCTCCCTGTCTCAGGATCCTTAACTCCATCTCAACTGCAGGGTCCCTTTTGCCATGTCAGGGAACATATAGATTCCAGGGTGGTAGGCATGCCCCGTTGGCCCGAGGGACTCCTCTTTCTGTGGGAAGGGGCACGGCTGGAGGAGGGCCCCCAAAAGTCACAGGGTCCAGAGCAACACCCACTTGCTGGGAGCTAAGGTGGGTAATGAGTTTGGATAATCACGAATCACAGACAGAGTTATTAGGGCACAGCACAGAACAGAAAAAACACATTAATCTTAAATCTGCACATTCATCCATCCGCTAGTTCTTTCAACAAGTATTTATCGAGGGCCTCTGATGTGTCAGGCGGGATTCCAGATGCCCAAGTCCTCCTTTCCTGGAAACTTCCATGCTAGTGGGGGACGGTGGGAAACCTGCAGTTATAAAGGCATATCCCTTCAAGTGGCTCGGATCTTCCCACGGGCAAGTTTCTCTCTGGCCATCTTCCTCCCAAACCCTGCTCACCTCCGTGTGGCTCCCCACTGGCTTCCCCTCTCGCTGGGGACCGGGTGTCCATATCTCACCCTATACCCCTGGGGTTATGGGGTTCCCGGTGGTTCAGGAGTTCGGATGCTGGATTCTGGCGTCTCCGATGCTTCGGCGTTTATAACACAGTCCTGGGGCGCTCACCAGCACTGCTGTTAGAACCAGATGGCCCTGGGTTTGAAAGGAGCTACATCTCCTATTTGCTGTGGGCCCTGGGCCAGCCCATTTGGCTCCTGAGCCTCGATTTTCACCTCCGTGGTATGGGGTTCCCAGTCCCACCCGTGGATACAGTAGCTCTGGGAAACTGAGCGGCAGCAGCCAAGGCTCCCCTTTCTTCTCTGCCTCTCTTTCACTGGGGCCAGCGGCCCTCGTCCCGGTCACTGCACAGTGGGTCAGGGCTCGGCTTCAGCAGCGCCCGCCACCTCCGCGCAGCCTTCCGGGGACAGCGTGCGGCCCTGCGGGAGAGATTGGCCTGGAGCAGCCGATTGGTCCAACTGTCGTTAGCTGCCCACGCCTGGGCCAATCAGCGGCGGCTGGGGCGGGGCATGGCCACGTGGTTCGCAGGGCTGTCCGTTTCCCACTTGGGGCTCAGTTCCTAGGAAAGACAGATGGGACCTTGCTGGGAGTAAGGACTCGAGATCCTTTCTAGGATACCCTTGCCCCGTCCAGCCCCCTACCCAGGGCTCCTGGTCCCGGGAACGCCCCCTTTTCTCTGTGCCGGGCATCCTCACTCTCCACTTTCACCTGCCTTTTGAAGGAACTCTCCCCTTCCCAAATTCTTTCTTCCCCTCCCTTTAAACTTTTTATTTACATAACACTTGCTTATGGGTAAAATAATAACGTAGTGCATAAGGCAACAAGCGGAGACCCTCTCATCTTCTTCCTCCTCCTCATTCAGTTAATGGTTTGAAGCGTTTCCTTCCAGCCTTTTTTCTAGAGCAGAGCTGATCAAAGAAACACAATGGGAGCCTCATCTATGTAATTACATTTTTTCTAGTGGCCACATTAAAAGAAACATGTGGAACCAATTATACTAATATGCTTGATAGCCCAGTATCTCCAAGCTATCATTTCAGTCTGCAGTCAATATGACACATTAATGAAATGTTTTACCTTTTAATTTTTTTGTACTGTCTTCAGGATCTGGCCTGTAGGTTACAGTCAGCACAGCTCTATTTGGACTAACTATATTTCAAACTTGCAATCGCCACAGGTGGCTAGTGGCTGTCATATTTCACAGGGCAGAGCTAGAACTCGGGCGTATTTGTTATTGTGTGTCATTTTGTTATTCTCCATCCTCTCCTGGCCTTCTGTCTTCTTCTACTTTTTTTCCTCCTCTTTCTCCTTCTCCTCTTTTTCTTCCATGTACTTCTCCTCCTTCTCCCTTTTCCACTTCCTCTTCCTTCCCTTTCCTACATTCCCAGATGACATCCAGGTTCTCCCTGCCCCTTAGGATCTAGTTCACATTCGCTGCCACCCCATTCCTCTCCCCATTCGAAGTCCAAAGCCCTTCCCAAGAATTCTGCAAATTCCTGGGCTGAGTACCTTCCCACAGTTACCTGGCCTCAAGCTCCTAAATTTGCCAGATTTAATTCCCTTGCTTGCCACTCCATCTCGCTGGCCGGGGTGCATCTTCCTGTCCCCAAAGCCTGTTAACCACAGTAACAAGGCCCCGGTGCCCTCAGGCCTAGGTGTGTGGACATCACTGAAGACTGGGGACCTTAAGGTGCCAACAGGAACTCAATGCGGGCCACCGCGTCATTCTAAAGATCCTAGCAGCCACATTAAATCCATCAAACAATACAGGTGAAGCTAATTTTGAGAATATATTGTACTTAACCCAATATATCCAAACTAGCATTCCAACCTGTAATCAAATTAAAAACAATTGAGACCTGTTGCGTGTTTCGGCCGCCCTCTGAAATCCGGTGTGAGTGTGCCCAGGACGTCTCCACTCAGCTCCCTGTGTCCAGGGCTCCACAGTCTCAGGGAACTAAACTCGCCAGGTGCGACAGCAGCAGCCACCTTGGACAGCACCGTACGGCGTCGCCAAACACGGAAGGTTGCATCTTGAACGTCATGAACACAGAATACAAAAGGGCTCTGGCTGCCCTCCAGCCCCCCTGGGGCTTTTTCACTTCCTTACTCATTCTTAGAATTTCCTCCCCAGCTCTCCAGCCTTTCTTCTCCGTTCTTGCTTCTTCTTCAGCCCCTCCCTCCAGGAAGATCCCTGGCAATTTCAGTTCCCCTCACTCTCTTACTCAAAACAGGGATGCTCTGCCAGGCTCTGCCCTCCACCCCTACTTCACTAGCACAAAGCCCCTTCTCGGAAGGCAGGGAAGGCTGCATGTGGAGGGGTGGCCTTTCTCTCTTCCCTCTACAGGGATTCCTTGCAGTCCAGTCTATCCAGTCGTGCATTTGGAAAGCAGGAATTCAGATATTTGGGGGACCCCATTTTCCAAGTCCATTTGGATCCTGAGTTTTGGATAGCAAGTCAGAAGAGGGTGACTAGCAAGAGATACCAGCCCAATCTCAAAAAATGAATCCAAACCTATCCAGTCCCTAAATTCTGTGAGCAAGGGATGCCATCAAACATAAAGTCTCCCGTTTTAACCATTTTTAAGGATTCAATTCAGTGGCATTAATTACTTTTACAATGTTGTGCTACCATCACCACCTTCCAGTTACTAAAACTTTCTCACCATCTCAAACAGAAACTCTTTACTCATTAAGCACTAATTCCCCATTCCCCTTTCCCCAGCCCCTGGCAACCTCTATTCTACTTTCTGTCTCTATGAATCTCCCTATTCTGGATATTTCATATAAGTGGAATCATACACTATGTGGCTTTTTGTGTCTGCCTCATTTCACTTAGCATCGTGTTTTCAAGTTTCATCCACACTGTAGCAGGTATCAGAACCTCATTCCTTTTTATGGCTGAATAATATTCCATTGTAGGAACAGACCACATTTTGTTCATCCATTGGCCAGCTGATGCACATCTGGGATACTTCCACCTATTGGCTATTGTGAATGGTGCCACTAGGCATATTATCCTGTGCCCATTTTATAGATTTTTCACTTTTTAAAAATTGAGGTATATAGTAAAGTCCACAAATCTTAAGTGTGCAGCTTAGTGATTGTTTACACATGAATATACACCCATGTGAGCACACCCAGAAGATATAGAAAACCCCCAGCTCCCCTCCAGGCACCATAGATTATCACTGTATATTAATTTTGCCTGGATTTGAGCATGATTCAAACAGAATCAAACTGTGTACATACTTTTGTGTCTGGCTTCTTTTCATCCAGGTCGTCCAGGTTGTTCATTCTTTTTCATTGCCATGGTGAATGTCATTGTATGAATATATCGTAATTCTTCTGTTCTGGTGATGGTAGTTGCGTTGTTTCCAGTGTTTGGCCATTATGCATGAAATTACCCTGAGGATCTTGTTCAGGTCTTCAGTGGACACACATTTTCATTTTTCTTGGGTATATTCCCAGAGGTGGAACTACTGGGTCATAGTGAAGGTGTCTGCTTAGCTTTAATAGCCACTGCCAAGACATTTTCTAAAGTGGTTGTACCAATTTACACTCTCCAGCAATGCAGGAGAGTTCTAGTTGTTCTACCTCCATGCCAAGGGTTGGTGCAGTTCCTGCATCTCTTAAATTTCCTATAGTGTTTATTATAGATCAAGTTCGATTCTACTTCATTTAAGTTCATAACAGTGTTACACGGTGTTTTCATTTCCTAGGCTGCTCAAGCAAATATCATGAGATGGGTTAGCTCAGAGAGTGGGAATTTATTAGCTTATGGTTTTGAGGCCAAAAGGAAGTCCAAGTCAAGGCGTCATCAAGGCGGTGCTTTCTCCCCGAAGACTGTGGCGTTCTGAGGCTGGCTGCCAGCGATCCTTGGCTCCTCTGTCATATGTCAAGGCACATGGCAGCAGCTCCCAGTCTCTCCCTTCTCTTCCGGGCTCCCTCAGTGTCCAGGCTCCTGCTTCCTGTGGCTTTTCCTCTGAGTTTCATTCTGTTTATACAGGACTCTAGTAATAGGATTAAGACCCATCCTAATTGAGGTGGACCATTCCTTAACTGAAGTAGCCTCATCAAAAAGTGCTAATTATGGTGGGTTCACACCCATGAGAATGAACTGGATTTATGAATATATTTTTTGGGGGTACATACAGCTTCAGACCACCACAGGTGGATATTATTATTATTATTCCCAGGCAGGGCCCTCAACTTATAACTGGCAGAGCTGGGATTTGAATCCTGACAGTGTGATTCTGGAGCTCAGGCTCGCAACCACCCTCTCCACCCCAGTAGCTTCATGGAGTCACAAAGGATATCCTTGTTTCTTGTTCTCACCTCTTGCTCCAATTTCCTGCTTTTGCTGATTTCTTTTCCTCACAATATTCCATTTTATATTTTTTCCCCTAGTTTTTAGTTCTACTTTTATCAGAGTTATACAGCCACATGGTTTGGAGAGTCAAATACAAGTTTTGTTTTGTTCTGTTTTAATGAAAACCAACAGTCCCCATCTACCCACCTTCTATTTCTCCTATCACAGAGGAATCTATAGTCACCTCATGTATTGTATCCTTTTGCTATTTATCTTTCTGTCTCTAAACACCACGTTTGTGTGGCTACCTCTTGCTTTTTCAATTTTAGCCATTTCCCATTCACTTCTCACTATGGAAGACACATACTCATACTCTTTAAGCCACTCCAGCCACCCACATTGGAATTCTGGTTAGATGAATATTCAGTGTTTACATTATGACTATGTAAACACTCTTGCAGCTGCCAGAAGTAGTAATCTGTGATTACTTTCCTCTCCTACACAATTCTTTGTTTTTCCTGGAGTTCATAATTGTCTTTTTTTTTTTTAATCAATTACTTAGTTTTCTTTGTGCCTAATTCTAACCCAGACTTTCTGCTAATTGCCTCAATCTCAAGAGAGATGCTCAGAAGCATTGGCTACTTTATTAATTTCACTGTACTGAAGAAATTTCTCCCACGGCCTCCTGGCCCACCCCAGTTTTAAGTATAGCTGCCATTTGGGATTACGCTTTACCTTCATCCCTTCATCTTGCTCTTTTTGGACTTTTCTCCCTTGTTCTTGTGAGCTTCCTGACAAAAGGTGCATAGGAGGTAAATTTTTGGAGACATTGCAAACCTGAAAAGTCTTTATTCTGCCCTCACACTTGATGGGCAGGCTGGCTGGATGTAGGAAACTGGGTTAGAGATCATGTTCTTCCAAAATCGTGAAGGCATCCCTCCATCATCTTCTGGTTTCCAGTGTTATTGTTGAGAAATCCAAAGCCATTCTGGTTCCTAAGCCTTTGTGTATGACCTGGTTTTTCTTTTCCCTGTCCTCAGTTTGCTAACATTTATCAGCAGTGTGCCTTGATCTATTTCCATCGCTGTGCTGGGCACTCAGTGGGCCTTTCAATCATGTCCTCCTGTCTTCCTTGGGGGAAATCTTCTTGAATTCTTTCATTTATGATCACCCTCTCCTCTTTATTCTTCTGCTGTTTCTGTCTGGAATTCATATTAATTTGATCTTGGGCTCTCTGTTCTGTTCATTGATTTTCTGTTATTTTTCATCTCTATCTTTTTGCTCTGCTTTCTGAGATTTCCTCAGTTTTATCTTCTACTCCTTTACTAAGTTTTTCATTTCTGCTAGTATATTTTTTTATTTATTTATTTTTATTGAGACTCAGGCAGGTTTATCCTCTCCTTTGCAGTAACGAGCTTCATAAGGGCAAGTACCGTGATGGAGGGGGCTTGGCACATCAGACCGCCAGTCCTCGATGTTTGTGAGAACATTAGCAACAATCCAGGTGAAGAAGTCCAACACTTCACATTTCCCCCCAGCTCCTCAGAGCGGCTCTTCTGCTAGCGTATTTTTAATTTCTAAGAACCCTCTCTCAGAATGTTCCTGTTTTATGGAATCCTATTCATGCTTCATAGTTGCAGTATCTTGTCCTATCCCTCTTATGTTACAGATCGTTGCTTTTTCGTTGTTGTTTTTATTCTTCCAGTCCTTTCCTTCCCCCTTATTTGTTAGTTTTATTTCTTTCTCAGTACAGCCTTTATCTGATGCCTAGCAATCCTTAGTAGCGTGTTCCTATTTAGGAGTGGGGGTCTAAAACTCTTGAGTTGCGCTTGTGAGTGGGGGAGTGGGGTTGTTGACACTGAGCTTCATTTTAGGGTGATCTGTCTGGACCATTTTTGTTGGGATAATTCCAATGTCAGTATTTTTAGGTCTCTCTTCTTGGGGGTATTTTTACACACACACACACACACACATATAACATAGACAGGAACTAAGAAGAAAATAATGAACTCCAACAAGATAACCCCTAGTGCTATGCTATGAAAGGGAAAAAGCATTCATGCATTCATTTCCTCATTCGATAAATATTTTTGAAGGTTTTCTTGTGCCAGGCACTGGGCTGGCTAACAGAGGTATAGCCATGACCAAATCAAAGTCCCTGCTCTCCTGGAACATTCATCCTTGTGGATCAGCATTCTCCAGTGGAACTTTCTGCAGTGACGGAATGTTCTAGACTTTTGCAGTTCAATACGGTAGCCACCAGCTATTGATCATGTGAAATATGGTTTATGCAAGTGAATAACTGAATTTTTAAAATTTTAATTAAAATTTAAATTCAGACAGCCACATGTGGTTACCACAGTGGACAGCACTAGAAAATTCTGTCCTAACTGGGTGGTATGAGGGAAATTTGGCAGCCTCACTGGGCTTTGGTTGACTCACATGCCAATTATGGGCTTACCCTACAGCTGAGGGCAAGCAGGTTTCACAGGAAAAGAAAAGAAACGCAGCACTTAAGAAATAAGGAAACACAGCTTTCCTCCCAGTCAGATCTGGAAGATGTAAAATTTCTTTTCCACACAGGAGGGCCAAAAATGAATCAGCCAGTCCCCTTTCCCAAATGTAACATTATTTTTTATTTCTTTCCGATCAGTTAAAACATGCCTGCATACACACACATCTTTATATATTGTTTTCTACAAGTCCACAGTGTTCTCATCTTGCTTTTTCCATGGAGGAAACCTCTTGGCATTCTTTCCATATTAATGACATCTTACCTCTCTGCTGCAGCGCCTGGCCCAGAGAACACCTTCCTCGAGCCAGCACAATTCATTCATTCAACAACTCTTTACTGAGCGCCTACTGTGTGCCAAGTGCTGTTCTAGACTCTGCGGACACAGCAGTGAACCAAGCAGAGCAGGTCCCTGCCCTCACGAAACTTAAAATTCCAGTGCAGGGGTCACGGGCACCAAATAGAATAGATCTAAATATCTTATAGTGCATTAGAAGGTGGTAAGGGCTTGGGGCAAAATAAGAGTAGGGTGGATGAATTTGGGGGGGCTGGGAAGTAGGGTACAGGGTGCAGAATTATCTGGGGTGCTGGGGAAGGTATCTTTTGAGCAAACACTTGGAGGAGAGGGGACCAGCCAGGCGTCTCTCTGGGGGAAGAGTGTTCCGGAAAGAGGGAGGAGCCAGTGCCAAGGCCCTGGGGCAGGAGTGTGCTGGATTGCCTCAGGACCAGTGCAAAGGCCAGTGGGGCCGGAGGGGAGGGAGTGAGGAGGAGATGAGGGCAGAGGGGTAAGGAGGCGTGAGGGGGTGTTGGATGCCATAAGGCCTTGTCACTCTGAGTGAAGTGGGGAGCCAGGAGAGGGGGGCAACCTGAACAGGGAGGGGAGCTGACACAAATGTTAACAGGGTCCCTCTGGTGACTAGGCTGGGAATGAACAGGAAAGCACAGACAGAAGAATTTTTATTTTTCTTAAACCTACACCCAAACACTGTAGGACGTGGCTGAGCTTCCCTGGAGATTTAGGAACAATGCAGGGTAGGGGGTGAGGTCATAGAAGGCATTGACTCCCAAAACAATGATTAAAAGTATTAGACCCCCTCCCCTTTTCTTGAAAGCCCCTCAAACATTCCCCACACTTGAAAGCCCTGATTTTTAGCTGCCTTGGCTCCTTGGATTTCTCTGCCTCTCCCCAGGCCCCCCAAGGACCCTTGAAGATGCTTTTTCCATCTCATCCTAGTTCCCAGCCCCTCACTCCCTCCTCTTCAGCCTGATCCAGGCTACTTCAGAGCCTTCCCACTTAAAAGATGTGCAGTAGTTCACTTTTTGCCCCCAAGGTCATTTTCCTAAACAGAGAACTCTAGACAGAAATTACAGTTTGCCCAGGAGACAAAAGTGCCCGCAGGCAGTTGTAGGATTTTTCTTGCCTGTGTGTATGTTTCCAGATGTCAGCTGGGACCCTCCCTGCTGGGTAGGATCCATGTAATATTAATTCAAACCCTGAACTCCGATTGTAGGATGGAGAATGCCCTCCCAATGATTCTGCTAATTCCCCTGAGTTTTTACTTTCTTTGTTTCACCTCCAAGTTTTTGCTTCAGCCAAACCAGCTCAATTTGGGGAATCCTCTCACTGTTCTGTCTCTCCATTTGGGGTGCAGGGGACTAAGACTTGGAGTTCTGCCCTTGACTCTAATTTCCAAGAAGCTAGCCACGCAAAGGCACTTTTGTGAGCGTGTAGGGGGTGCTTTACAGACCCTTTGGGGACACAGCGGAATTTACATCACAGATGGACAAACAACTCAAAAGGCGGGGCCAGGTATTCCTGTCTGGAAGACCCTTTGCCTTCTCTGCATCCAGCTGCGGGTCTTCATCTCTCTTGCTTGTCCCCGATCTGCACTGTCCTATGCTATCTAAATTTCAATTAGTTAAAATTAAATAAAATTCCGGGTGCTCGATAGCCACAAGGAGCTGGTAGTTGCCGTGCTAGACACAGGGAGAGGGACTATTTCCAGCATTGCAGAATGTTCTTTTAGACAGTGTGGGACTAGAAAAAGACAGGTATCTCCTTTGAAGAGCTATTCTGGTATCTGCAGTTAAGATGATAAAAATTCCATCCCACTGTGTATATAATTAAAACAATTAAATAAGGAGTTATACTCTGTAGGGTTCTGAGACTAGTTTTCTTCATTAATACACCCTGGACATTGTAACATCAGACAATTAAAAACTTACCTGATTTCAGAGAATGGTCCCACATTGTTCCATGATGAGATTCATTTATTCACTCATTCATTTACTCTGCAAATATTTATTGATCACCCCTAGGTGCCAGAGTGTGCTGGGGCCAGAGCTGAGAATGGGGCTGGCTGGCCGGGGCGTACAATCTAGTGGGAGAGGCTGAGAGGAATCAGATAATCACAGAAATTCATGAAAAGGGTGGCAATCCTGAAGAAGAGTAGCTGTTCCTTGATGTGCCGGGCTGGAGACCAGATCCCACATCCCTGTCCCTCTTCCCGCCAAGCCGTGGAAAGCATGGCTTGGCATAAGGACCCAGGGCAGTCCAGATCAGTTTCCTGGGCCTCCGACTCCCAATCTGAAAAACAGATATTATTTCCTGAGTCACTCGACTATGTAGTAATGTGTCTGGCACAATATAATTGATAATTATCGTTATCATCTTTATGCATCCCCTTTCTGAGCCTCAGCCCTCCTCCTTAAATGGAGGCATAAACAGACCCTTCTCTGAAGGACTGCAGTGAAGATTAAGCAAGTAATTACTCCAATAATTAACACCCTCCAGGTCCTCCTATGCACGAGGCACATCCCACCATGATGGCCAACCCTGGAGGGGAGGTATCGCTGTGAATCCCATTTTCACAGATGTGGAAACTGAGGCTCCAAGAGGTGCGGTGACTTGCTCAGGAGCTGATGGCTAGTTAGGATTCGGCGCAGTTGGGGGTCAAAGGGGAGGGCATCTGGGTGGACTGACGCTACCTCCGTGGCCCCCTGCCCCCAGGAAGCTGGACGCCTTCATCTACGATGCGGCCGTGCTCAACTACATGGCCCGCAAGGACGAGGGCTGCAAGCTCGTCACCATCGGCTCGGGGAAGGTCTTCGCCACCACAGGCTACGGCATCGCCCTGCACAAGGGCTCCCGCTGGAAGCGCCCCATCGACCTGGCGCTGCTGCAGTTCCTGGGGGACGGTGCGGCTGCGCGCAGGGATCCGCGACCTGGGCCGGGGGTGGGGGGGTGGGGGGTGGAGACCAGGGTCCCAGCGAGAGATTGGGACACCAATGTGGGCGGGGAGGGTCCTCGCAGGGTTTCCGTGGCAGGTGATCCCACCTGACACCCCTACCCCCACCCCACTGGCCCCCCAGACGAGATCGAGATGCTGGAGCGGCTGTGGCTCTCCGGGATCTGCCACAACGACAAGATAGAGGTGATGAGCAGCAAGCTGGACATCGACAACATGGCGGGCGTCTTCTACATGCTCCTGGTGGCCATGGGCCTCTCCCTGCTGGTCTTCGCCTGGGAGCACCTGGTCTACTGGCGCCTGCGGCACTGCCTGGGGCCCACGCACCGCCTGGACTTCCTGCTGGCCTTCTCCAGGGTACTGGGCGAGGGGGAGGCCGAGCGCGAGCACCGGGGGAGACGCAGCCCGAGGCGCGCGGGTGCACTGACCCTGCCCTCCTCTCCCCGGGCCCCCGCAGGGCATGTACAGCTGCTGCAGCGCCGAGGCCGCCCCGCCGCCCGCCAAGCCCCCGCCGCCGCCGCAGCCGCTGCCCAGCCCCGCGTATCCCGCGCCGCGGCCCGCGCCGGGCCCCGCGCCCTTCGTGCCCCGCGAGCGCGCCGCGGTGGACC
The DNA here is from genome assembly GCF_015220235.1 of Choloepus didactylus. Lineage (NCBI taxonomy): Eukaryota > Metazoa > Chordata > Mammalia > Pilosa > Megalonychidae > Choloepus > Choloepus didactylus. The sequence goes on along the minus strand of NC_051333.1, from coordinate 8,425,517 downwards.
GCTGGCGCCGCGCCAAGGGCCCGGGGCCGCCGGGGGCTGCCGGCCTGGCCGACGGCTTCCACCGCTACTACGGCCCCATCGATCCGCAGGGCCTGGGCCTGGGCCTGGGCGAGGTGCGGGCGGCGCCCCGCGGCGTGGCCGGCCGCCCGCTGTCCCCCGCCGGCCGCGCAGCCCCCGCAGAAGCCGCCGCCGTCCTACTTCGCCATCGTGCGCGACAAGGAGCCCGCCGAGCCCCCCGCCGGGGCCTTCCCCGGCTTCCCGTCGCCGCCCGCGCCCCCGGCCCGCCGCCGCCGCCGGGCCGCCGCTCTGCCGCCTGGCCTACGAGGACGAGAGCCCGCCGGCGCCGACGCGCTGGCCGCGCTCCGATCCCGAGAGCCAGCCACTGCTGGGGCCCGGCGCGGGGGCAGCCGGCGGGCCGGGGGGCGCGGGCGGAGGGCCCCCCGGCCGCGCCGCCACCGTGCCGCGCCGCGCCACCCCCCTGCCCGTACCTCGACCTCGAACCCTCGCCGTCGGACTCGGAGGATTCGGAGAGCCTGGGCGGCGCGTCGCTGGGCGGCCTGGAGCCCTGGTGGTTTGCCGACTTCCCCTACCCGTACGCCGAGCGCCTGGGGCCGCCGCCCGGCCGCTACTGGTCGGTCGACAAGCTCGGGGGCTGGCGCGCCGGCAGCTGGGACTACCTGCCCCCGCGCAGCGGCCCGGCCCGCCTGGCACTGCCGCCACTGCGCCAGTCTAGAGCTGCCTGCCGCCGCCGCGCCATCATCAGCTGCTCGCACGACGGCCTGGACGGCGGCTGGTGGGCGCCGCCGCCCCCACCCTGGGCCGCGGGACGCCCGCCGCGGCGCCGGGCCCGCTGCGGGTGCCCCAGGCCGCACCCGCACACGCCCGCGGGCCTCCCACCGCGTGCCCGCCGCCGCGCCCCCACAACCAACCGGCACCGGCGCGCCGCGGGGGTCTGGGACCTCCCGCCGCCCGCGCCCACCTCGCGCTCGCTCGAGGACCTCAGTTCTTGCCCCCGCGCCGCCCCCGCACGCCGGCTCACCGGGCCCTCCCGCCACGCGCGCCGGTGCCCCCACGCCGCGCACTGGGGGCCGCCGCTGCCCGCCGCGTCCCACCGGAGACACCGGGGCGGGGACCTCGGCACCCGCAGGGGCTCGGCGCACTTCTCCAGCCTCGAGTCGGAGGTATGACGCGGCCCGGGAGGCCCCGCCGCCCCCTCGGTCAGCGCGGGCCACGGCCCGAGGGGGCGCGCGCAGTGGACAAGACCCGCGTGGGCGGGCAAGGAAGGAAACCGAGCCTGTCGGACCCCGCCTGGAGCAGCGCCCCACGCCCCCCTTCGCTTGGGGGGAACCGCGAGCCGGAGGGGACTTGGTCCCCCAAACTCCCCCAGTTTGAGAGCGAGGGGCTGGGGTGGGGGGACGAGGTCTCGGCGCTCACCGAACATTTTTTAAACCCGACAAGGGCTTTTTAACGTCACCAGATGGGGCGGGAAGTGGGGAGGGGGCACGCCCCGTCCGCGCCCCACCCCCACGCCCGGGGCCGTGGCCCCCACATCACTGTGCAGCTCCCCGGCCCCAGCCACGCCTCCGGGGAAGCCCGTTTTTAACCTTTCATCCATGGGGACTCAAAACTGTGAGACGCGTTCGCCAAACTGTGACCCCAGACTTGGGCCCCGCCACCCGTAAAGTCTCTGACCCCAGACTGTGACTTCCGACCCCTCAGTTGGTCATCCGACCCCAGAATGTGACCCCTGACCCCGAACTGTGACCCGACCCCCAGACTGTGCCCCAACCAGACCGTGACCTTTGACGTAAACCATGACACCCCTCCCTTCCCAAACTCGGTTGCTTTCCCCTACTTTGACTTAAAACACGCCTCCAACGGAAGCCCCGCCTCCTCCCTTCACATCCCAACCCTCTCCCGCTATACCCCAACCTTCCTCAGGCCAAACGACCTGCCAAGCCGCACCTCTCTACCATGCCCAGGGGTCCCCAACCCACATTCTTTCCACATCCAACCCTTATTCGTGTCCCTTCAGTGATGCCCCCGCCAGACCCTCCCAAGCCTCCTCTTCCCGGCTCCCCAGCCGGGTCTGGGGCCGAGTGGTGGAGGGGAGGGTCTGGAAGTCCGCACCTCCCTCCCCACGCTCCTGTTCCACATTGCAGTGTTTGGAATAAACCATCTTTTTATGCCTCCTCTATCTGAGCGTGAGATCCATATCTGTCTCCTGGCCCCCCTCAAATTCTCTGGAGAAAACAGACACTGAAAAAAGTTGCATAGAGGAAGAGGGGTCAGAGAGAGATTTAGGAGGTAGGTTTGGAGGGGGGTGGGCAAAGACAAAGCAGATGGTGGGAAGAGACCCCAAGAAGAGAGGGACAGAGGCGGGGAGGGGGTGGGTGGAGGGAAACTCAAGAGGGAGGTGAGAGACTTCAGGATCAAGCCTAGGGACCCATTTCTGCTGCTACAGGCAACAAGCCTTGCTAGATTCTTAATACCCTATGCATGTAAGCGAGGAGAGCATCTAATATATCCCAGCAGTTCACATCTCTTCCATACCATTCATCTCACCAATGTGAATCGTACCAATTAGGGTCCTGGGTGGGCGATCCGGAGAGCCAAAGCATTTACAACAGCTGCCTCCGGAGGGCAGAACTTCTGATTAAGTGCTCGCTGACCCTGGCTGCTGTGGGAACGCCTGGTTAGGCAACTGACTGCCCGTAGAGGGTGCATTCGACCGGCTAACACATAATATCATCCTGTCTACACTAACGCATTTTGAAGGAAATTAAAGCCATCGTAACAGGGAGGGAAGGAGAACCGGCTTTAGGGGTCCTCAGGGAACAGACTCCTCGCCAGTAAGGGCAAAGATTTGCATACATGAATAATTAATTAAGTGGAAAGAAAGCCCTGGGAGTCAAAGGTGGGAGATGGAGTCCGGGCTCGGACCTCTTCTAGTTGCTGGGAAAACAGGACTCCTGTGGAACTATAACTCCCAAGAGGCCCTGCCACTGCTGCACGGCCCAAAGGCACGCGGGAGATGTAGTTTCTTCGTATCCGCAGGCCTTTCGCTAGGCCTTACTTAGTGCGCCTTCTCTTTCCCCTTCCCCCACCGCCCTCTCTAATTGGTAAACAGGGAGGTTTCCAAGGTAACCGAACAGCAGGGTGGAGATCAGAGGCTGGAAAGCACAGACCGGAAGTGACGTTCTTAACTCGCGCCCGCAATCAGAGGGCTGGAAGATGGCGGCTCGCAAGGGTCGGCGGCGCACGTGTGAAACCGGGGAACCCATGGAGGCCGAGTCAGGCAACGGAGGGTCGGAGGGCCCGGCGCAGGTTTACCTGCCCGGTCGGGGACCGCCGCTGCGCGAGGGGGAAGAGCTGGTCATGGACGAGGAAGCCTACGTGCTGTACCATCGAGCACAGACCGGTGGGGCTGGGGGCCCGGACTCCTGGGTCTTGGGGAGGAGGATCCGAAATTCTGCGTCCGAGAGGCTGTTTCTGGGCCCTTAACTTCAGAGGCTCTCTGGAGGAGAAGGCTGAGGTCTAAGAGACAAGCTGTCAGTCTCGAGAGGGCTGTTCCCTGAGGGCGGTGGGGGCTGAGCTCCCTTCGGGCCCTTGAGGGCTGAGGTACAACCGTCCCATCCTAATTCTCTATCCCCTCCTTCCATCCCCAGGCGCCCCCTGTCTTAGCTTCGACATAGTCCGGGATCACCTGGGAGACAACCGGACAGAACTTCCTCTTACACTCTACCTGTGTGCTGGGACCCAGGCAGAGAGCGCCCAGAGCAACAGGTAGGTGAGGCCTGAGGCTTTTTCAGAACCAGGAACCCAAGTCCCCAGACTCTTCCTTCCTCAAGATCCAGGAGTCTGGGCCTCTGTTCCCCTCCTTCCTCTGGACCTAGAAGTCAGGGCTCCCACATCATGCCTCCCTCCGACACAGGAGTCTGAGTTTCCAACTTCCCTCCATCCTCAGGACCCTGGGGCCCAGTGCTTTAACCCCACACTTTTTTCCAGACTTATGGTACTTCGGATGCACAATCTGCATGGGACGAGGCCCCCACCCTCAGAGGGCAGCGATGAAGAGGAGGAGGAAGATGATGAAGAAGAGGAAGAAGAAAGGAAGCCACAGCTGGAGCTGGCCATGGTGCCCCACTATGGGGGGGTCAACCGAGTCCGGGTACAGACAGTCCCACAAGCCTGTTCTGTGTTCTCTGGCGCGTGTTCTCCCATGTCTGTACTTGTCCCACACCTCATGCCCCTCAGTGTTCAGAAAAGTACCTGGCACATAGTTATTTTTTTATATATATTCTAGGCATTATAATGCTGTAAGGCTAGTTGCTCTTTTAGCCTGTGGTGTGACTTTTTACGTTTTTCACTTTCTATTTTGGTAAGGTGGCAACGGTTACAGAATTTACCTGCTGGGGCTGATGTGAGGATGAAATGAAGTAATGTGCAGTGCTTAGAACAGCATCTGGTTGTAGTGTAATGAATGTGTTTCTGGTTATATTATCACTCAGGAGCTGTTCTAGGCTTTTGGGATACTGCATTGCTTCCGAGTTCCAGCATTCTCTGATCAGTTTGATGTGAGAATGAAATAGAATGATACATGAGCAGTGGTTAGATCAGTACCTGGTTCATAGCTTGTGATGTGTATTTCTGTTGAATTATTACTACTGTGTCTCTGGTACTTTTCTAGACCCTGGAGATTCAACAGTGAGCAAAAGGTCTTTGGCCCTGTAAAATTTACACGCTAGTTGAAGGGAGGGAACGACAACAGAAAACTAAGTAAAGGAATAGTATCCAAAAGGTGCGAAGTGCTGTGGGGGCAAAAAAAAAAGAAAAGTAAAGCTGGGTAAGGGGAGTAGTGTCTTCCTCAGGTGGTGAAGAATTCACTGATAATGTGCTATTTGAAACTAGAACCACAGGAAGTGAGGGAGTGAGTGAAGGATATCTGCGGGAAGAGGTAAGGGGCAACCAAGAGCAAAGGCCCTGAGTGAGCATGTTTGAGGAGCTTCAAGGGAAGCTGAGAAGGCCAGTGTGCTTGGAGCAGAATGGAATGGGGGCAAGAGTTAAGATTTGGGGGAGGGAGTACAACAGAGGAGACAGGTTTTAGGGTCTAGTGGGCCATTGTAAGGACTTAAGCTTATATTTAGGAGAAATTGGGTGCCACGAGAGGGTTTAGAACAGGGAAGAGATGGAATCTGACATGTGGTTTAAAAGGTTCTCTGGCCGTTGTGTTGAGAATCGATTGCAGGGAGGCAAGAGCAAATGGATAGAATCCTGTGAGGAGACCGTTGCTGTAATTTGGGGGAGAGAAGATACCAGTATTAGTGTGGTGACGACTGTAGAGGTGATGAGCAGTGAGGGAAGTGGTGCAGTTTGAGGGTAGCCAGGGTGCATGTTGGGTACGAGGAGTAAGAAACAAGACAAGAATGGGTCCTAAGCTTTGGGCCTGAGGTGGGGAAGATGGCGGAGGGGTAGGTTGTAGTTGGCAATCAGGAATTTGGTTCTGGTCAAGTTAAGTTTGAACGGTTGCCTTAATACAAGTGGAGTGTAGGAGCGAAGTTAGGCCTGGGGGATGCTGGGAACCTTGAGGCTGGCAAGGGATCTCCTACAAAGGCAAAGAAATCCCAGGGCTGAGCCCCAGGACCCTCTCCCATTTAGATGGTTACTGAGAGTTGGAGTCTCCTGAGGGCTGCTGGGAAATCATAGCCTCAACTCCCAGGAGTTTGGGGGCTTCGTTCCTGACCCACCCAGCCCCTGCCACTCCCACTACTCCTATCCCCCAGAATGGGTTGTTACCCCAGTTGCCAAGCTGGTCTTGCGGGTGCTGATTCCTTCCCCACCAAGCCCCAGGCCTGGATGAGCTAAGGAACCACAGTCCTGGCCCTCAGGGATGCTGGGAACCGCAGTCTCCACCCTGAGCCTCTCGTCACCCCCACAGGTGACCTGGCTTGGTGAGGAGCCCGTGGTCGGGGTCTGGTCAGAGAAGGGCCAGGTGGAGGTTTTTGCGCTGCGGCGGCTGCTGCAGGTGGTGGATGACCCCCAGGCCCTGGCAACCTTCCTCCGGGACGAGCAGGCCCGTGTGAAGCCCATGTTCACCTTTGCCGGCCACATGGGCGAGGGCTTCGCGCTCGACTGGTCCCCCCGTGTGCCTGGTGAGTCCCTGGGCTGGGCACGTGGCTCCGGGAGGTGGGAGAGAACAGTGTCCACAGCCAGGGTGGACAGTTAGACTCCGGGGAGGGGGGTGAGGTCGTTTCCCGACTCCCCTCCCCAGGTCGCCTGCTGACTGGTGACTGTCAGAAGAACATCCACCTCTGGACACCCATGGACAGCGGCTCCTGGCACGTGGATCAGCGGCCATTCGTGGGTCACTCGCGCTCCGTGGAGGACCTGCAGTGGTCACCGACTGAGGACACAGTGAGGGCGCGGGCTCCTGGGTCCTTTGGGAGGAGGGGGCTGGGGACCTGGGTTCTGAGCCAGGGTTGGGGCCTGAGAGAAGGGTAGGGGCCTAGATTCCTGGGTTGATGTTGGGGGGATCTGGGGACCTGGAATTCTGCATTCTGGGGAGGAGGGGTCTGGGAGCCAGATAGAGATGCAGCTTGCAGACCAGGTCCTCAGGAGATGGGCACCGAGAGAGAAAGGGGATCACCCCTGGTTCTGTCTGGTCTTTGGGGAGGGGTGGGTACATCTGGGTCACTCTGTCTCGCCGCACCCAGGTGTTCGCCTCCTGCTCGGCCGATGCCTCTGTTCGCATCTGGGACATCCGGGCACCCCCCAGCAAGGCCTGCCAGCTTACCACAACTGCCGCCCATGACGGGGATGTCAACGTCATCAGCTGGAGCCGCCGGGAGCCCTTCCTGCTCAGCGGCGGGGATGACGGAGTCCTCAAAGTCTGGGACCTGCGGTTGTTTAAGGTATTTCTCCAGCAGGATATTTGGGGGCCCGAGAAACCAGTGCTCCCAGCAGCCCCTGGAGCAAAGAAGCCCCCAGGCTTCTCAGGTTTTTCCCTCCTTTAATGATTTTATCAAACCAGAATTAGGGAGATCCTTAGGATTGGAGCCCAGCCCCTTCATGGTACAGATGGGGAAACTGAGGCCTGGCGAGGGGCAGGGTGTCAGTCTGCCGGGTGAGTCGTTGACAAGGGATGGAAGAAGGTTGGGGCCAGCAGAGACGACAGCGCCCATCTGCCCACAGCCTCGAGGGCTTCAGGGAGTTGTAGTGTTTTTTATGTTTTAGTGGGTTTTCTAGAATAGAGCTCACTCATGGCAGGAGAGGAGGCTGAGGCACAGAAAGTGCAGGAGCCAAGGTCACCCCACAGCTGAGCTCCAAGGGGATGTGGTAGAGCTGAAAGGGGCCTGGGGCAGGGGAAAGTCCAGCTTTGGCCATCCCTCTGATGGAGCCTGTAACTTCTATAGCTTCCGGGGCCATCATGTTTTAACCCTTGTTTTGTCTTCTAATGTAATGGGCTTTAGAAAATCAATGCTAAAGATGGATTCTATTCTGGAGGCCCAGAGAGGGCAGGTGGATGGTTGGGTCATGTGGCCGGGTTGACTGACCACTGGAACTTTGGAGCTGCTTCTCCAAGAGCAGAAACTTCAGTTCCCAGCAGTGCTCTGTGCTTTAGTGGAAGTGCTCTGTGTAGTTCTTCGGTTCGGCCGCCCGAGGAGCTTCTGGTTGCTGTGGTTCTGCCCTCTTTAAGTTTTTCATAAAAGTGCTCGAAAAACCCACCTCTTCCTCTGATGAGAAAGGAAACCAGGGCAGCCCCTGGGAGGAATGGGGGTTGGGAGTGTGTGTTCCCTGGAGCTGGGAGGGGCTCCCTTGCAGGTGAAACCACCCCTTCCTGGGGCAGGAAGCCTGAACGTTGTCCTCCGTCATTTTCGAAGCAATTGGGCTTGCGGGGGGCTTAAAGGGTCCTGGTTGGAGGAGGCTGGAGAGGGGTGGGGGGCTCTGCCTGGGTCACCATGGGGTGAGGCCGAAGCATTCTGAGTCCCCGACTGTCCCTTCCTCGCAGTCCGGCTCCCCAGTGGCCACCTTCAAGCAGCACGTGGCCCCCATCACCTCCGTCGAGTGGCACCCCCAGGACAGCGGGGTCTTCGCAGCCTCCGGCGCAGACAACCAGATCACGCAGTGGGACCTGGCAGTGGAGCGGGACCCCGAGGCTGGCGACAGGGAGGCGGAGGCTGACCCCGGGCTGGCGGGCCTCCCCCAGCAGCTGCTGTTCGTGCACCAGGGCGAGACGGACCTGAAGGAGCTGCACTGGCACCCGCAGTGCCCCGGGGTGCTGGTCAGCACCGCCCTGTCCGGCTTCACTGTCTTCCGCACCATCAGCGTCTGAGACACGCTGGGGACGCTGGCTTGACCCTCCTTCCCGCAGGATGGAGTCCTTCAGCTCCGCTGGCTGCTCCCCTCGGCCACAAAGACTTGGTTTGGCCACTCGGCTGCCACAATGGGCTCTGCTAGGCTCATTTTTGTCTCCCAAAGGATTTGGTTTGGTCCAGTGGCCCCTGCAACCGGAGGACCTGGTTTGATGCCTGGCTCCCCAAAACCACATAATTCGGCCCCAGGGACCCGCAGCTGCCTGGGACTTGTCCTGTTTCGGTAGCCTGGGGGTGGCCTGTGTTGTAGTGGTGGTTTTGTCAGCTGTGACACCTGACTGGTGGCCCTTTGACCTCTCTGCCCAAGGACCCCTGGGGACCGTCACTGCTTCTCAATGGCTGAACCAGGGTGGGGTGTGGGTTCCTCTTTGACCTGCTCTTTGACTTCCTCCCAGCTGGATTTGGCCAGGATTTCCCGGTGAGGTGCCCCTCCTCCATCCCTTCCCTAAGCCCAAGGTGGGTGCTGTAGGGGGTGGGTCGGGGCCCCTGGGAGGCAATAAAGGACCAGAATGAGGCTTGAAGTCTGGGTGACTCCCCTGTGGGTGAGCCGATGGCAGGAATCCGGGAGAGGCCACTGAAGGGCCCTGCACGTTCTGTCCCACCCTCAACCCCTGGTGCTGTCCCCTTCTGCCTCCCCCCAACCCCTCTGGAATTCACTCTGGGTCTCTGAAGTAGGGCCCCACCCTATGTCCCCAGCTCTTGAGCACCCCTTCAACATCCTCTAATCATTTCTCACTGTCCCCTCGTCTTTCTCTACCCGCCTGTGTCTCTGCGTCCGGCCCGGGTCTGCTTCCCTGCCCGCCCCCCCCATGCCTGTCCCCGCCGCCGCCTCTGTCTACCTGGGCCGCAGCCCAGTGCCCTGCCTGGCCAGCCTCCTGGCTCCCCGCTGCGGCTGGGAGCTGGCCCCGCCCCCTGGCCCCCCTCCATCCAGGCCTTTGATCCGCCTGTGGGCTCAGAGGTCGGTGCCCAGCGCAGGGCCCCGGGGGCCGCAGACGGACCCACAGCCCCTGGGCGCCCAGGGACGGAGGCTGCGGAGGCCATGGGGGTGGGCCGCCCCACCAGGTAGGTGCAAATGCGCGGGGGCCTGACAGCCACCCCCGCTGCCCCCCACATCCTCCCACTGCTTGTTTCTGGCCGGGGCCACCTCTGCTCCAACATTCCCCTGCCCCCCACCTCCCCCAGGGAAAGCCTGGCTGCCTCACCCTTCATCACGGATTCTCACCAGAATCTCATCCTCTAGCTTCAGTGCCTCCAACTGTCACCCCCCAGCCCACCTGCCCTCTCCGGAGCCTGTGTTGCACCTCGGCTGTCTGCACAGTGCCAGCTCCTTGGCCCTTGCCATTTAAGACTTGATCTCCATTTCTCTCTGGGTCTCTCCCTCCCCTCTGGGGCTGTTCCTTCTCTTGGGTCCCTGTCCCCCCCGGGTCCTGACCTTCCCTCATTCCCAGGGCCCTCAATAGACTCTTCCTGCCCAGTCTCGGTACTGTCTCCCTCTGTGGTGTGTCCCTTGTCTTTCTCTCTGCAGTCTGCCCCCACACTCCTTTTCTGTCCATCTCTGTTTCCCAACCTGCCAGACCCCATTGGTGGGGAGGGGGGGCAAAGTGTGGGATTTGGGGGGGAGGGGGAAGGTTGGACAAGGCTGGCCTTGGGGCGGGGCCTCTGGCCCCAGATTAGACGGCGACTTTGACTCGAAGTTGACCAACCTTAAGCCCCGTGGCTCCTTTATATGGAACATTAAGCTGCTCTCGTGGGTCAGGTGGGGGGCGGGGGAGGCTGGATCCTGTTCCCTCCCGTCGGGCAGCCTGGGAGCTGGGTGGGCTGGGGCGCGGGGACTGGGCACCCTGGGGGCTAGGACCCTGGCTGCGCTGAAACGGGCACAGGCACGCCTGGCTCAGCGCCCGAGGCCGGCCACGAGGATTCAGGAGGCAGAGTCCAGGGTCCAAGAGGCTCAACGCCAACCAGCACCCCTCAGCTCCACCCCTGGCACCGAGTGGGCCTGGCCAGGGCTCCCGGCCTGTGAAATGAAATGGGGTGACGGTCTCGACCGCCCAGGGGCCCCAGGTCTGTATGACTGGGAGGACCTGCCTGGCCCCTTTGGACTTTATTCCCCCATTTCACTGTTGAGGAGACTAAGGCTTTGCTGAGATAGGATTCATGTCCCATACAATTCACCTGTTAGTGTGTATATTCACGTTGTATACTCAAGTTTGTGCAACCATCACCACAACCAACTTCAGAACACCAATAAGAAACCCCATACCCTTTAGCTATCAACCCCCCCCCAAAAAAAGATCATTGCCCTAGTTCTAAGCAATCATTAATTTACTTTCTGAATTGATAGATTGGCCTATTCTTGACATTGTGTATAAATGGAATCATACAACATGGGCACTTTGTGACTGGCTTCTGTCACTTAGTATGTTTTCAAGGGTCATCCGTGTTGTAGCAGGCATCAGTACTGCATCTCTTTTTATTGCCAAATAGTTTTCATTGGATGGACAGATCACGATGGACATTTGGGTTGTTTCCACCTTTCAGTGGTTATGAATAAACCCCACTCTGAACATTGGGGTACAAGTTCCAGTATGCACGTTTTTGTTTTCCTTGGGTATGTATATACCTGGGAGTGGAATTGCTGGATCATATGGTAACTCTCTGTTTAATTTTTTGAGGAGCTGCCAGACTCTTCCAAAGCGTGTGCACCATTTAACATTTCCACCACCATGGTGTGAGGGTGTCATTTTCCACATCCTCACCACTTGTTACCCTTATGGTTATGGCCTTCCCTGTGGGTGTGAAGTGGTATCTCATGATGGTTTTGATTAGCATTTCCCTGGTGGCTTACGATGTTGAGCCTCTTTTCAGGTACTTACTGGCCATTTGTATATCTTCGTTAGAGAAATGTCTAATCAGATCCTTTGCCCATTTTTGAATTGGGCCGTTGGTCTTTATTATTATTTTAGACACAAATCTTTTATCAGATAGATGATATGGAACTATTCCATCCTGTGGGGTGTCATTTCACTTTCTGGATAGCATAAAAGTTTCAAATGTTGGTGAAGTCCTATCTATCTACTTTCCCCTTTTGTTGTGCTTTCCCAGCCTTTTTCTGAAGGGTACTGACCCAGAGCCCAGCCTCATTTCTCCGGGCTGTGATGCTCAGGTCACAGCAGCAAATTCACAACTCGGCAGTTATGCGCACAGAGGCTGGCGCTAGACCTCCGAGTTCAAATCCTAGCTTACTTAGCAGTGACCTTGGGCCGGCTACTTAACCTTTCTGCACCTTGGTTTCCTTATCTATAAAATGTGGATAAATAATGCTTGTCTCACAGATTGCTGAGGCTCAAAAAAGTATACACATGTAAAGTGCTCAGAACGGTGCAAGTCACTGTGTAAATCTCTGCTATAGTAGAATTATTGTTGGGGGGCTGGCTATAGTGCTATAGTATTGTTACCCATACAGTCAATTTCTGTTTTCACTCTCCGAGTACCTCCACTCTAACGACATGCACGGTGGACAGTGTTCCCCAAGTTTACCAAGTGAGGCCAGGAAGACCCAGAGAGCGTGCCTGGGTCCTCCATTTCTGGCATCCCTGACGATCCTGCCTGATTCTTGTTCCCCCTCCCCAGCAGGATCCCCCGCCGAGCGGCCGCCCCCCACTAGGCCAGGTGGAGGGTGGTCCCCCCCCCACTAGGCCAGGTGGAGGGTGGTCCCCCCACCCAATGAGCCTGGCCAGGTCCCTGCGCCGCCTGAGCGGCGCCCTGGAGTCAGAGGACGGCCAGACAGGCGACGAGGAGGAGGCCAGGCCGGGGCTGTGCCGCAATGGGTGGGCGCCCGCGCCTGCGCCTTCACTGTCGGGTCGGCGCCGCGGGCGCTTCGTCAAGAAGGACGGGCACTGCAACGTGCGCTTCGTGAACCTGGGCGGCCAGGGCGCCCGCTACCTGAGCGACCTGTTCACCACGTGCGTGGACGTGCGCTGGCGCTGGATGTGCCTGCTCTTCTCCTGCTCCTTCCTCGCCTCCTGGCTGCTCTTCGGCCTGGCCTTCTGGCTCATCGCCTCGCTGCACGGCGACATGGCTGCGTCACCGCCACCCGCGCCCTGCTTCTCACAAGTGGCCAGCTTTCTGGCCGCCTTCCTCTTCGCGCTGGAGACGCAGACGTCCATCGGCTACGGCGTGCGCAGCGTCACCGAGGAGTGCCCGGCCGCCGTGGCCGCCGTCGTGCTGCAGTGCATCGCCGGCTGCATGCTCGACGCCTTCGTCGTGGGCGCCGTCATGGCCAAGATGGCCAAGCCCAAGAAGCGCAACGAGACGCTCGTCTTCAGCGAGAACGCCGTGGTGGCGCTGCGCGACGGCCGCCTCTGCCTCATGTGGCGCGTGGGCAACCTGCGCCGCAGCCACCTCGTCGAGGCCCACGTGCGCGCGCAGCTGCTGCAGGTGTGTGGCTGCCCCTGGCCACGCCCCCTGGAGGGAGGGGCCCTTCGCGGGCTGGGGCTGCGAGTCCTGGGGCACTGTGGGAGTTGTAGTCCTGAGAGTGAGGCCTGTGGCAGGCTTGAAGGGGGCCTGGACTACCATTCCCAGCACCCTCTTGGAGCTGGTTGCCCTTGTGGACTGAGGTCGGTTCCCTGAGCGTTTATAGGAGGTGGAAACTCAAGGAGAGGTCTGTGAGCAGCTCTTCCTGACGCCCTGGACAATTATGGTCCAAGGATCTTAAAACATGAGATTCCTGTGACTTGAGGATAGATCCTCCAAGGGGCTGTGGGATATGTGGACCTGTGCCATCCACACGAGACCGGCACAGCCTCTGAATTATCAATCCCAGATGCCTCTGGGGCAGGGAAAGCGCCCGGATGGGGTGGGTTGAGGCGATGTAATTTTGTTGGTGGGATGGGGTCTTTATGACCCCTTGAGGACACAGGTTTACAATTCCCAGCGGACACCGTGGCACAGAAAGGCCTAGGTCTTGGAAGAGGCACCTATGGAACTCCTGAATCTGGGGGCTGGACGTTGTCTTTGCCCAGAAGTCTGTGAGGCAGTGAGGTGGGGCTTGGGAGCTGGAAATGGAGCCAGTACGTAGGTGGGGTGAGATGGCAAGTACCTGTAGGCCTGGGGACTGGATGTTCACCCCCTAACCCCCACAATGGGATGGATGTGGTTGGGCTGGGGAGGGGGTGCAGAAGATAGCCCAGGGGCTAGCCTGAGGCAATGGTGGAGTTAAGGGTGGTTGTATTGAGCTTGTCTCAATGCCCCGTCTTGCCAACTTGGTTTGTCTTCCCTAGCCATATATTGAAAGCCATTTTTCTCTCCCTTTCTTCCTTCTCCAACTGTTGGTTGCTGAATATCACCCTCATCTTCCATTGTCTCTTTCACTTTATGTCTTGCTGATTTCTGTGCTGCTATGGTTATGTCATTGGGTCCATTTCCCTCTCTCCCTCCCTCCTCCCCTCCTTGGTTTCCATCCCCAAATTCCGTCTCTCATTGTCCCTCTCTATCTCTGGGTCTCTGCCCTCCCCACCCTGGGCCTCTGTCTCCCCCTCTCTCTGGGCCTCTGTCTCCTTCTCTCTCTGTGCCCATGTTCCCACGCCCGCCGGTCTCTGCTCTCTTCTTTCTCTGCCTCTCCCTTCCTTTCTCGTGCTGTCTCTGCCTCTGCCCATCTCTCTGTTTTCCTACTTTGCCCTCTTGCCTTTTGCTGCAGCCCCGCGTGACCCCAGAGGGTGAGTACATCCCGCTGGACCACCAGGATGTGGACGTGGGCTTTGATGGTGGCACTGATCGCATCTTTCTTGTGTCTCCCATCACCATCGTGCATGAGATTGACTCTGCCAGTCCCCTGTATGAGCTAGGACGTGCTGAGTTGGCCCGGGCCAACTTCGAGCTTGTGGTCATTCTTGAGGGCATGGTTGAGGCCACGGCCATGACCACACAATGTCGCTCGTCCTACCTCCCTGGTGAGCTGCTCTGGGGCCATCGTTTTGAGCCAGTCCTCTTCCAGCGTGGCTCCCAGTACGAGGTTGACTATCGCCACTTCCATCGCACTTATGAGGTTCCAGGGACGCCTGTCTGCAGCGCCAAGGAACTGGATGAACGGGCAGAGCGAGCTTCTCACAGCCCGAAGTCTACCTTCCCTGGCTCTCTGGCTGCATTTTGTTATGAGAATGAACTTGCTCTGAGCTGCTGCCAGGAGGAAGATGAGGAAGAGGAGGCCGAGAATGGGGACGGGACACAGGCAGAAGACAGGGCTGCCAGCCCCCGAGTTCTCACACCAACCCTAGCAGTGACCCTGCCCCCATGATGCAAGCTGGTGTTCCCACATTTGTGCCCCCTTCCCAGAAGCAGCGAGATGGAGAGATCGTGCCCTCTCCTGGGATGGGGGCAGATGTTTCCCCAAGGCCGACAAGCCTGCTGAGTAAATTATCTGGGCAGACCCTGCCATGCCTTGTGGACATACCAGAGCTTCAGCCCTCTGTGTTCCATGCTCCCTCCTGAGATTTCTTTATGAACCTAATTCCTGAGTCTCAACAGAGCTGAGGAATCTAGAATTTTGGACCACCCCAGAGGCAAGGACTAGTGGTTCTAGATTTCTCTGTATGGCTGGTCCCGGGTTGGTGAACAGGGTCGGGAATCAGTGGTATTGACCACCTCTGGGGGAGGAAGTTGACAGTTCTCAAACACCAAGAGGGATCAAGAGATTGTAGGTCTGAACTGATCTGAGATTCAAGAGGCTGTTGTTTCTATACTAAACCAAATCATGTGTTCTAGAGCACCTAAAGAGGAAAGGCTATGGAATGCCCCAAGTGTTCAAGACTATCTTGAGTGATAAAAGACAAGGACCAAAGGTCTGGACTGCAAGTCAAGAAAAAGACCTGTGGCTCCAGAAATCCCAAGAGTTGAGATTCTGTGAGTCTAGATTAACCACAGAGGCAAGCACTGGTGATTTTCAACTAGGTTTGACCTAGAGAGTCAACTACTCTAGAAGTTAAATAGTTGTTTCTAGAGTGCTCAAAATAATGGAGAGTCTGTGAGTCCAGAAGGCTTAAAGTTATAGATTGGGAGTTTCAATATTAGATGTCTTCAAACCACTGACTGCAGAACATCCAAATGAAGGGATAATCATTGCTTCTGAATGATCCACTGTATGTGTGTATGTGTGTGTGTGTATGTGTGTGTGTGTGTGTGTTTAAGTGTCATTCTCAAATGCCCAAAGAAATCAGAATTCTGTGGGTCTAGAATTATCAGTCAAGGAAGAAATGGTGATTCTAGATGTCTGAGATTTGCTGGTTCCAGTTTGCCCAAGTATTCAGAATCTCAGTGATTCTGGACTGTTAACTGACAGAACAGACTTCTTTGTGGTTCTGTAATGCCAAAAGGAATCAAGACTACAGGGATCCAGAGTGATCTATTACCAAAGGCCTACAAAGGCCACCTGTTCTAGCAGGTGGACCCAGGAATTGCTAAGCAGCATTTTGGGGCTATCCAAGAAGATGCAAGCCCTGGTGGAACCCTTTAGGTAAGAGGGCTGGTTGGTGAGCAAGGGGAGGGGGAGACCCAAGGCTGGTGAGTCTAGAATGCTCTGGAAACCTACACCTAGTGATGTATATCTTTATTTCTTAAAGATGTTATACCTATAGGTATTATATATATATGATATCTATTTTGTTCCCCTGGTTTCTACAATAAGGTTAGAAATTGAGCACAGTCCTTTACAAGGATCTGGGAAGCTTTACTCTAAATCCCAACTTGGCACCAACTTACTGTGTGACCTTGGGCAAATCACTCTCCTCTGCCTCGGATTCCCCATCTGTAAAATGGGGCATTGAAACCTGAAGTTCTCCAAGGGCCCTTCCGGTAGGATGGCCTCTCACCTGACTGAAGGTGAGGGGTGGGGTGAGGGTCTCCCTAGCCTTGGAATGCTGACCTGGGAGGATACTCTTGAAGGCTGGCTCTGAACTCTGGTGTCTGAGTCACAGGGCAGAGGGCAGGCAAGGGGTGCTGTGGGCTGTGACCAAGGGCAAAAATCACCTCTTCCCTGGCTCCAGCTTGAACGGTGGGGAGAAGCTGGGGAAGGAGGAGGTAGCTCTGACTGCTGGGACTTTTCCCAGTGTGGTGGAGATGTGTGTTTTAGGGGAGATCTGTCCCCCAGATTAAAGAACTGGGAGCCCTGGTGGATGTGTCTGGGAGAGTGTTTCTGGGGCCTGCCCCCCACCGCCTGCCCGCCCATGTTCCCATCTACCTAAATGCCCAGCAGGATCGGAGCCAGCCACAGAGGGAGCCAGGGCCAGTGAGGAGGGCACGGTCTCACCCCTGTGTCCTAGGCCACAGGGGCCTGCCCAAGTGCTGCATCAACCCGGGCTCCCCCCTTCTGTCCTCCCCAACCCCCTCTATTCTTCAGAATCCCCAAGTAATAACCGGATGGGATTAATTAGCTGGCTGCTCTCTCCCAGCTCAGAGTGTCTGGGATAGGGACTGGGGACAATGGGAACACAGAGGTGGGCAGGGGAATTCAGATGGGAGTGAAGGGATGGGGAGGGGGGTCTGCTGGAAAGGAGAGAAGGGGTAGGACCGGCATGGCCTGGGTCTCCATTGGGGGGGGGGAGGGGAGGGTCTGGGACGCTCAGAAAGGTCAGTAAGGGGATTAGGTGGCTCCGTGTCTAATCCATCAGCTTAACCAGGCCCTGGCCCTGAATCTGTCCCTACCTGCCCAGCCCAGGGCCAATGAATGAGGACACTGCCCAGACACCACCTCAGCTCCAATTAGGGGCCTGACCCTCTTGAGCAGTACGCAGGTTTCCAGGCTGGGGAAGGGGAGGGGCCTCAGAGGAAGGAAACGATTCAGAGGGGGGAAGCATGCCCAGGAAAGGGGAGTTTTCTTAGGGGGAGGGTACTAAGGTAAGGGAGGAGTTTGGGGGAGGATATTAAGCCGGGGGGGTGGAGTTTAAGAGGAAGGGTGGAGCCTGGAGGGGAGGGGAAAGGGGGAGGAGCCTGAGGAGCAGAAGGGGCCAGGAAGGCGGAGCCTGCGCTCTCACTATATTTGGCCTCCCCTTGTCCCAGACTCCTTGCAGATTCTAAATAGCACAGAATTTGGGAGGAAAAAGTCACCACTCGTTAACTCTAAAGAGTCTGAGGTGGATGGGGAGGACACAGGAGAGTTTAAAAAAAAAAAAAGGTGCGCCAAGCTGCGCCCGGTTGCATAGCAACCGCTGCCGTCAAAAGCCAGCCTGGCCTGCTTAGGAGGCGTGGCTCAAGGGAACAGCCGACAGCTGTGACCCCGCCCCCTGGCAACAGGGCTAACAAAGTACCAACCCCCAACAACGCATTACTAGAGGCGGGGCTCAGTTGAACAAGTCTCCCCGTGCCCAGAGCCCTTGCGCAGGCGCATTTCTCTTCGATCCCGCATAGTCCCACCTCCATGCAACTCCACTCCGAGGCTTCTCATTGGTGGGCACTCCTGCCAAGAGCTTTCTTTTGTTCCGGAGGCGGGGCCTGGCGCCCTGACCGCGCTCCGATTGGCCCCTCCGACCGTCTACCTCTATCCCGACATTGCTATGTCCGCTCCTCGTGCACCCATTGGTGCTGGAGGACGATCTTTCGGCATCGGGGGAAGAGCAGGCCAGGGACCCCGCCGTGGATTGGACGATGTCAAAACGAGGGGCGGTCCCTACTGGCGGGGCGGTTGGGAGGCGCAGGGAGAGTCTTTTCAGCGCTGAGGACTGGCGCTGAGGAGGCGGCGGTGGCTCCCGGGGCGTTTGAGCGGGCTCATCCGAGCCCGCGGGCCAACGCGGATCCCGGCCCGACCGGCGGCACCGCCCCGGACTCCCCGCGGGCCTTCCTAGCCGCCATGGAGGACGGCGTGTACGGTAGGTCGGAGAGGGGCGGGGCCGGCCGGGCGCGGACGCGGCGTGTGGTCCCGAAGGTTCCGCCGCGGACGTCCCCCCCACCCCGCGGCCCCGGCCCGCGCCGCCCCGTCGTCGCCCCGCTTTTGTGGGGTGCGGGACGGGCTTCTGGCGCGGCTCGAGAGCGGGGCGTTCCAGGCCATTGTTTGGGCCGAGCCTGTTTCCGGTGGCGGCGGGCGGGGGCGGGATGGAGCGGGGAGGCGCGGCCGGGAGAGCCCGGTGGCTGCCGGGAGCGGGGTGGGGAGGGACCTTGGGGGCTTCGCGGAGCCCGCGGGGGCGGGACCCCCGATGCCCCGCCTCCGGCCCCTACCAGCTGTCTGTCACCAGTCAGCCCCGCCTTAATTACTCTCCTGGACCCGGGAGTCCGGCCGCCCGGCTTGGTGCTGGCTCAGCACCCGAGAGCCCGGGTCCCCAGCCCCCTCGCCTGTAATGGAGTCAGAAAACCACGGCTTCAGCCCTCTCCCGAGTAATGGACCCAGAAGTTCAGGCTCCCCGCAGATCCCAAGTCCCCTCCTCCCCCAGGACTCGAGTCCAGATCCCCAGCATTTCCTGCCCTGGGCAGAGGAACCCACCCTCCAGCCCCTTCTCCCTCAAACACCAGGCATTCTGGAGTCCCCGCCTTGCTTCCTTAAAACATGGGAGTTGGGACCCTCATCTGTATCTCCCTCCACCCACCCACCCCCAGGACCTAGTTGCCCTGTCTTTCCCCCAGATTGTAAGAATCCAGGTCCCCAGACCCTGAGGCCTGACCTCCCACCCCTGACTTTGGCCTCCAGAACCCCCAGACCTGACTCCGGAGGAGCGGATGGAGCTGGAGAACATCCGCCGGAGGAAGCAGGAGCTGCTGGTGGAGATCCAGCGCCTGCGGGAGGAGCTTAGTGAAGCCATGAGTGAGGTGGAGGGTCTGGAGGCCAATGAGGGCAGGTGAGGGGCTGGGGCTGGGGCTGCAGGGGGCCCGGGCCAGGGGTACCCAGGCACTGACCCTCCGCCCTCCACCCTCTGCCCCTGCAGTAAGACCCTACAGCGGAACCGGAAGATGGCCATGGGCAGGAAGAAGTTCAACATGGACCCCAAGAAGGTGCTTGGGGCCTTGAGAACTGGGATCTGGAGAGGGGGATCTGGCAGCTCCAGCTTCAGGCGGGTTTACTGTGGGTGGTCAGACACTGAATCCTAATCCCTGGATTCAGCTATTCATTTGTTCATTTGTGCTTTTGTTCTTGGAACCTTAACCAAGTGGTGCAGTCTCTTAGCCTTTGCTTGGGCTGTATCCCCTGCCTATGAGGGTGCTTTTCTCCTTTCTACTGCTGTTTCTGGATCCACTTCTGGTGTCACTTCAGGCCTTGAGAGGAGCTTGAATCTGGTAGGGGACACATACGGGGACATGCACAAAGGACGATTAACCAATGCCATGACAGAGGGAAGTGAGACCCAGAGCAGTGGACACCCAAGGAGGGAGGCTGGTGGAGTCAGGGAGGGCTTCCCTGAGGAGGGGACGTTCGAAGCAGGTTTGAAGGATGGGTAGGCATCCCCCGGGTAGACGAAGGCTGTTCTTTCACCCAGTTACTCATTCAGCACCCATTTCTTAGGTCCTCCTGTGGGCTGGGCTCTGTGCTGGGCAGTGTTGGAGACCTAAAGAGGAGTTAGACTCTCCCTTGTCCTTGGGAAGCCCCTTGACACAACCTGCATGCGGAGCGGTGCAGGGAGAGCCAGAGAAGCCCCCCGCCTAGCCTGGGGCCTGGCCTCCACGGCCCTTCCTGGACTGATGTCTGCTGACAATTTCTCACTTTACTTTTCTTGCCAAAAGCAATTGTAATCTGTCCCAGTCCTTCAGCAAGCGTTTACTAAGCACCTGTTCCTTGCCAGGCCCTGTTCTGGGTGCTGGAATTAACCAGGCAGAGGGAGCAGTGGGTGCAAAGGCCGTGAGGGGAGGTGGGTGTGGAAGGACCTGAGAGGAGCCTGAAGGGGAGACCTGGCCCTGCCTGTTGCGGGGAGGGGAGTTGGATGCTGGGGTTCCTGGGGGTGCTGACGGTCTGGCTCAGCCCCGAGACTCAGTTCCTCCCTTCCAGGGCATCCAGTTCTTGGTAGAGAATGAACTTCTACAGAACACACCCGAGGAGATCGCCCGCTTTCTGTACAAGGGCGAGGGACTGAACAAGACGGCCATTGGGGACTACCTGGGGGAGAGGTGGGAGCACCCCACAGGGTCCTGCCTGCCCCATGCCCCCAGCTCCTGCCCTCACATGGCCAAACCAGGCTTCCCGCAGCCCATGACCCTGCCACGAGCATGTTTGGAGCATCCCTCATCCCTCCCCGCTGCTGGGCCCGTGGTGGAGGTTGGGTGGACACTCGGCCTCCATGCTGGAAGAGGCCACCGCCTTCCCTGGACTTTGCTTCCAGTCCCCTCCCATGCCAGCCTCCCCAGATTCCTTCCTGTTCATGACTTTGTCCCTGTCCTCCAGGGAAGAGCTGAACCTGGCGGTGCTGCACGCCTTTGTGGATCTGCACGAGTTCACCGACCTCAATCTGGTCCAGGCCCTTAGGTGAGGGCGAGGGCTTGGGAGGGCGGAGTGCACCTCTTGGGGCTTTCTCAGCTGCACATGCCAAACTCTGCTCACGTGGGCTCAAGCAAAAACAAACCCGAAACCTGGGGAATTGATTGCCTCATGTAATGCCTCCCGCAAGCGCTCAAAGGGTATTAGGACGTCAGCTTCAGCTCTTGGTTGTGCTCCTTGCTGTGTTGGCATTGCTCTCGCCAGACCCTCCTCCCACAACATGAGAGAAGCTTCTAGCAACCATCAGACCTACGGAGCACCCTCAGCAGAAAGAAAGAGGCAGTTGCCTTATAAGTCCTTCAGAATTCTCAGGGACGGTGCTCTTTGGTCATGTTAGATCATGTGTCTATCCCTGAAATGAGATTTGGGGTTCTTACTGTCCAGTTCCAAACATGGGGACTGAGAGTGGGGGAGGGGGTCTTGCCAGCCCCAAATCCATACCTTGCCCCTCCTCCCCCAGGCAATTTCTGTGGAGCTTCCGCCTCCCCGGAGAGGCCCAGAAGATTGACCGGATGATGGAGGCCTTCGCCCAGCGATACT
Source organism: Choloepus didactylus (assembly GCF_015220235.1). Classification (NCBI taxonomy): domain Eukaryota; kingdom Metazoa; phylum Chordata; class Mammalia; order Pilosa; family Megalonychidae; genus Choloepus; species Choloepus didactylus. Next base: position 8,404,163 of record NC_051333.1, on the reverse strand, counting down.
GCCTGTGCAACCCTGGAGTTTTCCAGTCCACAGGTGGGGCCCAGGAGGGGCTGGGGGCTCAGACTCCAGGGTCTGAGGGAGGAGGGGGTTGGGGGCCTGGACTCGGGGGGCCTGCACACCCCAGTCCTCACCTGGCCTGTCGCGGTGCAGACACCTGCTACGTGCTGTCCTTCGCCGTCATCATGCTGAACACCAGCCTGCACAATCCCAATGTCCGGGACAAGCCGGGCCTGGAGCGCTTCGTGGCCATGAACCGGGGCATCAACGAGGGCGGGGACCTGCCAGAGGAGCTGCTCAGGGTCAGGCCCCCTCTCCTCTCCGCACAGCCCCTCAGCCTTGTCCCCCTTCCTGCTGGAGCCCCCCTGGGGACCCCTTGTGCCTGCCTCTCCTGGCTGCTCACACCGGGCTTCTGCCCTCCCACAGCCCTCCTGGTCACACCACCGTGCGTCTGTCTTTTTCCCTCTCCCTGCCTCCCCTTCTGTGGCCATCCCTCTGTCTGTCTCTCTGAGGGCCCGACTCTCGGTGCTTTCTGTTTTTGGCCCTTCTCTGTTTCTTTTCTCTGCCTCTCTCCGGCGTCTCTCAGGTCTGGCTCCATCTGTGCTTCGTCAGGCTCGTCTCTTTCTCCAATACTGTGTCAGGCTCTTCTGCGTCTGTATCGGGTGTCTCTTCATCTTTCCCCCTTTTCTCCTCTCCTCCTCCCCGGCGCCCTCCACTCTTCCTGCTTTCTCCTCACCGCCTCCCCAGCCTCCTTTCGCCCTCCCTCCAGGAACCCCACTTATCCCACTCCTTTAGCCTCCCTGGCTGCTAGTACCACCCCCACCCGCCCACCCCCAGCAGCCCCGGGAGAGTGCCGGGGTCCTGGAGTGGCTGACCTGGCCCTGGCCCCGCAGAACCTCTACGACAGCATTCGAAACGAGCCCTTCAAGATTCCTGAGGACGACGGCAATGACCTGACCCACACCTTCTTCAACCCGGACCGAGAGGGCTGGCTCCTCAAGCTGGGTGCGTCTCCTGCAGACCCTGCCGGCTGCCTCTGCAGGGGTGGGGGTGGTCCCAGACTCTGAAGGCAGCTTCCCCACATACCACTGTGTGACCTTGGGTGAGCAGTTCAACCTCTCTGAGCCTCAGTTTCCACCTCTGAAAAATGGAACTGATATTGAGCACAGGCCTGCAATGGGCCCAAGCACGGGGTCTGACGTGTAGTAAGTGCCCCTAATCCCTTCTCTGCCCCCAGCAAATGTTTCTGGAGCCTTCTCTGAGTCAGGCATAGGTCCAGGAGCTGAGAACTCAGTGAGAACAGCTAGCACAGTCCCTGACTGGTAGGAGGTTGTTGACTCAGGATACTGCAGCTACAGTGACTAGAGCTAACCAAACCCAGTCTCAGGGGACTCAACACCCAGAAACCCCTGACTGGCTTGGCAGGAGCTCCCAGTTGTCCCCAGCAGGGCCAGCTCCACTCTGCTGTCTGTTGGCCTTGGCATCTGGCCACCACTGTGGTGACTATTCCAGGTGTCACATCTGTCCCCAAAGCACACCCATAGGTAGGAAAGAGCCCTCCTCCTCCAGCCAGGAAACTTGTCGTAGGGTCCCCCATGGGCTCCTCAGCCCTTGACTCTTGGAAGGGACCCTGGCCTGGCTTATGTGACTGTGAGTCCCCAGTGGGGTGGGGGCTGCTCCACCTGGAAACGGGAGCCGCCAGCGAATCCAGGGGCAGTCAGCAGGGGGCCTGGTGGGCCGGCCCGTCCTGGGGCTGCTGCAGGTGGTGCTCGATGCGATGCTGGCTACACAGGAGCCTCATGGGGGGGTTTGGAAATCCTGATGCCAAGCCCCCAAGTCTTTGAATCACGATCTCGAGGGCAGCATGGGCTGTCAGTCAGTCATCTTGGAAGCTCCCAGGGCTTTCCCATGTGCAGCCGGGGTCAAGAACCCCTGGCTCAGAGCACTTCTGGGAAGTCGGTGCCACGTGAGCCTTAGCTGTGGCTACGAGGGGACAGGTGACTGAGGAAGAATCGCCAGCCAGGGCCAAATGGGAGGTGGCAGGGGGTAGTGGAGGTTGAGGAAGGTCTTTTCTCAGGGGCCAGGACAGCAATGGCTCGTGGCTTTCCCACGGGTCTCGGGAGGCCACCACTTCCTGCAGAAGTGCAAAGGTTTCCTGATACTTAAAAGATGCAGACCACTTCCTAACCCACACACTGGCCCAGATCTCTGCTTCAGATCTGGGGAGGCGTATGGGGCTGGGTCCTGTAGGGACCAATGGGAGAGGGGTTTGGGGGGAACTTGTGTTCCTCGAGGCACAGGGCATGAGCAGGAAAGACGAAGGCCCTGGGAGACTCCCCCTCAGCAGGCCCTCTCCCCACTTTCCAGATGAGGAAGTTGAGGCTCCGAGTACAGAATGTCCGTCACCCACCAGCAGCCACTGGCTGGGCAGAGGCGGCCTTGGGCCCAGGTCATACCGGGCCCCTCTTGGTGCAGAAAAGGCCCCCATTCCTTAGAGAGCCGCAGTGCAGGAGAGGGCAGGTGGCAATGGTCGTCAGTATTCACGAGGGACCCGGAAGCAGATCCCTGTCAGCAGGGAGCCGGGGGGGCCTGACCATGCCTCCCAACCGCCCCCTTTCCAGACTGGAGCCCAGAGAGGGCACGAGATGGCCCCTGGGTCCCACGGCCAGTTTGTGCTGGGGGCAGATGCACCCCCACTCCCACCTTGGGGGGTTTTGCGTCCTCTCTTTGTGGGGTGACCTCTGGTAGAAACACCTTCCAGCCCAGGGCACGTCCTGGGGGTGGGCTGCAGCCCTGCGTCGAGGCCAGCACGATGGCCTCCCCGGGAGGGAGGGTGCTGGGCACTGCTCCCTCGTGGATGTAACTGGTTTTCTCCCCTCTCTCTCCCTCCTGCCCTCCCTGTGATTCCCTCCGCTTTGTTTCTGTGCTGTCTGCCCCGTCCCTGCACACTCCTCACCTCGCCCACGCTCTGTCGCCCCGCACCTCTTGGGGGCACCCCATTCTTCTGCCTTCCCTTCTTCTGCGTCTGGTCCTGCCTGCTTTCTCGCTGTCTGCCCCAGGAGGTAGGTACCCGGCTGGGCCTTGCTCCCCGACACCAGACCTGGGGAGAGGGCTGCCCTGGCCCCGGCCCCAGAGGGGGGTGGGGGCTGGGGGCTGGGCTGACTGGCAGCCTCCGGAAGTAGAAGCCCCAGGCAGGGGTGGACTGATTCCGGGGGGCCCAGGCCCCGCCGTCCCTGCTTGCCTGTGTCTCCCCTGCGCTGGCTTCATCTGGGCCCCGAGAGCCCTCCTTTACTGCTCTGCCCCACACTTCCCTGCCCGGCCCCCACAGAGGCCCTGGCCCCCCGCTGAGCCCAGGCCCCCTCCTGCCCCTTCCCTTTCAGGGGGCCGGGTGAAGACGTGGAAGCGGCGCTGGTTCATCCTCACTGACAACTGCCTCTACTATTTTGAGTACACGACGGTGAGGTGGAGTGGGGCTGGGGTCCGGGGGCACTGTAGAGGATGGGGCTGGGGGCTGGGACTCCCGAGTCTGAGGCGGGAGGGCTGGGTCCCCAGGCTTCTCAGCTCTGGGAGGAATGGGGTGCTGGGGGTGGGGCTCGGGGGTCTAAGTTCTGTCTGTCTGGTCTTTCAGGACAAGGAGCCCCGCGGAATCATCCCTCTGGAGAATCTGAGCATCCGAGAAGTGGATGACCCCCGGAAACCGGTAAGCCCCTCTTGATGCCTTCCTGCCGTGGTGTTCTCAGGCCCTGGGGCTGGCTCTCAGTGGCTGTCCCTCTTCTCATGTCTCCCCAGAACTGCTTTGAGCTTTACATCCCCAACAACAAGGGGCAGCTCATCAAAGCCTGCAAAACGGAGGCCGACGGGCGGGTGGTCGAGGGTAACCACATGGTCTACCGGATCTCCGCCCCCACGCAGGAAGAGAAGGACGAGTGGATCAAATCCATCCAGTGAGCTGGGGCTGGGGGGCTGGGGCCTGGCTCCTGGGTCCGAGGAAGGAGGGGCTGAAGCCTGGCCTCTTTGATCCTCACCCTGGGGTCCCTCCCCTTCTGCAGGGCAGCTGTGAGCGTGGACCCTTTCTACGAGATGCTGGCGGCGAGGAAGAAGAGGATTTCGGTCAAGAAGAAGCAGGAGCAGCCCTGACCCCCTGCCCCTACTCCATTATTTATTGCAGAGCTGCCCCGCCCGGGTGGCCGGACCCCTGGGCCTGGGGCTGTGGATCATGGATCCCGGTTCCTGTTTGGAAAATTCACCACCTGGCGCTCCTCTCTCATTATTTGTAATTAACGCTGTTGGTAATATTATTTAACCCCTTGTGGCCTGTGGACCCCCTCATTTCTTGGGGTTGACAGAGTTGAGGTGCTCGGTGGAGCCAGCCAGCTGGCCATCCCCTTGATGAGCTGCTGGCGCTGCCCCTTGGTCCTCAGGGGACTCTGGTGCGTCAGTTGTGGGGCTGCAGTGAAACAAGACGTTTAATGTGGACAGAGCTAATGTTGAGTAGAGCTGCTGCTTGGGGACATGGTGTAGAAGGTTCCTGGACCTCAGACGTATGCCTGCTGTGCGCCAAGCTGACAGCCGTGGGCCAGGCAGATGGTCTTCCCCACTCATGCTCTTAAGGGGCTTGTGGCCTTTGAGGGGGCCTGGTGTCTGCTGGGGCGTGAGTGTGCTCAGTGCTTTGAGGGCTGACCGCTCCCCGGGAGGCTCGGGAATGAGGAGTCTAAAGGGAGAGGGCCCTGCTGACCAAATATCCCTGGTCAGGGCCCGGGTGCAGCAGTGGTGCCACTCTAGTCCGAGGCAGGCTGGGGCCCACAGGGCAATGGGGCCAGTTCTCCCATGAGAGGATGCTTCACCCCAAGGACAGGGTCAGGAACCTGTGTTTTCCACATCCTACCCCCGCCCCTTTCCGGGTAATCTGACAGCCTCAGAAGTGTGGGGATTGCCTTCTTTGACGGTGGGTCCTGGGAGGAGCTCCAGTGCGGGCCTGTTCCCTCCACCCTCCAGTTTGAGGCAGTCATTGTGTCCCCAAAGGAAGAGGAATCTGGTAGGGGCGTGTTGGGATTCTCCCAGTTTTGGAGCCTTGTGACTAGAAGACACTACAACTCCCGGCAGCCCCCGAGACCAAGACACCTGTGAGAGAGCAGCCTGCCGCCCGTGTGTCCGACTGGTGCCCTCGAGGAACTGACCCCTTCACTGCTGAGCACTCGCTGTGGGAAGAAGAGCGTCCCGAAACTCGTACCTTGACCGCAGGCAGCCGCCGGCGTGAAGCTCCGCGTGGTGCAAAACAACATAGCCATCCTCGAAGGCTTCCCCCTCACCCCATGCGGTGAGATCGCCTCGGACTGCAATTCCCAACAAGCTGTGCGGCGCTGGCCACCTCACTGGCGGGAGAGCCGGTCTCCAGGTCTCTTGGGAGTTGTAGTTTCTCACGACTCCACCGTCGTGTTTGCCTTGATCTGGCCTGGCTTTCTGAGGGTTAGGAAAGGTCGTCTGGCTCCTTCAACCCCCGGGGGCTGGTGGGAAATGGAGTTCCCAAATAAGGAAACGGAATTCCCAGCTTCTCCCAAAGGTGCCAGAGAAATCGTGTCATCAGGCCCCGGGAGATCATGAGGAATGAGGTGCCTGGGTAAATTGAGGGCGGCCCCAGCACCAGCCTCCCTGTGCCGCCCTCCTCGGCTGAGTAGTGAGCGCCTGCACCTGGAGAAAGCCGGCTCTCGGCACGTGGGGATGAGCGTTCCAGGCAGAGGGAACAGCATGTGCGGAGGACTCATAACAGGCGAAGGCTCCATGGCCGGGAGGAACCGACAGCGGCTGGGGGTGAAAGGGAGGAGGTGAGGGCGGCAGGGAGGCCCAAGCCCGATGGTTTGGGGCCTGGGGGGCCATGGCAGGGACCTGGGTTGTATTAGGGCGGATGAGAAGTCAGGCCAGTGCGGGACTGAGGTTATAGGGAGGTGTCTCTGGCTGGTATGGAATAGTTGGGAGGTGAGAAGTGGAAGCGGGGTTGGCCCAGGAGGCGGTTGCAGGCATCCAGGTGCAAGAGGGGGTGGCCGTGGAGGTGGCCAGACTGGACCCAGGGGAGCCTTTGAGGGAGGAGCCACAGGACTTGCCGAGGGCTGGGTCAAGAACTTGAGAATTCTGACTTGAGCAACTGGTGAAGGGAGTTGCCATTCACTGAGATGGGCAAAGGGAAATTTGGGGGGAGAAAAAATTTCAATGCTTCTGTTTCGGCCAAAATAAACTGAAGATTGCTGTGGTACAGGAATTAACATTGTCCTTCAGTTCTGCCCCTAATTCCTCTCCCCAAAGACCAAGGATTCCTGCTGCCGGCCTCTGACCCCAGGCGTCCAGGCCCTCAGCTCCCTCCCTGGCTTGGTTTCCCGCAGCACCCACTGGGGGGGGGGGGGGGCACCTGCCCAACAGTAGCCCCAGCAGGACCTGTTCTGCCAGCAGGGGCAGCAGAGGGAAGAAGCAAAAGCCTAATCCTCCCGATCCCTCTTTCCCCCACCCCTGCGATTTACACGTGACCCTAACACCCACCCACCCCCACCCCTAATCTTCATTCCCAAAACAGGAGTCTCCAGCATTCCGGCTGGGAACCCACGCTTTGCGCCTTCCCTCTCCCCTCATCCAGACTACATCCCTCAGATGGGCACGTGAACCAGGTGCCAGATGATGGCGGAAAGGTGAGGCAAAGAGAGCAGAGACAGCTCCAGCCAGAGGGGAAAAGACAGCTGGAGGCCCAAACCGTCAGAGTCCTGGAGAAACCGAGAAAAAATAGATACACAGGAAAACAAAAGGCAGAAGGATCTACTAGAGACAGGAAAGTGCCAGGAAGACATAGACAAGGAGAAAAAAAAAGTGAAGACAAAGAAATAGAAATAGAATTAGACAGGGAGAAGGAGGCTGAAAAAAGGAAATAGGTGCGGAGAGGTGGGTCAGTGCCAGCAGATGGTGGACGCGGGAAAGGACCGGGCAGAGGAGGCAAGAACTGGGCCAGAGCGAGACCAGGAGCCAAGTGGACGAAAAGAAAGAGATGTGGACGGAGAGATGCAGTTGGGTTGAAGGTCAGGGAGGTGAGTGATCACAGGGAGAAACAGGTAAACTGAGGCAGGGCCACCATGGGCTGAAGACAGAAGCTGAGCCCCGAGGAACAGGCAGTGCCGTCCTGGGAAGGTGCGTGGGTTGGGGATCGAGAGCCAGCAGGTCACTCCTGAGACCCCTGTCAGGACCAGGCCCTGGGGCAACTCCCGGCTGTGCCCTGGTCATGCTGCCCTGACCACACCCCTCCACCTTCCCCAATCCCCGCTGGCTCCTCGAAGCTTCTTGAACCAAAAAGTCGAGGCCACAGCCGAAGTTGCGCCAATAGCGGAGGGAGCCGGGCTCCTGCCGGCCTCTGAACCTCCACATCCAGGGAGGACATCCTGGGAGGGGAGCCTTTTCCTGGGCCGCACCCCACTCCCTGCATCTGTCCCCCGGAAACACACACGGGCCCTGCGTTCCTCCAAAAAGTTGTCTTTGTCTTTTTTAAATAATGTGAAAATGCCACGCGAAGGTTTGAGCCCGAGGCCCCTCCAGGGGCCAGGCCAGGGAGGGGAAGGGGAGACGCGGGTTGGGGGATCCGGGTCCCCGAAGCCTGCGGCCCCTGTGCAGGGCCGGGAGCGGGCGAGGAGGGGCCTCCGCTGTGCCGAGGGGCACCAGGCCCAACAGAGTTCAGTTTCAAGAAGGGTGGCTCTCTGGGGACGGGCGAGGGGGGCTTCCTGCCTCATTTGGCACCAAGGGGGTCGGGGGGGTCAGGGGAGCCGTCTGGGGGGCTGGGGGTTGGGGGGCTGGGGCCTCCCGTTTGGCACGTGGTGGGGGACGGGGAGGACCCAGACTCGGGGGCCTCCCCAGAGGCGGCATCTGCGGCGGTGGCAGTGGCCCCGTCGTCCACGCAGGATTCCACTCTCAGCTCCTCTTCTGAGGGTGCTGGGGTGTCGGGCCTTTGGGGGGTCAGTTCTCCACGGGGCCTGAGGCCAGAGGGAGTAGAGAGAGAGACAGAATTACAGGGTGGCCGTGCTCCCAGCTTCCAAAGCAAAATCCTCACCGCGGCCTGCAAGGCCCCGCTTGCTCTGCCCCATCCCCTCTCTGCTCTCGCCTCCAGCCAAGCAGCTCCTGGCCTGCCCCAGGGCCTTTGCACTCGCAGTTCCCACTGCCTGGAATGCTTTTACAAGGGGTCCCCACGCGCCACCTCACCCCTGATGCACCAGCTCCTAACTGGGTGGCCTGGGTCCAGTCACTGCCCTTTTCCCTGGCTCTGAGCCTCAGTTTCCCCCTCTTTAGATGGGGAAAATGACCCTCGTCTCCTCAAAGGAGTGGGGAAACTGGCATTACGCAGCACCGAATAAATGTTAAGTGGATATTAGCAGGGGGTATGGGGGAGAAGGAGAAAACCCACTCCAGACCTCCGCCATTATTGCGGGGGACAGACAGGCTCAGCAACTTCCCAGCCCACACTGCAGTGGGAATATCTGTCAACTGAGTGAAGGGATTTGGGGTTTTGCATGACTGGCTCCTCCGTCTCCTCTCCTGGCTTAATCGCCTGGTGAAGTCATCCTGCTTGCTCACCCCACCAGCCTCAGCCCTGACTCACCACTTGGCCAGTGTCCCCACACCCTGGAACCCACACCACCCTGTCCTCATGGGGCTCTTAGAGGGGAAGTGACATTTGACTCCTTGTGCCCTGTCCCCATGGCCCCAGCTAGGCTCAAGCCCTGTCCTCTCCCCTCCTGGACCCTTGTCCCAGCCTCCTCCCACCCCCTAGTCTCTCCCCTCCAGTCTACCCCCAACACAACCCCAGAGGGGCATTTCTACCCCCAGAGCTGCCCGTGCTCCTCCCCGTGGCTCCCCAGCACCACCAGGACAAAGCCTTAGCCCAGCACTCAAGCCCTCCATGGTCTGCCTCTGCCCACCCTCACCCCCTGCACCCACCCGCCACTCTCTCCAAGTCACCCCCAGCCACTTCTGTTCCTTGGACTGGCTGAGCTCTCTCCTGCCTCAGACCCCTTGGACAAGCTGTTCCCTCTGTTAGAATGCTGTCCCCTTGTCCTAGTTAATGACAACCAATCCAAGTCTCTGGTAAAAGGACACTTCTTCCAGGAAGTCTTCCTGCATCTCCAGACAAAGCCTTTTCCTCCTGTCATCTGCTTTCCCAGCAACCCTGAGTTTGGAGCAACCACACCCCCACCCCAACCCCACTCTGGACATAGACGACGCTCAAGGAGCATCTATTTAATTAAGCTCGGGGACAGCCAACAGTTAGAGAACACTGTTACAGGGCCAGGCTCTGTGCTGCAAGCACAGGGAAAATGACACCATTTCATCCCCTTCCCAATCTTAAGAGTTAGAGCCTGTGATCACCCCCATTCTACAGATGAGGAAACTGAGGCACAGAAGGGAAAGTGACTTGCGCCGGGTCACACAGCCAATAAACAGCAAGGTTGAACTCAGGCAGGATTTGGGAGAGCAGGTATGGAACTCTCCCTTCCACTCCCTCAGCTCTGGGGAGCTCCCCGGGGAAACCTCCACTGGCCCAGCCCCACGCCAGCTCTGTGTCCTGGGGAGTTCCTTGGGGTGGCAGCAGGGGCAGCAGAGGGCCCGGCGGGGCACCAGGCAGCCCCGGTTCCGCGGGGAGAGATGTGGCAGTGCGGTCCCCTCTGAGAAGGGTATCAGCTTGGGACGCAGCCAGAAAATGCATGTGGCCCTGAGGATGTGCGATTCGGGGTGTGTGCAAGGCCACGGGAAAGGAGTCTGATAAATGGGGGCTCAGGCCGGGCAGCCTGGGCTTGCATCCTGGCTCCCCAGTTTTCTCGTTGATAAAATGGGGATGAGACCAGAACCCACCCCAAGGGATTAGTGCGGGGACAAGATGGGGTTGAATGTGTCAAGCACAGTGCAGGCCCACGTCGGCCTTGCTCTGATCATTATCAGTAGCGTGGCTGCTGTCAGCCGAGTCCCCGGCCCTGTCCCCCACTGCTCCGGCTCACCGTAACCAGCTGTGAGCACCCCGTTTCCTCTCTCCCCTTGTCTGCCTCTGATTGACATTTCTCCCTCAAACTGGGCTGAGCTCAGGGTCCCGGCAAATGCCACACAGGAGTCTGGACCCAGAGACGGGGCAGACAGGGGCAGGGCTGGGAGAGGCTGGGGAGGGGATTACAGAAGGAGAAACTGAGGCTCGGGGAGGGGAGTGACTGCCCAAGTCTATCTGATGGCACCCCCGCAGAGCTGTGCTGCTCCCAGGGTTGGGGGAGTCTGAGTGGGGAGAGCTGACTGCGAATGGGGGAGGAGAGAGCGGGCGGGAGAGGCTGGAAACCCAGAGACTGGCGCAGGGAGAGACAGAGCAGGCGCGGACGCAGCTCGGGGCAGAGGCAAGGCCAGTACCTGCGGGCCGGGCGTCGGGGGCCCGGGCGGGGGGCCCCGGGGTCTCCAGCGCAGGCGAGACGGAGAAGCGGGAGAAGCACAGCGGGGGGCCGGGTGGGGGCAGGAGGGGGAAATCCTCCGCCCACTCGAAACTGCCTCCTAGTGGGGGGGACAGCACGCGTCAGACCCTGCTAGTGTCCCCGCGACTTCAGCTCCCGCCCTCAGACTCTGCTCCCTTCCCCCGCAGCTGCCCTCACCCCCTCCCGGCGCCCACCCTCAGGCCCCACCCGCCTCTCACCAAAGCCGCTGTCGTTGTTGGGAAACCCATCTCCGGGGGTGGCGGGGTGGGGAGGCGTCGGGGGCGCTGGGGGCGTTGATGGGTCCGTGTCCCCCTCGGGGGGGCCCTGGACGCTCAGCTCGTTGGTTGGAGTCTCCTGAGACGGCAGATTAGGGGAGGCGAGAGGGGGCGAACCGTCACATCCCACCCAGTTCATCCCCAACAAACAAAACCCGCCCCACATTTGTGGGGCGCAGGGCGCTCCGACTCACAATCCCTGACTCGCACCCTCTAGAGGGGAAACCCACCCGAACCCCTTTTCTGCCTTCGAAGCCTCGCGCCAGCCTTAACCCTACCCAAGGCCCCGCCTCCGACGACCGAGCCCCGCCCAGCGCCCGACTTCTCCCCTTGCTCCTTAAAGCACTGCCTCTGCGGGAGCCCCTCGACCCAATCGACCTCCGTTAAGTCCCACCTTTCACCATGAGCTCCACCGACCCGGAGATCTCAGCCTCGGGGATTCAAGGTCAGGCCCCCGAACTACCTTACCCCAGGTTTCCTCTAACCCCCTACCCCATTCTGCACACCTCCCAACCAGGGATGAGCCGACCCCGCCCCCGGGCCCCTAAGCCCCCCCACCCCCAAGTGGCCCCGCACCAGCCCTCCAAGTCCCGGCCCTTCGTTTCAGTGGCCCAGGCGCCGTCTCTGGGCTTCGCCGCGGCTTAGGACCCTGTTTTCACAAGATCTTAGCCAGGTACGCCCCGCCCCAGGTTCATCTAGTCACGCCCCAGCCCACAAACACCAACCCCGTCCTCCCTTTTTCTCAGCTCTATCTAACCCTGCACTTTTCTAGGCCCGGCCCCAGCTACACAACCCCTCTCTCTAAGCCCCGCCCATCCCTGACCCAGCCCCCAAGTATCTTACCACTACCTGCCCCATCTCTAAGCTCCACCTGCAGCCTTCTATGGGTAAGATTCGCCGCCATCCTGAGCGAGATCTCCTCCCACCAGCCCCACCCCAAACCACACTAAGCTCCACCCACACCGCCCAGGCCCCGCCCTGACACCGATTATACCCCTTTCCTTCCTGATCCGCTTTCATGCCCCAGGCCCCGCCTCTCCTCAAGTCCCGCCCACACTCGACCCTCCAAGTCCCGCCCTATTCTTCCTGGTCTAGCTCCAGGCCCCCCACACACCCAGGCCCCTCCCACACGACCAGGCCCCGCCCCTCCCAGACCCCGCCCCCACCCCATCCCCATTCCAATATTCTACTCCAAGTCCCGCCCCATCCAGGCCCCGCCCCATCCCACACATTCCACCAGGCCCTGCCCCGCCGATTCTTCCCTTGGGCCCCGCCCTCACCACACAGGCCCCGCCCCCGCCCTCGGGGACCCGCGCCGCCGCCGCGCCCACCTGGTCGAAGAGGTAGACGGTCACGTCCCCGTGGAAGGAGACCATCTTGCGCTTCCTCTCCAGCTCGCTGTCCTCGGGCTCGTCGGCCCCGCGCGGCGACTTGAGCAGCCCCCGCAGCGGGCGGGCCGCGTCCGCGTCGGCGCTGCTCACCACGACGGGCACCGGGGCTGCCCGCGCCCTCCCGGGGCCCCGCGGCCCCGCCGCCGCGCCCGCCGCCTCCTCGTCCTCCTCCTCGTCCTCGTCCTCGTCCTCCCCGTCCTCCTCCGCCGGCCCCGGCGACCCCGCCCCGCCGGCCTCCCCGCCAGCCGCCCCGGCGTCCGCGCCCTCCCACGGGGGCCGCCGGGGGCCCGGCCCCGGGAACGGCGTGAGCGTGAGCGGCGGCAGCGCCAGCGAGAGCCGCGAGAGCTTGGCTGTGAGGGGAGAGGCCCGGTGAGCCCCTGCTGCCGGGGAAACCGAGGCAGGCCCTCCCGCCCAGCTCTGTGCCCCCAGGTAAGCCAGTCGCACAATCTGAGCCTCAGTTTCCTTCTGTGAACTGAAGAGCTGCACGAGGGCCTTTCTCCACGCAGGATGGGAGAGTGATTTCCACCCACTCCTGGGTTTAACCTCCCCGTGGCTCCCCAGGCCCACAGCATAAAGCCCCAGCTCCCTACACCCCATTCTGCCCCCAGGCTCTAGTGCCCAGACTTGGCTGACTTCTTGTGCCTCAGTCCCCACCTCATCCACCCACATGGGTCCCCCTCCCTGCTTATCCCACCTCTGAGCTTTTGCATGTGCTATTCCCTTCTGCTTGGAACTCCCTTTTCTAACTCAAGTTCTGCTTATCCTCCTGCCCTTGGGCTCCCAAAGCCTTCAGGGATCTCCCCGGAAGCCAGGCCAGGCCACTGTTCTGCACCGCACTGTTCTGCACTCTTCTTCTGAATAGATGATTATATTGCCGTGGTAATGCAATTAGCGCTTGTCTCCCACAGCACAGAGCCTGGCTGGGCTGGTTTGTGGTTGCATCCCCACTCAGTCAACATCTGTAGGAGAATGAATGCTCGTTCCCTGCATTGTGACAGGACCAAAGAACTTCCCCTCTCTGGCTCTTGCCCTCCAGACAAAGTTGGGATATCTGAACCATCTGCAAGCCTCTTCCTTGCCCTCAGGCTTCCAGATCTCAGCCTGAAGGGTGGGGAGGACTTCTGGTCCTTGGGAGAGGAAAAACGGCGTTGAGGCCCCAGCCTACCCTGCTTGCTTGCTGTGTGTCCCTGGGCAAGGAGATCCATCTCTCTGAGCCTCAGTTTCCTCACTGGTAAATGGACAAGGGCCACTCATCTCTCCATTGGGGCATAAATGAACTGTGTGCCAGGCCCTGTGGGGGGTGATGGTGGGGATGAGAGGAGGGGCATGGAGAAAGCTGGACTCCTCCCATCATTCTGTCTGCTCCGGCTTCACTGGCCTTTTTTGATTCCCTGAACATGCCAAGCTAGAGCCCATCTCAGTGCCCTCTCTGCCTGGAACCCCCTTCCCCCAGCTGTCCCCCTGGCTTGCTCTTTTCTTTTATCTCTGTTCAAAAGTCACCTCTTTGTTGAGGCCTTCCCTAACCATCTATCTCAGGGGGCTGTATAGAGGGTGCCAAGAGGGCTGTAAGTGCCCAGATGCAGGATGGGTGACAGCCTTTAGAAATCAGCAGGGCTTCCCAGGAAGGCGACATTTGGGTGGGGTTTTGAAGGATGAGTAGGAGTTTACTGGGGGGGGGGGGGAGTCAGGCCCTTCCCAATCTCTTTTCAGCCAGCAATCCTACCCCCACTCAGATCAACTGAGGCATCTCAGCTGCTCATCCTTTGACATTTTTATGCTGTGTGGAGTCTTCCCTGACACAGTCCTTGGCTGCAGACTCCCCATGACAACCCTGGGGAAGTGGTAATGTTTGAACCCCGGCTCTTGCCCTGTGAGCCGCGGCCTCTCTTTATAAACAGAGATGATAACCGTTGCCTCCAGCGTGGCTCTGAGGTTGCCAGTATGAAACAGGGGCCAGGCCCTGGCACACAGTGGGTGTCCGACCCACGGGAGCCACCGCTCCTGCCGACCCACCTGTCCCCTACCACCACCAGCTCATTTGAAGCCTTTAGAACTTTCAGAGCAGGATTTAAGGAAATCAGGCCTCATGGCAATTCTGATGAAACCACAGCCCCTATGTCCACATCTAAAAAGGAGCTTTTTATCTTTACCCTCCATTTCCCTTCTTTTAAATCGTCCCCTCTCTGTGACAAAACATTGCCTGTGTTGCCCCCAAAATTCCATTTTCAAAAAGGGCATTTGCACCCCTCTCAGGGGGGCGTGGCAGGGTCAGAGCGCTCTCCCGGAGTGCCTGAGCTGGTGGGGAAGTTCAGAGCCGAGACTGCACAGCTGCTGCTGGGGGCCCTGACCGCTCGGAGATGGGCTGCCTTTGAATTGGCTGCAACCACTAAAAAACCCAGGACTCTGGCTTATCAGAGAATGTGGCAGCGTTGGCCACAATGGGTGGGCCTTCCTGAATGGAGCTGAGAAGTGGGTGCCCCCTCTGGCCAACGCGTTTCCTCCCCAACTCCCACCTCCCCTCCTCCGGCCTCTTCACTCACCCCTGTACTGCCCGGCCTGGGGGCATCTGAGTTTGAGACCCTGGGTCTCAGTGATTTGCAGTAACAAGCAGGTATTAGTATGAGCTCATGTCACCCTCCGACAACCCTAGGGCTGTCATGGGGAAACCAAGGCACAGAGAAGTCAAGGCATTTGCCCAAGGTCACAGAGCTAGGAGGGCCAGAGCCCAACCTACGGTCTCCGGTCCTCAGGAGATCCTCCACCGGGTCTGCCCTCGCCCCCGCCCGTCTCCCAGCAGCCTGCTCACCTTTGATCTGTTCGCTGTTCCCCTGCGGGGGTCCCAAGTCCAAGAACAGTCGTGGCATCTCGGGGCCCTTCCTCTCGGGCTTGGGGGGGTCCCCGTCTCCGCTGGGTGCCGTGTCTCCGGCGGCCTTGCTGTCTGGGGCCCCGGGGTCTCCCTCGGGGGCCCCCTCCGGCCTGGCTCTCGGGGGCGCTGGTTCCGGCCTCCTCGGTTGCGTCTCCGGTGGTGGCAGTGGCAGCAGCGGTCTCGTGCTGTCTGCCCATCCGGCCTTTGCGTCCACGCCGTTTCCGGGGCCGCCGCCGGGGGCCGTCCCCTGGCCCACTGGGGCTCGGCCCCCACTCCCGGGGTCCAGCCTCCCAGCCCCGGGGGCTCTCGGCGCCCCCCCACTCTCGGGGGCTCTCCTCTCGGTCTCGGGTTCCAGGGCCCCGCTCCTGGGGGCCGGGCCATGGGTGCCAGGGGCTGTCTCCCCGCCGTTCGGGGGCAAGGCCACTGCCCCGGGCTCGGGCACTCTCGCCAGTGAGGTCTCTGGGGCTGGCGCCCCGATCATGGGGGCTGGCGCCCCACTCTCGGGCATCTTCTCCCAGGGCCCTGGGGCTCTCCAAGGCCCAGTCTCTGGTGGCCTCTCCGTGTTCCTGGGGGGTCTCAGGCCCCCATTCTCTGATACCTCCTCGCTCTTTGGGGGTGTCAAGCCCCCATTCACCAGTACTTTCTCCACGGCCTCTGGGGATCTCAGTCCCCCATTCTCCAGTACTTTCACTTCTCTCCTTGGGGGTGTCAGCTCCCCATTCTCCAGCACTTTCTCTTCTCTCTCTGGGGACCCCGGGGCCCCATTCTCCGCCACCATCTCCTCGATGCCTGGGGCTCTCTGTCCCCCGTTCTCCAACACTGTCACCCCGTTCGCGGGGAGGCTCAGGTCCTCGTTCGGGCTTGGGGCCCTCTTGCCGCCGCCCGGGACTGTCGGGTCCCTGTTCGGGCCTGGGGCTTTCTCTCTGCTCCCAGGGCTTCTCCCCGTCTTCCGGGGCCCCCCCTCCCGGGGGGTGGCCCCCTTCTGCCCCAGGAGGTTCCTTGTCACATCCTCCCGCAAGGACACCAGCAGCTGCTCGGTGCTCACTTGGACCACGAAGGTTGGCTTCTCCCGGACTCCCGGGGCCGGGAGGGGACCTGGGTCTGGGGGTGGCCGGGGCGCTCCCGGGTCGGGTGGCTCGGGGGGAGCCCGCGGCCGAGGGACCCCTTCCTCCTCCTCGGCCGCCCCCCCGCCTGGGAAGGCTCCCTCGGGGGAAAAAGGGGTCTCGGTCTCGTAGCCGCTGTCCCCCGGCTTGGGGCCCGGAGACGACAGGCCTGAGCCGGGACTGGCCACGGCCGAGGGGGGCTCGGGGGACACGGCCGGGTCCGCGGGGGCCCGGGGTGGTGGCGGCGGGGGGGGGGGGAGCGGGGGGTGGCCCCCGCCCGGGGTACTGGGGCGCCGCCGCCCCCATGAGGGGGTCCAGGAATTCGGGGGGGGCCGAGGTGGGGGGGGCCATGGGCAGGTCGGCCAGGGAGCCCCGCTCTGCCCGCAGGGACGAGTCGTCCTCGGGGGGGTGGGGGCAGCCCAGGGCAGGGTGGCCCCCCCAGCCGGCCACGGCGTCCCCCCGCTCCAGGGGCAGGCAGGAGCAGGCCCCCTCCCGGCTGCACAGGGGGCAGGGCAGGGGGCCCCGGCGACTGGGCCCCCCCCCCAGACTGCTGCTGTCCTCGCCGGGGGAGCTGCCCTCCTCCTCCTCCTCCTCCTCCTCGGCCCACGGGGCAGCTCCCCGCTCCCCCAGCACCTCGGCGGGGTCTCCGGCCAGGGTCTCCCCGGCGCCCCGGCCCTCGGGGTCCCAGCCGCTCAGGAGGAAGCCGCTGGAGGCCGCGGCCTGGGCGGGGAAGGAGCGGGGTGCAGGGAAGAGGGGGGAGGCCCAGGTCTCGGACACCAGCTGGGGGACCTCGGAGGGGGCCTGCGGGGGCTGGGAGGGGGGCACTCCCGGGTCCAGGGGATCCCAGTCGTTGGGGAAGAGGGGCTCGGGTGGGGAGCCGTGCTCCTCCAGGCGGATATAGTACTCGCTGCCCACCGAGGGGCTGCGGGCGCTGATGACCGGCAGGACGCTGGGTGTGGACAGCGCCTCGTAGAAGGGGTTCGAGGGGTTGGCGTGGGGGGCTGGAGGCGCCGAGGCCGGCTGCCAGGCCGGGGCCCCCCCGCCGCGGCCCGCACCCCTCCGCGCCTTCTCCCACAGGCACTCGAGGTTGAGGCCGCGGCTGCTCTCAGTCACCGTGAGCACGTCGTCGGGGTCGGCCCCCGGGAAGCCGTCCAGGAGGGGGAACGGCGAGGACAGGGTGCCCGGGCGGGGCGGCGGGTGGGCCGCGGGCCAGGGCCAGGGGAAGGGGCCATCGCGCGGTGGCGGAGGGGGCGGCGGGGGCCGCGGGGGCCGCTCGGACAGCAGGTAGGTGAGCTGCAGCTGGAGGTCCGAGGCCGAGGGGCGCTGGGCAGGCGGCCGCCAGCAGGACTGCAGGATGTCGTACCTGAGCAAGAGAGGGGAGGCCGGGATGAGGGGCTGGACGCCCGGAAAGAGGGGGACAGAGACCCGGGGGGGTGACATAGAACCAGAGTGGGGGTGTGTGACAGATGGGGGATGGGGCAGAGAGCCGGAGAGAGGAGTCGGGGGCAGGTGTGGGTGAGGCTGGGGGGCCAGGGGAGGGCACGGCCCCTACCAGTAGTCGGCGTAGGGCAGCTTGAGCCTGGGCCGGGCCAGCTTGACGTGCTGCTGGCGCACCACGAAGGCCAGGACCTCCTCGTCTGACAGGTGGCGGTAGGGCTGCGCCCCGAACTCAAAGAGCTCCCACAGGGTCACCCCCAGGGACCTGCGGAAGCAGGAGGGCCAAGAGGGGGTCAGAGCCCAGCCTTTCTCTTGCCTGGGAGCCTCCCCCACAGCCCAATCCCGGGCCTCAGTTCCCCCGTTTGTAGAGCCCGGGATGCCATCGTGCGGCCACCCCGCGCCCCTCACCAGATGTTGCTCTCGCGGCTCTGGTCCACCACCATGAAGGAGCCGTGCAGCTCCCCGAGCAGCTCGGGCGCCGCCCAGCGCAGCGGGATCCACAGGCGCTCGGGGGTCAGGTAGTAGTCCTCCTGGGGGCGGCGCGGGTCAGGCGGCGGCGGGGCCCCCGCAGCCCCCCGCAGCCCGCGCCCCCCGGAGGGCACCCCCACCTTGTAGTTGCTGTGGGCCAGCCCGTAGTCGCCGATGCGCACCGTCAGGTCGGAGGTCAGCAGGCAGTTGCGCAGGGCCAGGTCGCTGGGGGCCGGCGGGGGTCGCCGTCAGCCGGGGGGCGGCCTGGGACGCCGCCCGCCCTCCGCGCGCTCCGCCCTCCTCCTCCTCCCCTCACTCCTCCCACCCCGGACACGCCCCCTCCGCCGGCTCCTCCTCCTCCCAGTGACTCCTCCCCATCCCCCCAGGTTCCTTCTCTCACCGCCAGGGTTTTCCACTCATGTCCCTCCCCCAGCTCCTCCCCCAGACCTCCCCCCTTCCTTGGGCTCCTCCCTACCCCCCGTGGCTCCTCCCTGCCCGCCCACCTGTGCACGTAATTATGGGCGTGCAGGTGGGCCAGACCGCGGGCGATCTCCAGCCCCATCCTCTGCAGCGTCCGCAGGTCTCGAGGGGGCAGCTCAGGGGACAGGCCCTCCGGGGGCCGCTGGGCCCGGAGGTAACGCTTCAGGTCCCCCTGGGAGGGAAGCCAGGGAGGGGTCAGCATTCAGCAGCCCCTCCAAGGCGCCCACACCTCCAGCCAATCCCAGGCGACGGTGGGCGACCTTGGTGCTCAGTGGACAGCCCCTCTGAGCCTCAGTTTCCCCCGCTAATTACAATGGCTAATGACAGAAGCCACCTCTGACGGGAGTGCTCATATACAGTAAGTGCTCAATAAGTGGTAGCAGACGCAATACCCAGTTGTCACCACGAAGACTCCTAGGACTCTAGGCTCACCCCAACTCCCCGACCCCCCTCCTTCCACTCCTCCCTCCTCACCCCCAACCCTCACCAGTTGACAGAATTCCATAATGAGCAGGAAGGGCAGTGTCTCCACACAGAGGCCCAGGCACTGGAGGACGTTGGGGTGCTGCAGGCTTCTGGGGGTGGGGAGGTGGCTGGGTCAGGGAAGCAGCCCCTTCCTATCCCACACCAGCCCCTTGCTCCCACCCCACCCACCCCCACAACCTCCCAGCCAAGCCCAACGGCTGCTTCAACCGCTTTGGGTTTCCGTGTCCTCACCTCCAAATCCTCCCCACTCTTTCCCCAAGTGCCCATCTCAGGAACACCTCACTGTCCCCCAGACTCGGGACCAGACCCTCAGGTGCCTCCTCCCCCACTCCACACACACACACACACCCGCCCAGCCTTCCTTCCTGTCCCCTGGCTCTTCTCCACAGTCCTGGCTCAACCCTGGTCCTCTCCAGCCTCCCCCTTCTCAGCCTCCCCTCGGCCTCCCTGCCTCCAGTCCATCCCGTGGCTCTCCAGCACCCTCAGGAGAGAGCCCCAGCTTCTTGGCCCTTCCTGTCCCTCCAGCTGGTCCCTGCTGCCTTCCCTAGTGTCACCCCCTCACCCCACATACACTTCCCCAAACACACCGGCTGCCTCCCCAGGCCCCCAGCCTTTGCACTTAGGGTTCTCTCCGTGGAAAGCGTCTCTTGCCCCCTCAAAGTCATCCTCGCCCCTGAGGCCTCTGCTTCGACATCCGCTCCCCAAGAAGCTTTCTCTGCCCCCTAGCCTGTGAGGCAGGCACCCCTCCATCGTGCCCCAACTGTAAGAGCCAGGCTCTGGGGGTTTGAATCCTGACTTGGCCCTTTCCAGGAGTGTGACCTCTGATCCATCACTTCACTGCTCCCTGCCTCAGTTTCCCTTCTCTGTAAAATGGGGAAAGTAACTATAACTCCTTGATGGGGTGGTGGAGATGAATTGAGGACCCAGCCACTCAGTGAGAACCCAGTGGATCCTAGCTAGGACTGTCATTCTTATTTTATTGCATTATTACAGAATAGCTGCATTTCCAGGCCTGCTCACTTCTCAAGCTATTCCTGCCTCACAGCTTTGGCACCTGCTGTTCCCTCTGCCTGGAACGCTGTTCCTGACGCTGTGCATGACTCTTTCCTCCTGGTCAACCCAGCCTCCCCAGTGTTCCTGTCTGAAGTGGCCCAACCCCACCGTCTCTCACAAACTGCCTTATTTGGCAACCGTCATTCTCTGATATTTTCTTTTTAATTTATTTCTTCATTTATTTATCAGGTTTCTCCTCCACTATTCCGTAAGCTCCACTAGGGTGAGAATTTGGGGCATTTTGTCCCTGGTGTACAACCAAAATGGCAGGGGTGATGGCTGTCACCCTGATATGTGAGCTTCATGGTGACACATAGGGGTCTGTCGGGAGAATTAAAACTTGCCGGGCGCACAGCCCTGAGCCCGCCGAGTGTAGGCGCTTGGTCATGGGGCCTAGCAGGGGGCAGGGGCCTCTGTGCCCTTCCAACTTGAGGAGAAGAGTGCCTCGCATTCCTGCTTGGGGGGAGAATCCTGCACGAGGAGTTCATAAAGCACCTGGCACGTGCTGGGTCTCGAAAAATGGCCGGAACGTCCAATGGGGGAGATTTAGGATGTTAGATATAGACCCTCCTAACCTCCCACCTTCTAATCTGGGCCAAGGATGGCCCCTCCTGTTACCAAATCCTCTCCACGACCCGCCTAGGCAGGACGGTGGTCCCTGTTTGATCCAGGAGGAAACGGAGGCTCAGAGAGGTGAAGCGATTTGCCCAGGGTCACACAGCGGGATTTGATCTCAGGTCTGTGACTCACTCGGCAGATGTGCAGGTGACGAGATGGACCCTGAGCTGCCAAGCTAGACCTGTGCTGCTCGACAGAACATTCTGTGAAGGTGGAAGTGTCCCAGATCTGCCACTGGCCACATATGACTACTGAGCACTAGAATGTGGTGTGTGCGGTGGAGAAAATGAATTTTTCATTTTATTTCATTTGATTTAACTGAAATTTACATAGCCATATGTAGCTAGTGGCTTCCGGCCCAGGCCTAGGGAGAGGCAGGCAATAAGCAAGTAAACAGATAAAATAATGACAAACTGAGATATGTGTGAAGGGGAAAACACAAAGATGACATGTTGGAGTGTCCCAGAGTCCTTAGATGGGGGATCAGGACAGGCCTCCCTGAGCTGAGACCCGAGAAGGGGAAGGAGCTCAGAGCCCAAAACTGGGTGTGGGGGAGTAGGGAGTGATATTCTAGCAGAGGGAATAGCAAGGACAAAGGCCCGGTGGCAGGAAAGAGGTAGGGTAGGGTGGGTGGCTGGGGGGAGGGGGAGAGCAGCAGGAGGGGACAGTTCTGGTAACAGGACCAGGCCATGCAGGGCCTGTGGGCTGTAAAGAGGAGGAGTCAAACTTTGTCCTGCGGGCAATAGAGAGCCATGGGAGGTTTTGGAGCAAGGGAGTGCCCAAGTCCAATATCTGGCTCTCAGAGTAAACTCTACTTTTACAACTGTTCTGATAAGGGTTCTCTGAGGACACATCCTTTCCATGACAGGGAACTCACTACCTCACAAGGCATTTATGCAGAAAATATCTAGTCCTTATCCTAGGATCTGTTAGAGTGGTGGGGAGATCAAGCAGGGAAGAGAGACAGTCCTGCCTTCCCAGACTTCACATTCCAGCAGTTGGAGAGTAAAGGGCAGAGGACAAAGCTCCTCAGTGGCCTTCTTGGGGGTCAGCTCAGGGCCCTGGTCTGAAATTTATTTTCTGTCCTTCCTCACCCACAAGCAGGGGCCTAAGGAAGGGAGGCCCATCAGGTACCCAGCTCTTAACACAGTATATCTCCTTCAGCCACCCTCTACGCAAAGACACCTGGGCTTCCTGGACACTTTCCTGAAGAAGATACCGAAGTTCAGGGTGGAGAGAGGCAAGCCACTGGCTTAGCTTCCATGCTCTCTCTCCCCATCCTGCTGCCTCTTGCCTGCTCTGTCCAAAGGATGAACCAGAAGCTGAGAGGAAAATTACCTTACCAGAGTCACACAGCCAGGATTCAACCCCAGACTTGACCCCACACTATGCTCCTTCCACTCCCAAATGCCACCTTGTGAGGCTACACCCACTAAGTCTCCAGTACCTGTATGGCTGCGCCTCCGACACAAACTTGCGCTGCTCCAGGGGCCCCGCACTGGCTCGGAGCTCCTTCACCACCACCTGGGCTGGGGTGTAGTCGGAGAAAATCTCCCCCAGGATCACCTGGTCGGGGGGGACCGGGGAGTCACCCCACGCCCTCCCCTAGTCCCGTCCTCTGGAACCAGCTGCACCGGACCACATGGTTCCCAATGACCCCCTCCTTTCCAGCCTCCTGATTCATCCCTGCCCCGCCCCAACCCTCATCCCCCACCAGATGTGGGGAGAGAGACTCACGGGCCCAGAGTCCGGTGGACGCAGGGACGAATGGAAGAATGGACAGATGGACGCGTGGAGAGCCGGGTGGCGAGGCGGAGTGGTCAATGGAGTGAGGAGGGAGACGCTGACGGACAGATGTGGGGGGATGGGGTGGATGGGAGTGGGTAAGAGAAGAGGACAGGGGTGAGGGGAATGGGGGAGCTGAGGGGGCGGGGGGAGGAAGCGAGGGACAGATGAGAAGTGGTGGGAACAGGGAGGGGTGGACGCAGGACAGAGTCACAGCCCCCCCACCCCGGCCTCACTCACCTTCCCAAACCAGCCACTCCCAATCTCCTGTAGGTAGCTGAGGTGCTGGCGGCTAAGGCCCAGGGGCGTGGTCATGTCTGGGGTGCGGGATGGGGTCAGAGAGAGGGAGAAACCCCTGAGCGTCTCCTCCCAAGTGCCACCCACAACCTCCTCCACTTTAGTGGGTACCGGGGTCAAAGCAGACGCCAATCTCCTCCCATTGGTTGTAAACAGTCTATGTCAGGATGTTTCAGCCTCCTCATTGGCTGGCCACAAGATCCCAGCATCCAATCAGCCCTTGTCTTTGGCGACCCAAGAGCCCATGGCGCGATTCCAGCCTCCCATTGGCTGCCTCCGCGATCTAGCTCGAGGCTGATCTCACCATGATCCTCCAAGATCTGCCCCACAAGATCCTCCAAATCTGGTTTTGGATTAAGCCGTGGCTACCCCCAGCACGACCTGAGCCTCCCTATAGGCTGCTTCCCAGGCTGGATATTTTAGAGTACCCCCCACCTCTGCCTCCCCCATTGGCTGCTGAGGAAGACTCTCAGGGCCTCCGGCCACATCCCGGGGTCCGTGGGGTCTCTGGCCGGGATGTAGGGCAGTACCTGAGTGGGAGGGCTGCGGAGCAGGCATCGGCAGGGAGACCTCAGCCAGCGGCAGAATGTAGACATCAGGCAGGGACTGTGAGGAGGAGGTCTCCTCGGCCGGGGGGGGTGTACTCCCCAGAACAGTCCTCCCCTTCAGGGTTCTCAAACTCCTGGGGCCAAGAGGGGCGAGGGGGCAGCACCCAGGGCCGGGAGACCCACCGTCAGCCTCATAACCGTCTCCACAGTCCCAGCCCAAGCTCTATCCCAGGGCTCAGGTCATGCCATTGCATCGGGCCCTAGGGTGCCCCAACTCCGGGCCTTACTACCCTCCTCCCCACACCCGGCGCGGGCCGGGAAAAAGGACTTTGCTGGGGTCTTCCTGCCCACCTTGGATCCCCCCAGCCACCTCACCTTAAAGCCCACATCGCCTCGTTTGCAGCACAGACAGGTGAGGAGGAGGAAGATGAAGGCCAGCAGGCCGGAGCAGGAAATGAGGACCACGGCGTAGGGGGGAGCCAAAGGGGCCTGGCCCAGAGCGAATCCACCTGAGGGCACAGGGCTGGGTTGGGGTCCCGGCTTCAAGCCCCCCACCCCCAACTCTGGACTCCTTACCCCTCCCGCTCTGGGCCAGTCTCGGACTACAGCTCCCATGAAGCTCCGCAACCAGGAACCTCCCTCGGCAGAGGAGCCGGATGGCCCGAGGCCTCCTGGGAGTTGTAGTTCAGGGCCTTCCCAGGTGGTTGGTTGGGCTGGGGGTGCGGTCCCTCCTTCTCTCGGCCCAGGCCGGGGCGCCCCCCAAATTCCTCCACACAGAGCGTGGATGAATTTCAGTGAGGACTGAGGGAAGGGAGCGTAGTAGCGGGGCCTGGGATGCTCACAATGTAAGGTACGCTCCCAGGGATAGCCTCATTACCGCTTATTTGGGGAGAACGATGAGCCCCCAATTGCAGGTTTTTCTTTGAGATACGCTCGAACCACACACATGTCCCCTGTCCCCAGCTCCAGCCCCCTAAGAAGGGAACTGCCAGCCCCGGGACCCCCCCACCCCAGGCCGGGGCCAGCTTCCGGGGCTGTCTCCCTCAGAATTAGCCCTGCTCCCCTCTGCCTCCAAATCCCCCCAGACTTCCCGCCCCCTGCACACACTTACACGCACGCATGCATGTGCACACACACACATGTTGCCTACACGGACCCCCGCCCGCCCGCCCCCCAGCCTTCCTCCCACAGGCCCTGCTGACAGGAGCTCCATCCTCCCGGGGCCCCACTCGGCTGCGGGAAGACGAACAAACAGGTGAAGGAGCCTGAGCCCCGCAGACAGACCTCAGGGCCAGCAGCGAGGCCGGGATGGGGGTGGGGACTGCTGGACAGACTGATCGCCGGACAGACTCACCCGGGTGGGCCAGGCAGCCGGAGGCGGAGACGGCCGCGAGGAAGATGAGGGCGCCGGAGGCGGGCATCTTGTCGAGGATGGGAGGGAGATGAAGGTGGTGGCGGCTGGGGAGGGGGGGGCGGGCCCTCAGCCCCCAGCCATGGGGACCCGCACAACCCTGACCTCCCCCGGCCCAGGAGAGGGGCAGGAGATGCCGGACAGGGGGAGGGAGGGGCTGCTTACTGGCTCAGGTACCCCCCTCCCCCTTTCAGAAGGGACAGACAGATGAAGGGACAGAGAGGCGGACAGAGGAGAGGAGCTGGGGAGCCAGGGTTGCTGGGGTGGGGGGGGAAGAAGGTAGGATGGGGGGGAGAATGAGGGCCCCGCCCCCAAGGGCAACCAGGATTGGGGGAGCAGAGAGCCTGTCAGAGGAAGGGTGGGAGGAGGGAGGATGGAGGGAGGATGGAGCGTCGTCATGGCAACTGGCTCCCGGTAGCATTGGCTGCCAGGAAGGGAGGGGAGGAGAGGGGAGGGGGAAGGACAGACAGGGACTGGTAGACCCCTGGGGGCCCCAGGGCCCACAGTGCCTGGCCCGGACATTGCTTTGACATGCCACTGGCGTGGACACGTGTGCTACACGCCAGGATGCAGATGTCATGCAGGCATACGCAGCCCACACACAGCTGCCACATGTCGCAGCGACCCTCCTAGACAAGCACATCCCATACAAAGGTGGACAGCCATCGTTTGACGGGGACACGTACACGTCACACACAAAGACGCAGGGACGAGCCACACTCGGAACGCACAGGCAGGCCAGCCCCCGGCACAGATGCACCGGGCCACGCAGGCACGTCAAAGCATCACAAAGACCCACAGACAGAGATCCACGGCGACGTGCTGAGGCAAGCGGGCACGGACACACATGGGCAGCCCACAGACCAACGGGCAACAGAGAACACCCCTAGACACAAGCATAACATACACAGATACACCCGGACACGCACATCACATAGATACACGCAGACACACATCACAGGCGTGGATGTACACAGACACATGACACGTACATGGACAGACACACATCGCAGACACACTTCACATAGATACACATGGGTACGCACAATTCATACATGGGTATAGACGCACACAAAACATGCTGAGATACACAGCTACACAAATGATGTACAAAAATACACATAAAGATATCACACAGACACATCGAGATCACATCACATATTGATGTTCAGAGACACACGATATACACAGATACACAGGCGCACACAACAAATCATAGATACGCACACTGAGACATATCACAAATATACACACATTTCACACAAGGTCACAAAGACACGACCCAACCATAGTCACACACATCAACACACACAGACACACACACCGCAAATACCACATTTACTCTGAGGTGACAGAGACATACACTACACAACCATAGTTGCTCTCTTATACAAAAATACACAATTATATTTTTATTTATTTTTTCCTTACGAGCATTGTCTATGTGCCAGGCATGGCTGTCAGCGCTTTCCACATATCGCCTTTTAATCCTGGCAAAAACTCCACGAGGTTGTCTATACTATCATCCCCATTTACAGATGGGGAAACTGAGGCACAGCGAGGCGAAGCCACCCGCCCAAGGGCACAGGGCCAGGAAGTTGCAGAGCCGGGATCGGACCCCGTCCGTCGGAGGTACAGACACAACAGACAAGGACACGCACATCACGCGCGAAGCCGCCGCCGTCTCGGGGCCACCCCTCACCCCCCCGGTGCACCCTGAGCTGCAGACACACCCGGAAGCACGGACTCCCACCCTCCGCGCGGACGTCTCCATCGTCCCCGAGCACCTGCGATGCGTCCCGCGCTGGCTGAGGCTGCACCGGAGCAGCCCAGCCCAGTCGCAGCCGCAGCAGCCACACACCGCGTGGGCGACACAGGCACCCCCGCCCCAACCCGGCTCCCCGCCCCCCGGCAGGGCCCGAGGCTTTCCGCCGGAACGCGCCCACGGGGTGGGCGGCCCCCAAACCCCGCAGCGCAGCGCTTAGCCCTCTTAACCCCGGACCGCGGGAGAGAGGCAAGGGGGCGCTGCCTCTCGGCGGTCTCACTGGAGAAACTGAGGCAGGTTGATCGGGAGGCAGGAGTGGCCAGGACCCTGCCTCCAGGTGGAGGGAACGGAATCGGGGGTGGGGGGTGCGCGCGCAAAGATGCAATTAGCTGCCCTGGTGGCTGAAGGGCAAAGAACCTGGCGGAGGCAGGGGCTTGTGGGAGTTGTAGTCCCTGGCCTGAGGACTCTGGGAAATGTAGTTCTGGTTCATCCGGGAGGAAGGCTCAGGTTAAGCCTCTCCCAGGGGCGTGGCAGCGGTTAGATGGGGGTGGCAGGAGCCGAGAATCGCTACCTGGGTCTTTGAAGATGGTGTGAGCGGAATTCTTGCGTCTGAGAGAGCGGCACAGGCGGGGTTGCAGTCCTAACCTTGCTCCTGGCTTGCTATTAGTTCATTCATTCACTCAACAGTCATTTATTAAGTGCCTATCATGTGCTTAACCAGAAGTTATGTACTGTGCCAGCAGCTGGAGTGCAGATCCGTTCCCTGCGCCGGGGAGGACAACTGGGGATCAAAGAAAACAGCCAAGTAAAATAAACAGGACTTAGCATTGCCAAGCAGTGCTGAGTCAGGAGAGCAGACTGAGTCGGGGGAGGGGTAACAGAAGGTCTCCTAGAGTATTCCAAACTGTGGGCTGTGAAATCAAGCAATTTGGGGGAAATGAAATAGAATAAGACACAGCAGAATGTATACGGGGGAAAATGCTGATGCATGAAACTAATTTTGGACAGGTCCCTGGTATGAAAATCTGGGAGCCAGATGTGTTTCTGAATCTGGAATTTTTCTGATTCTAATGAGGTCATCAGAACATATACTACATGTTCTGAACACCCCGGGGTGGTCTGGAGCCGCCCCTCTGTCATCCAATGCTTTAATATTTCTGTGGCGAAACCCTGGGAGGGACAGTCTCGCAAGGAGGATAAAGAACATAAGACTGTAAATTGTCTTGGGTCCATTAGGTCGGGTTCTGTCGCCAAGGTTAGGATTAAAACCTTTTAGTTTTTGGAGCTTTATTGATTGCATGACAGTGGATAGAGGATCCGGGACTCAAAGTAGTTTTCAAAGTGTGGTTCCGGGTCCCCCAGGGGTCCCCTAGACCCTTTCAGAGGGTCCACGAAGTCAAAATTACTTTCATGCTAACACTGAGACACTGCCTGTCTGTTTCACTCTCATTCTTTCCGAATTGTACAATGGAGTTTTCCAAAGCCTGTGTCGAGTGTTCTATGACTACAGCTACGAGAATCCAGAATCTTCTATTAACCAGACATGAAAGGGAATTGCAAAAACAGGTAAAACAATGCTAGTCTTCTATTTTTTTAAAAATAGTTATTTTATTAAAATAGGCTTATACATTTACTTGCAATGGACTTACTGCTATTAAAAATGAATGAATCCATTTTTTAAAAATTTATCTCTTAATTTCTAATGTGATATTTATCAATAAACATAAGCCACATAAATAATAGTCCTTTGGGGTCTTTAATATTTTCTCTTTTTTATTTTGGTAATATATACATAAAGTTTGCCATTTTAACTATTTTTAAGTGTGTAATTCAGTGGCATTAAGTACATTCACAACGTTCTGCAACCCTCACTACTGTCTATTTCCAAAATTTCTCATCACCCCAAACAGAAACTCTGAACCCATGAAGCAATAAGTCCCCATCCGTCCTCTCCCATCCCTTGATAACCTCTAATTTATTTTCTGTTTCTATGAATTTATCGAATTTAGATGCCTCATTTAAGTGGAATCATGCAATATTTGTCCTTTTTTCACTCATCATAATGTTTTCAAGGTTCATCCATGTTGTGGCATGTATCAGAACATCAGTCCTTTTTATGTCTGAGTGATATTCCAATGTATGACACACTGCATTTTGGTGATCCATTCGTCTGTTGGTGGACACTTTGGTTGTTTCCACCTTTTGGCTATTGTGAAGAATGCTGCTGTGAACATTGGTGTACAAGTTTCTGTTTGAGTCCCTGATTTCAGTTCCCTGCTTTTCATTTCCTGGGAGAGGATCTCCCAGTCATCTGCTAATTCTATCTTTAACTTTTTTAGCAATCAATAATTTTTAAGAGGGGCAAGGTTTGAGAACTACTGCTGTGTGTGTGTGTGTGTGTGTGTGTGTGTGTGTGTGTGTGTGTCCCCTAACCACAGTTTTTATTTTTATAATTTTTACTGTAGGTTACAGTAAAACTGAAATACGACTATCAGAGAGAAAGTCTGAGTCAGGAGACCCATGGGAGTCAGCCAGGGGGAGAATAGAGGGAACAGCATGTTGGGGCAGAGGGGACTGCACATGCAAAGAGAAAGGTAGGAGGTGGCTCCTGTGGGATGAACTGCGCACAGTTTACTACACCCACTTACCTCATGGAGCCCCCTGCCTAAGGAGGAGGCAGCTTTTGAGCAAACTTTCACACAAATCAACGTGTAGCTATAAATAGTTCACACAAATCAATGTGTAGCTACAAACGGTGCTAAATGTGACAAAAGAGATTGAGGGGGTTGTAATTTAGACTGGGGGAGGAATCAGGGCAGACTTCTCTGAGGAGGTGACATTAAAGCTCAGATCTGAGAGGGAAAGAAAAGAGGTAGGCAGAGAGTAGGGCAAAGAGCACTGGGGCAAACAGGGAACAGCACTGGGGGCGGCCCTGAGGCAGTGCGCTCCTTGGGGTATATCAGAAGCAAACAGGAGGCCACTGTGGCTGGGTGCAAATGGGCAGGGAGGTGGGGGCATGAGAAATGTCAGAGAGGTGAGCAGGGCTCAGTAGGCCAAGCCTGGTGAGGACTTTGTGTTTATTCTCAGCCAATAAGGAGCTATGGGAGATTTCTGAGCAGGGGAAGTACAGGATTTGACCTGGATACTTCCCAGCTCTCTCCAGCTATCCTGTGGGGAAAGATTGAGGGTGGAAGCCTGGAGCCCAGGGAGGAGGCAACTGCAGTAGTCGAAGGGGAGGATTGATGGTGGTGGCAGTGAAGGCAGAGAGGAATGGCTTCAAGATACTAACAAGTGTTGTAAGGATGTGGAGAAATTGGAACCCTCATCCATGGCTTGTGGGATGGTAAAATTGTACAGCCACTTTGGAAACCAGTCTGGGACTTCCTTAAATGATTAAACATAGAGTTACCCTATGATCTGGGAATTCCATGCCCAGGTTTATGCCCAAGAAAAAAGAAAACCCATGTCCATGCAAAAACTTATAGACAAATGTTCATAGTAGCATTACTCATAATCACCAAAAAGTATAAACAACCCAAAAGTCTTATCAGCTGATGAATGGAAAAACAAAATGTGGCCCTTCTCTGCATTGGAATATTAGTCATCGTTTTTTTAAAAGTCTTTTTTGTCATCGTCGTTTTTTTGTTTAGTTTTTATTCATCACATTTGATAATGTCCTTTGATGCAGAAAAGTTTTTAATTTTGATGAAGTCCATTTTATCTACTTTTTCTTTTGTTCCTCATGTTTTGGAGTAAAATCTAAAAGCCCAATGCCTACTACAAGTGTTTTCTGATAAGTGTTTTTATAGTATTAGCTCTCAAATTAAGGTCTTTGATCAACTTTGAATTACTTTTTTGAGATGTAGGTGTCCACATTCCTTCTTTTGCATGTGGATTTTCAGTTGTCCTGGCACCATTTGTTGAAGAGACTTCTTTCCTCAATGAATGGACTTGGAACCATTGTAGAAAATCAACTGGCCATGGACGTGTGGATTTACCTCTGGACTCTCAATTCTATTCCATTGGTCTATATGTCTCTCCTTACGCCAGTACCACACTGTTTTAATTATTGTAGCTTTGTAGTGAGTTTTGAAATCAGGAAATGTGAGTTCTCCAACTTTCTTCTTGTTTTTCAAGGTTGTTTTGGCTCTTTGGGATCTGTTGCAATTCCATATGAATTTGAGGATCAGTTTTTCCATTTCTGCTATAGTGCTGCTGGAATTTTGATAGGGATTGCATTGAATTTGTAGATTACTTCTGGCAGTATTGACATCTTTTTTTTTTAATTCAATTTTATTGAGATATATTCACAAAACATACAGTCATCCATAGTGTACAATCAGTTGTTCACAGTACCATTATATAGCTGTCATTCATGACCACAATCAATTTTTGAACATTTTCATTACCACACACAAAAAAAGAATAAGAATTAAAGTTGAAGTAAAAAAGAACACCCAGAACATCCCATATCCCCCATCTCTCCCTATTATTCATTTACTTTTTGTTGTCATTTTTCTATTCATCTGTCCAATTACTGTATGAAAGGAGTGGGAGCCACAAAGTTTTCACAATCACACAGTCACACAGTGTAAGCTATATAGTTATACAGTCATCTTCAAGAATAAAGCCTGCTGGGTTGCAGTTCAACCATTTCAGGTATTTCCCTCTAGCTATTCCTATACACTAAAAACTAAAAAGTTATATCTATATAATGCATAAGAATAACCTCCAGAATGACCTCTCGACTCTATTTGAGATCTCTCAGCCACTGAAATGTTATTTCATTTAATTTGTCTTCTCCCTTTTTGTCCAAAAAGGCTTTCTCAATCCCACAATGTCAGGGCCAAGCTCATCCCCACAAGTCATGTCCCATGTTGTCAGGGAGATTTACATCCCTGGGAGTCATGTCCCACACAGGGGGTGGGCAGTAAGTTTACCTGCTGAGTGGGCTTAGAGAGAGAGGCCACATCTGAGCAACAAAAGAGGTTCTCTGGGGGAGACTCTTAGGCAACATTTTAAGTAGGCTTAACCTCTCCTTTGCAGCAACAAACTTCATAAGGGCAAGCCCCAAGATCAAGGGCTTGGCCTTCCAAATTAGTAGTCCCCAGTGCTTGTGAGAATATCATCAGTTCTCCAGGTGGGGAAATTTAATATTTCCACATTTTCCCCCAGTCCCTCAAGGGGACTTTGCAAATTTACAAGTAGAGAGCTACTATGTCACAAAAGTAAAGAGTATTTATTTACTGTGTTCAATAAATTCAGTGAAGTAAAAAAAAAAAAATCACAAGGGAAATTAGGAAATATCTTGAGACGAATGAAAAGAAATTAAAACATTCCAAAACTTATGGGATACAGTGAAGGTAGTGCTCAGAGGGAAACTTATAGCTCTTTTTTTAAATTTAAGTGCAGTTTATTGAGATATATTCACATAACATGCAATCCTTCAAAGTGTACAGTTTTTTATAGTGTCATCATGAAACTTATGGCTATTAATGCCCACATTAAAAAAGAAGAAAGATCACAAATCAATAACCTAACTTCACACTAAACAAACGAGAACAAGAAGAGCCAACTAAACCCAAAGTTAGTTAGAAGAAAGGAAACAGTAAAGATTAGACCAGAGATGAATGAAATAAATAGAAAAACAATAGAGAGAATCAGTGAAACCAAAAGTTGAAAAAAAAAACTAATAAAGAAAAAGAGAGAGAGAGAGGACACAAATAACTAAAATCAATAATGAAGTGAGGACATTACTAATGACCTTACAGAAATAAAAAGGATTATAAGAGGGTACTATGACAATTATATGCCAACAAATTAGAAACCCTGGGTGAAACAGACAAATTCCTAGAAACATACAAATTACCTAATCTGATGCAAGGAGAAATATAAAATTTCAACAGACTTATAACAAGTAAAGAGATTGAGTTGGTAATTAAAGACCTACCAACAAAGGAAAATCCAGGACCATATGGTTTCACTGAAAGATTCTACCGAACATTTAAAGAATATTTAACACCCAACATTCTCAAACTCTTCCAACTGTTATTGTAGAACTATCTATTTCTCCCTTCAATTCTGTCAGTTGTTGCCTCATATTTTGGAGCTGTGTTGTTAGGTGCATATGTGTTTATAATTATTATATCTTCTTGCTGGATTGAACCTTTTATCAATATATAATATCCTTCATTCTCTCTTGTAATCTTTTTTGACTAAAGTCAATTAGTCTGACAATAATATAGCCTCTCTAGCTCTCTTTGATTACTATTTGCACACAATATCTTTCTCCACCCTTTTACTTTCAACCACTTTGTGTCTTTGTACCTAAACCTAGTCTCTTGGAGCCAGCATATAGATGGATTATGCTTTTCATTCAATCTGCCAATCTCTACCTTTAAATAGGGGAGTTTAATCCATTTATATTTAAGGTAATAACTGAGAAGAAAGGAATTCCTTCTGTCATTTAGCTATTCGTTTTCTATATGTCTTGCATGTTTTTTGTTCCTCATTTACTCCATTATGGCCTTTTTTTTTTTAATTTAGTTGCTTTTTTGTAGTGTACATTTTGATTCCCTTCTTTCCTTTTCTGTATAGTTTTAGTGGTTATCTTTGCAATTACAATGAATATCTTCACCTAATACTGTAATAACCTTGTTCACAAGTAACTACCTAGTTTCAGTAATAGCCAAACTCTACTCCCATGTATCTCTGTCCCTCCCTCTTTATATTGCTATTGTCTCAGATTACCTCTTCATACATTCTGTGCTCAATAATAAAGATTTTACATGCTATTTTACACATTTGTCTGTTAGGTCATAAAGGGGAGAAATGCAATTACAAAGCAAACATACAATAATATGGATGCTATGTTTACCTATGGAGTTACCTCTGCCAATACTTATTTCTTCATACGGCTTCGAGTTACCATCTAATGTCCTTTTATTTCAGCCTAAAGGACTCCTTTTAGCATTTCTTGTTGGGCAGGTCTTCTGGTAGTGAACTCTTTCAGCTTTTGTTTATCAGTAAATGTCTTAATTTCTTCTGCATTTTTGAAAGAAAATTTTGCTAGATATAGAATTCTTTGCTGACTGATTTTTTTTCCTTTATGCCATCCATGGTCTTCTGGCTTCCATGGTTTCTGATGAGAAATCCACTGTTGATCTTATTGGGGATCTCTTGTATGTGACAAGTCACTTCTCTCTTGCTGCTTTCAAAATCCTCCTTTTGTATTTATTTTGACAATTTTGCTATAATGTGTCTTGGTGTAGATTCTTAGAGTATATCCTGCTTGGGGTTTGTTGAGATTCCTAGATGTGTCTATTCATGTCTTTCATCAGGTTGGGGAAGTTTTGGGGCATTATTTCTTCAAATGGTTTTTCTGTCCCCTTCTCTCTTTCTTGTCCTTTTGGGGCTCCAATGATGAATATTTTGGTATGCTTGATGATGTTCCACAGATACCTCAGGCTCTGTTCATTATTTCTTTTTCATTATTTTCTTCTTTCTGCTCCTCACACTGAATAATTTCAATTTTCTTGTCCTCAAGTCTGATGATGTTTTCTTCTGACTGTTCAAATCTGCTGTTGAATCGTCTGACGATGTGCCGGTTTGAATGTATTATGTCCCCCAGAAAAAGCCATATTCTTTGATGCAATCTTGTGGGGCAGACAGAATAGTGGGGATTAAGTTGGAACATTTGAATTAGGTTGTTTGCATGGAGATGCGCCCCACCCAACTGTGGATGATAACTGATGGGATATTTCCATGGAGGCGTGGCCCCACCCATTCAGGGTGGGCCTTGATCAGTGGAGCCATATGAACGTGCTGGCTCAAGGAGATGGAACTCAGTGCAGCTGTGAGTGACGTTTTGAAGAGGAGCAAGCTTGCTAGAGAGGAACGTCCTGGGAGAAAGCCATTTTGAAACCAGAACTTTGGAGCAGACGCCAGCCACGTGCCTTCCCAGCTAACAGAGGTTTTCCGGACGCCATTTGCCATCCTCCAGTGAAGGTACCCAATTACTGATGTGTTACCTTGGACACTTTATGGCCTTAAGACTGCAACTGTGTAACCAAATAAACCCCCTTTTTATAAAAGCCAATCCATCTCTGGTGTTTTGCATTCCACAGCATTAGCAAACTAGAACAGACGAGTTTTTCATTTCAATCGCTGTATTTTGCAGCTCCAAAATTTATATTTGGTTTCTTGTTTATTATTTGGCCTCTTTATTTTGTTCAGTTATTATTTTCATAATTTCCTTTAGTTCCTTGAACATGGATTCCTTTATCTTATTGAACGTATTTAGGATTTGTCTTTGACTAATAGTTCCAATGTATGAGCGTGCTTAGGGGTGGTTTCTGGCAAATTCATTTTCTCCTGTGAGCGAGCCATACTTTCCTGTTTATCTGTGTGTTTTGTGATTTCTTTGTTTAGAACTGGACGTTCCGAGTATCATGGTGTAATAACTCTGGAAATTTAGTTCCCCCACTCCTCTGGGATTACTAGGATTTTATTGTTGTTGTTGAGGGCAGGAGCCATTAATTTGTGACTTTTCCAAACTCTTTTTGCTCTCACACAGGAACTGGAAAAAGAGGAAGAGTGAAAACAAAACAAAAACCTACTGCCTCTTTAAGGCACCTCTGCCACTTTTGCCTGCGGGTGGTTGGAACAGTGGCTGCCCTCAGAGCCAACCCCCAGCATCTGTGGCCGCTGATCAAAAGCAGTGATCAGCGGTTGGACCACACACCATCAGATATCAGAGGCCCCCTGCTGCCTGCCACGTGGTTGGTGGATGGTGGGTGGCGGCTGCTGCAGGAGGGTGAGATTCACTGATATTTACTGCACTTTACCAGCCTCTTCCTCCAGCTTTTCCCTGGATGCTGCACAGTCTTCCACTAGATGCCAGAGTTTCAAAATAGTTGATTCAGACACTTCCTGCCAGTTCAGTAGCTGTTTTGGTGGAGGGACTGATCCTGAAGCTTCTGCCAACCTCCTACGATCCTCTCCAGGAGATGTTTTAAGCGGAGATTGTACTGGTCTTGGCCATGGTTTGGGCGCAGGGGTCAGGGTGGGGGGCTGAGGAAGAGGAAAACATCTAGAATGCTCACCAGGATGGCTTGGATAGCTGGGAGATTGGAAAGCATTTTGGCTGTTTCCTGGCTTGTAGGAAGTATTAAACAAATTTCAATTCTTCCTATTATTAGGGTGGTCTTGTTGAAACCTGAGTCAGATGCTGACCCAACTTAGCTCAGAACCTCCTGTCTCATTCACATTAAAAGCAAAGTCCTCACTGGGGCCCACCAGGCCCCACGGGATCATCTGTCCCCACCCCCACTTCTGTGTTCCCTCTCTTACCTCACTTCCCACCCTCTCTCCTCCCACCCACCAGATCCAGCCACACCAGCCCACCCCCTCACGATTCCTCCTACATCCAAGCACAGTCGCGCCCTGGGGCCTTTGCACTGGCTTTTCCCTCTGCCTGGAATGCTCTCCCCCCAATACCTACATGGCTCCTTGCTCACCTCAAATGTCACCTCCTCAGTGAAGCCTTCCCTGACCACCTCGTTCCTCACCACCTTCCTCCCCCATGGAATCCCGCTTTTGTCTCCATCCCTGTAAATCGACCCCTGGCCCCCAACCCCCATGGACTCTTCTTGCCAGTTAGCACCAAAGTCAGCTCAGTCCCTCCTCAGCTCCCAACCTTTCCATGGCCCCCGTCTCACTTGGAGTAAAAGCCAACGTCCTCCCCACAGCTCACAAAGCCCTGAGTGACCTGGCCTGTGAGACTTCCCTGCCCTTGTCGCCCGCCCTCTCCCTGTCAGCTCACCCCCTCCAGCCACACTGGCCTCCTCCCTGTTCCTCAAACCCACTGAGTTAGTAAGAAGCTGCCCCGGGGCCTTTGCACTGGCCGTGTTTTCTCTGGGGAAAGCCCGTCCCACAGATGGCACCCGGCAGTGCCGTTGCATCAGATGGCCTCTCCCACACTTGGCCTGCTCAGGGCAGCCTTCCCTGCCACGGGTGACAGAGCAGCGGCCCCAACCTTTGCCTTCTCCAGCCCCTGAATCCGTTTTATTATTTTAAAATTCGTCGGATTTAAGATGACTTCTGACTGCAGGTTTGTGTTCGGAGCCCGCGGTGGCAGGTTTCTCTGCCTATCTTGTTTCCTGCTGTCACCCAGCGTGTGGCACCAGCAGGAGCTCAGACTTCGGGTGCCAGGTGACTGCAGGTTTCCAGTTTGCTAAACGCTGCCAGAATGCTAAACACCAGAGATGGATCGGCTTTTATAAAAGGGGGTTTATTTGGTTACACAGTTACAGTCTTTAGGCCATAAAGTGTCCAAGGTAAGTCATCAACAATCAGGTACCTTCACTGGAGGATGGCCAATGGTGTCCGGAAAACCTCTGTTAGCTGGGAAGGCACATGGCTGGCATCTGCTCCAGAGTTCTGGTTTCAAAATGGCTTTCTCCCAGGACGTTCCTCTCTAGGCTTCAGCTCCTCAAAAATGTCACTCTTAGTTGCTCTTGGGGTGTTTGTCCTCTCTTAGCTTCTTCAGAGCAAAAGTCTGCTTTCAAAGGCCATCTCCAAAATGTCTCTGTAAGCTGAAGCACCTCTCTCAGTTCCAGTGCATTCTTTGAAGTGTCCCTCTTGGCTGTAGTAAGCTTGCTCCTTCTGTCTGAGCTTATATAGTGCTCCAGTAATTTAATTCAGACTCACCCTGAATGGGTGGGGCAACACCTCCATAGAAATTATCCAACCAAAGGTCTTGTCCACAGTTGATTGAAACACATCTCCATGGAAACACCCAAAGGATTCCAAAAGCTAGTCAACACTAATATGTCTGCCTACACAAGATTGCATCAAAGATAATGGTGTTTTGGGGGATATAAAACATCCAAAGCAGCACAACTGGACTCAGGCTGGGGTGATGGGTGAGACGGGTCTAAGCCGCGGTCAGGGGTGGGGTTGCCGGAAATCTCTGTCTCCCGAGCCAAGGAGCTGGGCATCCGCTGTTGGGGGCACAGGGGGTTGATCGTGGTTGGGGGCACCCAGCCTCCTGGTTTGTAAAATCGAAGGCCCTGGGATGTGAGGGGCAGGGGAAGGTTATTCCCTGAGTTCAGGAGCCTGCCCAGACCGCGTTCACGCATTCATTCCGGAAACAGGCCTCCATCATGGCGGGCCAGTTGGCATGGACACAAAGAAGGAAGCAGCAAGGACAGCAATTATTAGTAACAAAATTTTATTTCATTTCTGGTTGGTGTATAATTTATATACCGTAATGTGGTGGTTTGGAGCCATATGAACCCCAGAAAAACATGTTCTTAAATTTAATCCCTTCCTGTGGGTGTGAACCCAGGGAAGTAGGACCTTTTGATGGTGTTACTTTGGTTAAGGTGTGGCCCACTTCAACCAGGATGGGCCTTAATCTTCTTACAGGGGTCCTTTATGAGAGAATGAAATTCAGAGAGAGAGAGAGAGACAGAGAAAGCCACAGAGAGAGGAGCGAGAAGCTAAACATCAACCAAACTTGAAGAGAAGGGAGAGACCAGTAGAAGCTGCCATGAGCCTTGCCATGTGGCAAGTTACAGAGCAAAGACAGCTGGCAGCCAGAACTAGAACACGTCTTCGAGGAGAAAGCATCTCCTTGATGCCTTGATTTGTATTTTCTCTTAGCTTCAGAACCCTGAGCTGATAAATCGCCACTATTTAAGCTGACCCATTGCCTGGTGTTCACTTGAGCAAAGAAAACTAAAACAAGTAATATGCACAGATCTTAAAGGTGCAATTTTATGCATTTTAACAAATGCATAACCTGAGTAGATAAACCCGATTAGGATAAAGAACATTTCCTTTCTCCTGAAAATTCCCTTTCCCCTCATCCCCCCACCCCTGATGCCATATTCCTTCTCCAGTCAACTCTGTTTCCTCAGGAGACCATTAATCTACTTTC
Source organism: Choloepus didactylus (assembly GCF_015220235.1). Lineage (NCBI taxonomy): Eukaryota > Metazoa > Chordata > Mammalia > Pilosa > Megalonychidae > Choloepus > Choloepus didactylus. The sequence goes on along the minus strand of NC_051333.1, from coordinate 8,365,773 downwards.
CTTCACTATCAGTTGATTTTGTTCTAGAATATAGAATGAATGGAACCATATGGTACATATCTTTAGGGTTTAGCTCATTTGTACAGCATCATGATTTTGAGGTTAGCCACATCATCAAATACATCAGTAGTTTGTCCCTCTTCATTGCTGAGTAGCATTCCATTGTAGAGATGTGCTACAATCTGTTTATCCATCTCCTGTTAATGGACATTTGGGTATTTTTCCATCGATGGCTGTTGTGAATATTTGCATACATGTCTCGACATGGTCCTGAGTTTTCATGTCTCTTGGGAAAGTACCTAGGAGTGGGATTGCTGGGTCTGAGGGTGAGGAAATGTTCAACTTTATAAGAAAAGCAGTTGTACTTTTTGAGTGATTACACCCATGCTGAACACTAAGCAGGCATCATGTTGCCATAACCACACCTTCAGGTATTTATTATTATGAGCCCATCTTTCAGAAGAAGAAACAGGAGTTCAGAGTGGTTACCATCCTTGCCCAAGGCCACACATGCAGGACTTGACAAGGGCTGTGCTGCCAAACCCAGATCCATTCATTGGATTTTATCTAGGGGAGGAGAGAGAAGCATTTCTACAGATACATCCACAGAATCTGAAGCAGCATCTCCACTTCCCAGCTTCTCCCTGTCTGTCTCCTTATTTATTTTCTTTGATCATCATTTATGTAAAAGGCACAAAACTGGAAGCTACCTCAGTGTCCACCAGTAGGGGGTTGGTTAAAAAAAAACTGGTGCATCCTCCCTATGAACTATTATACAGCTGCTAACAAGAATGGAGGAGAGTGATATCATGGAAAATGGTGGAGTACAGCACTCGAGGAATCAGTTCCTCCACTGAACTAACTGTTCACTCACTGGCAAAGACTGATGGAATCAACTTTGTGGAACTCTGGAATCTAATAAAAAAAATTTGCAGCAAACTAGTGGGAGCTTAATGAAGAAAAGGATGGCTGAACTTTGGCATTTAAGGAAATCTGTCGGGTTACTGGCTGACCACTGAGATAATGGAAGACACTGAGATAATGGCCACACATGACAAGGAATACAGTCTTTGCAAAATTAGTTTGGAAAAGTTACTAAACAAGCAGATGACTGCACACCACAACAAACAACAACAGTAGCCATGGGGAAGAGGGAGAATCTGATTTCCACCCATTATATTATTCAAAATGTCGTTTTTCAACAAAATTATAAGGTATACAAAGAAACAGGAAAGTATGGCCTATTCACCGGGAAAAAAATCAACAGGAACATTCTTGAGGAAGTGCAGGCATTGAACTTACCAGAGGAAGACTTTTAAAAGGATGAGGGAAAGCTTTGTGAAGTGATAGAGAAAGAGCACCCAGTTATACTGTTGAATGGCAAAAGCAAATTACAGAACAATGATTAAATGTGATCCTATTGATGTTAAGAAAAAAAAAAAAAACAACAGAAAGCAACAACCCAAAGCTGCATTTTTTGGGGCACACATATATATGTGCCCATAAAAAGGAGTGCAGGGCTATAAAACAAACTTATAATAGCAAAATTGGAGGTGGGCTCCAAAATTGTGAGGTCTTAATGGTTTGCATTTTTTTTAAAAGAAGAAAAGTATTCAAGTATGTAGTATCTCTCTTTATTTTTTATTGTTCATTTAAAAACTCAGATATTGCTACCCAGAAAAGCCCAAAATATCTTGAAAAAAGAACAAAATCAGAGGACACTCACTTCCAGAGTTCAAAACTTACTACAATGCTACGATAATAAATGTGGCACTGGAATACGGATAGACATATAAACTAATGGAAAATAACTGAGAGCTCAAATAATCCCTCAAATCCTTTGTCAATTGATTTATGACAAGGGTGATGTACTGGTTTGAAGCTGTTATGTACCCCAGAAAAGGCCATGTTTTTTAAATCCTTTCCTGTAGGTGTGGACCTATTGTGGGTGGGACCTTTTGATTAGGTTCTTTCAACTGAGATATGACCCACCAGTTCAAGGTGGGTCTTAATCCTTTACTGGAGCCCTTTATGAGAGGATAAAAGGCAGAAAACTCTAGAGAGCTCAGAGAGAGGAACAGCCAGTGAAGCTTAGAGGAAAGCCCTTGGAGGAGCTGAGAATCCACTGAAGCCAGGAGCTGAAAGCAACAAAACCAGGAGAGAAGGATGAGCAGACGCTGGCCATGTGCCTTGCTAACTGACAGAGGAACCCCTGATGCTAGAGAAGGTATCATTCTGTTAATGCCTTAATTTGGACATTTTCATGTTCTTAGAACTATAAATTTGTAAACTAATAAATTCCCATCGTAAAAGCCAACCCATTTCTGATGTATAGCATTCTGGCAGCTCTAGCAAACTGAAACAGGTGACAAGACCATTCAATGGGGGAAGAACAGTCTCTTAAAAAAATGGTGCTGAGCAGTTTGTTCAAATACCATAGTTGTATGGAACTTCTAATAGGAAGTGAGACCTGGCAGGTTTGCATAGGTTAGTGTGAAATTGCGACACATCCTAAAGCAATTTGGACAGAGAATAAAAATATCTATGCAGGGCCTCCCTGAGGAGCTGGGGGGAAATGCAGAGGTGTTGGATTGTTGCTGATGTTCTCAAGGACATTGAGGACTGGCAGTTTGATGTGCCGAGCCCTCTGTCACAGGACTTGCTACAAGTCTCCCCCTGAGTACCTCTTTGTTGCTCAGATGTGGCCCTCTCTCTCTTTCTAGCTAAGCCAACTTGGCAGGTGAACTCACTGCCCTCCCCGCTACATGGGATCTGACTCCCAGGGGTGTAAATCTCCCTGGCAACATGGGATATGACTCCCGGGGATGAATCTGGACCCAGCATCGTGGGATTGAGAACATCTTCTTGACCAAAAGGGGGATGCGAAATGAAACGAAATAAAGTTTCAGTGGCTGACAGATTTCAGATGGAGTTGAGAGGTCACTCTGGTGGACATTCTTACGCACTATATAGATAACCCTTTTTAGGTTTTAATGCATTTGAGTAGCTAGAAGGAAATACCTGAAACTACCAAACTCCAACCCAGTAGTCTGGACTCCTGAAGATGATTGTATAATAATGTAGATTACAAGGGGTGACAGTGTGATTGTGAAGGCCTTGTGGATCACATTCCCTTTGTCTAGTGTGTGGATGGATGGGTAAAAAAGTGGGGACAAAAACTAAATGACAAATAGGTGGGATGGGGTGTTTTGGGTGTTCTTTATTTTTATTTTTTATTCTTATTTTCACTTTTTCTGGTACAAGAAAAATGTTCAAAAAATAGATTGGGGTGATGAATACACAAGTATATGATGGTACAGTGAACAGTTTGTACACTTTGGATGATTGTGCATGGTATGTGAATATATCTCAATAAAATTGAATAAAAAATAAAAATGGTGCTGGGAAAACTGGATATCCACATGCAAAAGAATGAAGTTGTACCCTTACCTTATGCAAAAAATAACTAACAATGGATCAAGTACCTAAATTTAAGAGCTAAAAGTATAAAACTCTTAGAAGAAAAACTAGGGACAATACTTCATGACGTTGGATTTGGTAATGGTTTCTTAAATATGACACTAAAAACATGAGCCACAAAAGGAAAAATAGATAAATTGGACTTCATTAAAATTAAAAACTTTTGTGTATCAAAAAACATAGTCAGCAGAATGAAAGACAACCCATAGAATGAGAAAAAATAGTTGCAAATCATTTATCTGATAAAGGTTTAATATCCAGATTATATAAGGAATCCCTACAACTCAACAACAAGACAAACAACCCAATTAAAAAATGGACAAAAGGCTTGAAAAGACATGTCTTCAAAGAAGATATATGAATAGCCAGTATGCACATGAAATGATGCTCAACATCGTAACTTAATAAGGAAATGAAAATCAAAACCAAAATGAGATACCACTTCACACCCTCTAGGATGGCTATAAAAATAATAATAGTTTAAAAAGTAGAAAATAAGAAGTCTTGGTGAAGATGTAGAGAAATTGGAACCCGCAGGCATTGCTGGTGGGACTGTAAAATAGTGCAGTCACCATGGAAAACAGTTTTCTGGTTCCTTGGAAATTTAGACATAGAATTACCATACGACCCGGCAATTCCACCCCTAGGTGTATACTCAGAATAATTGAAAACAGGGTCTCAAGCAGATACTTGTACACCCATGTTCCTAGTGGCATTATTCAGAATAGACAAAAGGTGGAAAACATCCCAAGTGTCTATTGACAGATGAATGGATCCACAAAATGTGGTCTATCCTACATAGGAATAGTATTCAGCCAAAAAACGAATGACGTTCTGATAGATGCTACATCATGGATGAACTTCGCAGACATCATGTTGAGTGAAATAATCCAGTCACAAAAGGACAGATATTGTATAATCTCATTGATATGAAATGGTTTGAATATGCAAATTCATAGTCAAAAATTAGAATACAGGTTACCAGGAGCCGGGGTGAGGGTAGAGAATTGGGAATTAATGCTTAATGGGTAGAATTCTGTTGGGAGTAATGGGAACTTTTGGTGATGGATGGCGGTAATGGTAGCATAGCATTGTAAATATATTTAAACTACTGAATTGTATACTTGAAAGTGGTTAAATGATTAATATTAGATTATATATATGTTATCAAAATTTTTTTTAAAAACGTAGAACTGTACATTGCAAAGAGTGAACCCTAATATACTATGGACTATACTTAATATAATTATCTTAATATTCTTTTCAAAATTATTAACAAAGGTACCACACTGTTTTAGTTTGCTAAAGCTGCAAAATTCAGTATACCAGCAATTGGATTGGCTTTTAACGATGGGGATTTATTGGCTTACGTGTTTACAATTCTAAGGCCTCGAACAATGTCCAGATTAAGGCATCAACAGGATGATACCTTCTACCCGAAGACCAGTGGCGGGCAGTCTTCAGCTTGTCCTTCTCTCCTGGGTTTCATTGCTTTCAGCTTCTGGCTTCCGTGTCATCCTTTCTGGGCTTAGCTTCTATCTCTCTTAGCTTCTGTGTGTGCTCCTCTGTGTTTCATCTCTTAGCTTCTCTGCATGCCCTTCTCTCTAAACTTCTCTGGGGCTTTTTTCCTGTCTTTTATCCTCTTATAAAGGACTCCGGGAAGAGGATTAAAACCCACCTTGAAAAAGGTGGGTCACATCGCAATTGAAATAACCTAATCAAAAGGTCCCACCTGCAGTGGATCTAAACACACAGGAATGGATTAAAAGAACGTGATGTTTTTGGGGGGTACATACAGCTTCAAACCGTCACACACACACTAATGCAAAATGTTAGTAACAGGGAGAACTGTGGCGGTGGGGGGGCAGAATATGGGAACTCTGCAATTTTGGCATGATTTTCTGTACACCTCATATCTGCAACCTCAGGAAAAGGATGTGGTGGTGATGGGACAGAGCAGGGCCCCTCTTACGGAGCTTTCCTAGAAGTTCCGCCCTGCAACGTGCCCTTACATAGAACTAGCCATCAGCTGCAAGAGTGCTGAGTAATGCAGTCTTTGGGGTGGGCATAATTCTGCCTTGAATAAAATTAGGGTTCTGCGACTAAGGAAGGAAGAGAGAATTGCTGTTGGGTAGCAACGAGAAGCCTCTGCATTTTAAGTTAGGTGCACTCAGGAAAGATCTTGAAAGCTAGACTCTGTCTTCTTGGCACTGGGGAGCCATCGGAGGTTTTGGAGCAAGGTGGGGCATCCAGACCCCAGCTCAGCAGTCACTTTTTGAAAATTGTAGTATCATATATGTATCATATAAAATGTCCAGCTTAAGGCACTTTCAAGTATTCAATTCAGTGGTATTAATTACATTTGCAATATTGTGCTACCAAAACCACCTTCCAGGTGACCAGCAGTGACATTTTTAGAAACACCTTCTCTGGCCCCACAATCTATGTTGTTTCCTCTGTTTGATGCTCTCACAGAACCTGGCTTGTTTCTTTCAGATCATCTGTTCTTTCTTTGTTATTATATTATTAGTGTGATTATAAATATCTCCCCCCTCCCTCACTACACTCTGGGTATTAAGCAAGCAGGCTTTAATTGTGATTGTCTCCTCAGAAGCTAGCTCAGAAAATATTTGTGGAACAAATTCATGACATCCTCTGGAGCTGTTGCTTGAAAAGTAATAACTTCCTGTGCTCTCAGAAGTTCTCTACCTCTGGTTCAGGGATTCTTAGTCTGAGGTCTGTAGAGCCTCAAAAAGCTTGTGGATAGAATTCTTTGGGCCCATGAAATTAGATAAGAAAAAAAGATTACATCCCTATTTTCTCTAACTTGTAACCGAAATCTAGCATTTCTTTCCAGTTATGTGGCTGATTATATTTTCCAAAGGCGGCCTCAATAATATCTCCCATTTGACAAGCTCTTCTAGAACCTCCCCACCTTCCCATTGGCAGGTGGAGACTGTGCAGTGACAACCTCGAACACAGGGTTCCATGGAAGTAAAGCCACGTGACTTCCAACCACGGCTACAGCATAACAATGTCATGCGCTTCTGCCTTGTGCTCTTGGGACACACCGATCTTCAAGTTTGGTTCTATTTGAGTTTATCCTGTTGGGGTTCATTGGGCTTCTTGGATGTGTATCTTGTGTCTTTTGGTAAACTGGGGAAGTTTTCTGCTATTGTTTCTTTCAATGTTACTTCTTCTGGGACTGCCGTAATGTGGTTATTTATACAACTGATGGTGTTTCACAGGTCTCTTAAGCTCTGTTTGCTTTTTAAAAATTCCTTTCCTTTCTGCTTCTCAGCCTGAATCATTTCAATTGTCTTGGCTTCGAGATCACTGATTCTTTCTCCTGCCAGCTCTGATCTGCTGTTGAAACCTTGCAAGGAATTTTGCATTTTGGTTTTTGAGGTCTTTGACTCCAGGAATTCTGTTTGGTTCCTTTTTAAGATTTCTATCTCATTAAGATTCTCATATTGTTCATTCACTGTTTTCCTCATATCCTTTAGTTCTTTCTCTGTTTTCCCTTATCTACTTGAGCATATTGAGGATTGTTTTTGGTTTTAGTGGCTTTGTCTGGTGTGTCCAAAGTCTGATCCTCTTTGTTGATGGTTTCTGGATTTTTATCTTATTCCTTTGGATGGGCCACCATTTCCTGTTTCTTTGTTTGTCTTGCAATCTTTTTTGCACACTGTACATTTTGATATTTTAAAGTGTTAACTCTGGGATTTAATCTCTGTGCTGGTTTGGATATATTATGTCCCCCAAAATGCCATTATCTTTGATGCAGTCTTGTCTGGGCGGGAAATGTATTGGTCTTGATTGGGCTGGAGAGTTTTTTTAAATTTTATTTTATTTATTGAGATTGTTCAGATACCATACAACTATCCAAAGATCCAAAGTGTACAGTCAGTTGCCCAAGGCACCACCATACAGCTATGCATCCATCAACACAATTATTTTTTTTTCAATTTTTAGAACATTTTGACTACTCCAGAAAAGAAACAAAGACCAAAAAAAGGAAACTCACATCCTCCCATACCCCTAACCACGCCTCCTCCATTATTGATTCACAGTTTTGGTATCGTACATTTGTTACGTTGATGAAAGAATGTTAAAATACTACTAACTGTAGTATATAGTTTACAATAGGTATATATTTTTTCTCTATATGCCTCTCTATTATTAACCTCTAGTTATAGTGACATACATTTGTTCTAGTTTGTGAGAGAGATTTCTAGTATTTGTATAGTTAATCACAGACATTGTCCACCACAAGATTCACTGTTTTATACACCCCCATCTTTTAACCTCCAACTTTCCTTCTGACGACATGCATGACTCTGAGCTGACCCTTCCTACCACCTTCACACACCTTTTAGCACTGTTAGTTATTCTCATTACATGCTACCATCACCCTGTCCAGTTCCAAATATTTAAGTTCACCCTAGTTGAACATTCTGCTCATAATAAGCAACCGCTCCCCATTCTTTAGCCTCATTCTATATCCTGGTAACTTATATTTCATATCTATGAGTTTACATATTATAATTAGTTCCTATCAGTGAGATCCTGCAATATTTGCCTTTATGTGTCTGTCTTATTTCACTCAGTATAGTGCCCACAAGGTTTCTTCATCAACCCATTTCTTTTAAGATGGCTTTGTTCAAACACCATACACACAGGAGCTGAGACAGGAACTGCAGTTTACAGAGGCATTTTGGAGATGGCCTTTGAAAGCAGACTCTTGCTCCAGAGAAGCTAAGAGAGGACAAATGCCCCATGGGCAACTGAGAGTGACATTGTGAAGACGAGCTGCGGTCTAGAGAAGAATGTCCTGGGAGAGCTCTGGAGCAGATGCCAGCCACATGCCTTTCCAGCTAACAGAGGTTTTCCGCATGCCATTGGCCATCCTCCAGTGAAGGTACCAGATTGTTGATGCCTTACCTTGGACACTTTATGGCCTTAAGACTATAACTGTGTAACCAAATAAATCCCTTTTATAAAAGCCAATCCATTTCTAGTATTTTGCAGTCTGGCAGCATTAGCAAACCAGAACAGTCAAGTGCCTCTGAATTCCTCACCTCCTTCTGGAATTCTCTCTTTCACTGATGATGGATCCACCTCTCTCTCATATCCTCCCTCAAGCAAGTCTCTGATTGCATTGCTTCTCTCATTAATGCATTAAATAAATCTTTGACACATGTTCACTATATATTTGAATGAACTATGCTTTCCCACTGCTTTTGTAAAATTGTGCTTTGAAAATACCTCTTCAAAGGATGTTTTGTGAAGGTTTCTGGTTGACCAAGATGGCAGTGTTAGAGCCTCCAGGTTTCATCCATGTTGACATATGTTTCACGACCTTGTTTCTTGTTACTGCCATGTAGTAGTCCAACATGTGTATATACCACATTTTGTTGGATAATCTTTCTTAACAGGCCCCATAAGCTCTCCAAAGGAGTCTGTCCCCATTATCCATTACTTCCCAATGGATCCAAAAATCCCAAAACATGGTGACTTCAACAGCACAATCTATTATTATTATTCATGATCCTATGGGTGGACTAGGGCTCTGCTGGGTGGTTCATCAGCTGGTCTCATCTCACTTAGAGTCTCTTGTTAAGTTGAAGTCAGGGAGTAGCTGGGACTGGCATGTCCAAGATGGCTTTATCTCTACATCTGGCATCTTGGTGGGACAACCGAGAGGCTGTCAACAGAAGTCCCTCTCCATGTGGTCTCCCCACGTGGCTGCTTAGATCCTGTGATGGTTTAGAGCTGTGCATACCTCAAAAAAACATGTTCTTAAAATGAATCCATTCCTGTGGGTGTGAACCCATTATAAGTAGGACCTTTTGATGAGGTTACTTCAGTAAGATGTGTCCCACCTTAATCAGGATGGATCTTAGTCCTATTACTGAAGTACTTAACAAGAGAATGAAATTCAGGCAGACAGAGAGAGACAGTAACAGGAAGCAAGGAGTTGAAATCGACGAAACCTGGAAGAGAAGGACGACACCAGGAGACGCCGCCATGTGTCTTCCCACATGACAAACTAAGGACCAAGTTTCCCCAGCAGCCAGCCCCAGAATGCCACGTTCTTGGGGAGAAAGCTTTGCCATGATGATGCCTTGATTTGGACATTTTCCCAGCCTCAAAACCATAAGCAAATAAATCCCCGTTGTTTAAGCCAACCCACTGCATGGTATTTGCTTAAGCAGCCAGGAAACTAAAACGGATCCCAAGAGGGGGCATCCTGAGGACAAACCCCAACAATCAAGGGCTGCTTTGAGCTCCTGCTTGCACCAAGGTGGATCATGTCCCGCTGGCCAGAGCAAGTCATAAGACCAAGCCCAGTGTGCCCGTTGGGGGGACTCCACAAGAATATCAGTGTCTCCTGTTGTGGTTCAGTGGGACCGTCACAGGGTCCAAGGTGCAAGGAAAGGTTGAGGACCTCTGTGCTGAGTCTCCTCCAACTGTATGAACCCTTCACCTGTTCTGAGCCACGGCCACATCCCACCCATTCTGCATAACTCCTTGGCCTGGTAACTCCTGGTGGGTGCTGGTCTGGTACCACCCCACAGGCCTCCTGCCCTGGTGGCACATCAGCTCCCCTCCAGTGGGTTTTGGGGGTGGGTTATGTGTGACGTTTCTTCTCTTGTCCAGGGGGTGTCTCTAGACCTGGGTCCTTTGCCCCAGCACCACTGGCTCCCCCACCCCTTATGCCTCCTCCCCTCTCCAATCCCCCTGGAATCTCTTCTAAATCTATTGTTACGCCCTGGCCCAGGTATTTGAAATTCAAAAGCCAAAAACTTGATTCCTTCAAGGTCTGCGTTCTGTCATCCATGTCTTCCCTGAATCACAGCCTCAGAAAGCTGATGCCTGAGTAGGTGGATGAACAGGAAATATCCTGTGTATTAGTTTCCCTGTGCTGCTTAACACATTTCCCCCAAACTCGAAACAAGAATCATTTATTATCTCTCATGATTTCTGTGGGTCAGGAGTCTGGGAGTGGCTCAGCTGCCTGGCTGTGACCTGAGGCCTTTCACGCAGCTGCAGTTGGCTGTCCATTGGGGCTGCACTATCTTCCGAAGGCTTGACCGGGCCCTGGATGGCTGGCACCCAAGGCAGCTCATTTGCGTGGCTGGGGTCCTGAGGCCGGCCAGGTTGTTCCTCTACATGCGGGCCTTGCTGCGTGGTGGCTTGAGTGTCCTCACAACATGGCGGCCGGCTTCCCCAGGGCAGGCAACCCAAGACACCAAGGGGAGCCTTGCAGTGCTTTTTTTAATCTTATTGTATTTTTTTCTCTCTTTTTTTAAATTCCGTTTTATTGAGATATATTTACATACCCTACAATCATCCACAGTGTACAATCATTTGTTCACAATACCGTCATATAGTTGTGCATTCATCACCACAGTCCATTTTATATATATAAAATACATATATATATTTTATTGAGATTGTTCACTTACCATACAACTATCCAAAGATCCAAAGTATATAATCGATTGCCCATGATACCATCATACAGCTGTGTATCCATCACCATGATTAATTTTTTTCAATTTTTAGAACATTTTCATTACTCCAGAAAAGAAATAAAGACAAAAAAGGAGACTCAAATCCTCCCATACCCCTAACCACCCCCCACACCCCATTATCGATTCACAGTTTTGGTATCGTACATTTGTTACTGTTGATGAAAGAATGTTAAAATACTACTAACTGTAGTATATAGTTTGCAATAGGTATATATATTTTTCCTATATGCCTCTCTATTATTAACTTCTAGTTATAGTGTCATACATTTGTTCTAGTTCATGAGAGAGATTTCTAATATTTGTACAGTTAATCACAGACATTGTCTACCACAAGATTCACTGTTCAATAATTCCCATCTTTTAACTTCCAACTTTCCTTCTGGTGACATGCATGACTCTAAGCTTACCCTTTCCACCACCTTCACACACCTTTCAGTTATTCTCACAACATGCTACCATCACCCCTGTCCATTTCCAAATGTTTAAGTTCACCCTAGTTGAACATTCTGCTCATAATAAGCAAACACTTCCCCTTCTTTAGCCTCATTCTATATCCTGGTAACTTGTATTTCATATCTATGAGTTTACATATTATAATTAGTTCATATCAGTGAGATCCTGCAATATTTGCCTTTCTGTGTCTGTCTTATTTCACTCAATATAATGTCCTTAAGTTTTCTTCATCAACTCCTTTCTTTTAAGATGGTTTTGTTCACACACCATACATTCCATCCTAAGTAAACAATCACTGGTTCCCTGTATAGTCACGTATTTATGTATTCAACACCATTGCCACAATCTGTATAAGGACATCTCCATTTCTTCCCCAAAGAGGAGGAAGAGTCAAGGAAGGCAGAGAGACAAAAGAAAAAGAAAAGAGAAAGAGAGATAGAAATAAAACAACAACAAAAATGCCGGCTAGAAAGTAACAAAAGGAAAGATAGCATTAACCTAAAGTAGAATAAAGAGTCAGACAACATCACCAATGCCAAGAGTCCCATACCCTTCCGCTATTCCATCTCCCCCCATATGCATTTAGCTTTGGTATATTGCCTTTGTTGTTTTAAAGGAAGCATAATACAATCTTTCCATTAATTATAGTCTCTAGTTTGCATTGATCATATTTCTCCCCCAATCCCACCCTATTTTTAACACCTTGCAATGTTGACATTCATTTGTTCTACCTCATGTAAAAACATATTTGTACCTTTTATTACAATCATTGAGCACCCTAGGTTTCCCTGAGTTACACAGTCCCAGTCTTTATCGTTTGTCTTTTGTTCTGGTGTCCCACATGATCCCAGCCTTCCTCTTTCAACCATACTCACAGTCATCTTTGTTCAGTGTACTTAATTGCTGTCTTACTATCTCCCAAAATTGTGTTCCAGACCTCTCACTCCTATCTTTTCCTTTCTGTCTGCAGTGCCTCCTTTAGTGTTTTCTGTAGAGCAGGTATACTGTTCACAAACTGTCATTGTCTGTTTGAGAATATTTTAAGCTCTCCCTCATATTTGAAGGACAATTTTGTCGGATATAGGATTCTTGGTTGGCGGTTTTTCTCTTTCAGTATCTTAAATATGTCACCCCACTTCCTTCTAGCCTCTCTGATTTCTATTGAGAAATCCACACATAGTCTTATCAAGCTTCCTTTGTATGTGATGGATCACTTTTCTCTTGCTGCTTTCAGATTCTCTCCTTATCTTTGACATTTGATAAACTGATTATTAAGTGTCTTGGCATGGGCCTTTTCAGATTTATTCTGTTTGGGGTATGCTGTACTTCTTGGATCCATAATTCTATGTCTTTCATAAGAGATGGGAAATTTTCATTGATTATTTCCTCTATTATTGCTTTTGCTCCTTTTCCCTTCTCTTCTCCTTCTGGGACACCAATGACACGAACATTCCTGATTTTCATTTTGTCCTTAAGTTCCCAGAGACATTGCTCATATTTTTCCATTCTTTCCTCTATCTGTTCTTTTGTATGTAAGCTTTCAGGTGTCTTGTTCTACAGTTCCTGAGTGTTTTCTTCTGTCTCTTGAGATCTGCTGTTGTATGTTTCCATTGTGTCTTTCATGTCTTGTGTTGTGCCTTTCATTTCCATAGATTTTGCCAGTTGGTTTTTTGAACTTTCAATTTCTACCTTATGTATGCTCAGTATTTTCGTTATACAGTCCATCTCTTTTCCCATATCTTCCCTAAACTTTTTGAATTGATTTAGTATTAGTTGTTTAAGTTCCTCTATCTCAGTTGAAGTGTAATTTGTTCCTTTGACTGAGCCATAGGTTCGTTTCTCTTACTGTAGGTTGTAGTTTTCTGTTGTCTAAGCATGGTTTCCTTGGTTACCCCAATCAGGTTTTCCCAGACCAAAACGGGCTCCAGTCCCAGAAGGAACTGTTCAGTATCCAGTTTCCCTGAGGGTGTGTCTTAGAAAATTGGTACACCCTGTGAGGCCTCAGGTCATTGTGTTTTTCTGCCCAGCAGGTGGCGCCTGTCAGCCTGTAATTCCAGACTGGTGTAAGGAGGTGTGGCCTGTGGCTGTTTTCCCCCAGGCTCTGGGGTCTGGTTCTGAATGGAAGGCAGGTAGTAGAGCTGGGCCCCACCCCTTTCCTCTTAGGGAAGATAGACACCTTAGGGGGAGGTCATTAGCATTTCAGTGGTCTCTCTCTGCCTGTGATATCTCCACCCTTGTCTGGGTCAGAGCACTGGGAACAAAAATGGCTAAGGCTTTCTCCACTGAGCCGAAACAGGGACAGAAAGCCCCCTTTAGGGCCAGTCTGCAGCCACCTTCCAGCTCTCCAAGGTCAGTCTTCACCCAAAGCCTCTGTCTGCTTGTTGGGGATTCATAGCTTGTATCAAACAGTCCACACTTGTTAATTAAAACCCCAGTTGGAGCTCAGCTGTGCTATATTCACTTCCTCAGAGAGAGCTGCTCTCTGGCTCCAGGAGGCTTTGCAGCTCAGGCCATGGGGGGAAGGGGCTCCCAGCTTGGATCCGCAGTTTTTACTTACAGATTTTATGCTGCTATCTCAGGCATTCCTCCTAATTCAGGCTGGTGTATGATGAGTGGACAGTCACATTTGTCCCCCTACAGTTATTCCAGATTATTTATTAGTTGTTCCTGGTTGTTTGTTAGTTGTTCAGGGGGACTAACTAGCTTCCACTCCTCTCTATGCTGCCGTCTTAGATCTTGTCCCCACAGTCAATTTTTTAACATTTTCCTTACTCCAAAAAAAAAAATTAAAATAAGAATGAAAATAAAAGTAAAAAAGAATACCTAAAGCATTACATCCCTCCCAATCCCACCTTATTTTTCATTTAATTTTTCTATTCATCCATCCATACCCTGGATAAAGGGAGTACGATCCACAAGGTTTTCACAATCACCCTGTCACCCCATGTAAGCTACATTGTTATACAATCATTTTCAAGAATCAAGGTTACTGGGTTGTAATTCAGCAGTTTCAGGTATTTCCTTCGAGCTACTCCAGTACACTAAAAACTAAAAAGGGATATCCATATGGCTCATAAGAATGCCCTCCAGAGTGACCTCTCGACTCCGTTTGGAATCTCTCAGCCACTGAAACTTAATTTTGTTTCATCTCTCGTCCTCCTTTTGGTTAGGAAGGCTTTCTCAATTCCATGATGCTGGGTCCAGGCTCATCCCCAGGAGTCATGTCCCACGTTGCCAGGGAGATTTACACCCCTGGGAGTCAGGTCCCATGTAGGGGGGAGGGCAGTGAGATCACCTGCCAAGGTGGCTTAGAGAGAGAGAAAGAGAGGGCCACATCTGAGCAACAAAGAGGAACTCAGGGGGAGACTCTTAGGCACAATCATACGCAGGTTTAGCCTCTCCTTGCAGTGCTTTTTATGACCTAGTCTTGGGGGACATTCACTGTCATTTATGCTGTATTCCCTCGGTCCTGTAGCCAGCCTTGATCAATAGGGAGAAGGATTTCACAAAGCTGTGAACACAGGAGGGCACTGGCACAACTATCCACTTCCAAAATTTTTTTATCACTCCAAACAGAAACTCCGCACCCATTAAGCAATATCTCCCCAGCCCTGCAGCCTCGCATGTCTGTGACGCTCCCACAGTGGCTGTGTGGCCGAAGTGCTTCCCACTCACCGATCACCCACCTGGCGGTTCCTGGGGGCCTCGCTGCCCTTTATAGGGCCATCTGCCCCCAGCATCCCCTGGCTTTGTCTGTGTGTATTTGTACCTCTGCTATTAATTTAAATGAGACAAAGATCCTCGTGCTCTTTGAAGGCAGAGAATAAAGAGCTGTGGGTTTTATTATCCCTTGAGCATAAGGGGAGAAGGGGCGTGCACGCTAACAGTCCTCTGCTGGTTTGACAAAGGAATCTGATAAAGTAAGCCCTTTTGGGAATTCAGAGATGGCAGTTAAAATATGATACCAGATGTGAGAAGTCAGAGTTGTGTTACCTTGGACTGGGGGAGGGAACGGGAGGGACTAGCTTCCGGGATAGCTGGGAGTGTTCTCTTTGTAATCTGGGTGCTGGATAATTGGTGTGTTCACATCGAATTAATGCATCCATCCGTACACTTTTGAAAGGTAGTCACTTATGCGTGCACTTTATAGTCTCATAAAAACTTTTTAAAAAATGTTACTGCCCAGGTCAGCCAATGATCGAATAGGATAGCTAATTAGAATCACAGCCTTTTTTAGAAACAGACCTGCCTGGTGTTTAGAGCCTGGTCTGGGCCAGGCTGTCCCTCTTGGAATCCATCTGTGCCATCAAGGCTGTGTGGCTTTGGGCAAGTTACTCAACCTCTCTGGTCCGCAATTTGCAACTCTATGAAATGGAGAGAACACGAAGCAGGCTTATTAGTCCTTGAGATAAAGAGTGAAAAGCACTCAGCAGAGCAGTTGTCAAAGAGCAGACATTCAGTAAATTATGCTGCCTTTGTTGATGCCTCAGATGTGATAAATGGAAAAAACAACTAGAAAATGCAGAACTGCTATGCCAATTAAAAAAAAAGGACAAAGGACAGGAGCAGAACAGTCACAAGGCAGAACTACAACAGACTTTGAGGAAGAATATTTATCCTCATTATCAACCAGCCTGATAGCACTCGCTGCTTTGTGAAATGAGCTGGTCCGTTCTTTACTTGTTTGTTGTCTTCCTCTCCACCCCCCACTAGAATGTCAGCTCCACGTGGGCAGGGTTTTTGTCCGTTTTGCTCACTGCTGTATCCCCAGAACCTAGAACAACAATAGCCACGTAGTAGGTGTGCAATAAATATTTGTTGATTCAGTGAATGAAAACACAAATTAAAACGGGATCCAATTTTTTTCATTTACCGAGTTAGCAGAGCGAGCTCGAATACAGTTAAATGCCACTGAAGATGCAGCCAGCAAATCCTGCCCCACGATGGTTATGGTGAACAAGCAGGAATTGTTTCAACTGGTCTAGAAACCAACTTGGTACTCTTACCCACTCCCTTTTCTGGGACTCTCTTCTAAGGAAACAATATTAAATCTGTGTGGAAGTTTATACACACAAAATCACGAGGTACTGCTTCATGCCCACCAGGGTGATTATTACTAACAAGGGTTGGAGGGGATGTGGAGAAACTGGGACCCTTGGACATTGCTGGTGGGAACAGAAAATTGTGCAACTTCTAAAAGTTAAACATAGAGTTCTCATGTGACCCAGCAACTCCCCTCTAGGTGTATACCTAAAAGAATTGAAAATGGGTATCCAAACAAAAGCTGTACACAAATGTTCATAGTAGCATTATTCACAATAACCAAAGGTGGAAGCAACCCAAGTGTCCATCGAAAGACGAATGGATCAACAAAACGAGGTCTATACACACAATGGAATATTATGCAGCCATGAAAAGGAATGAAGTTCAGATCCATGCTACAGTGTGGAGGAAGCTGGAAACACTATGCTAAGTGAAAGAAGCCAAACACAAAAGGAAAAAATATTGTATGATTCCACTTATATGAAATATTTAAAATAGGCAATTCATAGAGGAAATGGATTCAAGGTTACCAGGGGCTGGGGGAAAGAGGGAATGGGTAGAGAGTTCTGCTTTAAAAAAGTTGTCGTCACGGATGGTGGTGATGGTTGCACAACATGGTGAATGTAATCAATGCCCCTGATTTGTACACTTAAAAATGGTTAAAATGGGAAAATTTATGTTATGTATATATGTTACCATTTACACAAAAAGTTTATGCACAAATATTTTCTCTGTGGTGTTATTTGTAACAGTAACAGAAAAACAGGAAATAACTTAAAAATCTAGCTCTAGAGTAAGGGCTCTGAAAATTATAGACAAGCGGCTTTGTAGCATGTTCTGGAATCATTTTAAATGAAATGGGAAAATATTTCACAATATAGTAAGTAAAAAGAAACAGGATACGGAGGTGCCACGTAATGTGCTCTCAACAGGAAGCCAAAGAAACCTAGTCATAATTTTTTAATTATTGGGAAGATCTGTAGCAAATCATGTGGTAGAATTGCCAGTGGTTTTCTTTTTCTTCTCTTGCTTATTTGTTGTTTCTAAAGTTTCTATAAATATGTGTGGGATTCTTTCTCTTCTTTCTTTCTTTCTTTTCTTTCTTTCTTTCTTTCTTTCTTTCTTTCTTCCTTTCTTTGGTAAAACGCAAAGAAGGAAAATCATTTTCAGAACAAAGTGTTTACTTCCTTTGACCGGTCAGAGATTCTAACTCGGGAGAAGATTGGAACAAATTCAAGATGCGGAACCGGCTTTATGTACAAACATAATTATCCCAGCGAGAACTTGGAAACAAACCAAATGTCCAACAATAGGACTGGGGAAGTAAATTACAATCCATCCATAGACTGTTAGGCAGGCATTAGAATTATATTTACAAAGAGCTTGAAGCATCATGGCAAAATGCTTATTTGTGTATAAAATCATGTGTAAAACAACAGGATACAAAATGAGATATGCAGTGTCATCCCTTCTAAGTGGTATATATGTGTGTGTGCATTTGTGTGTATACAGGTATAAAAATATGAAAAGAATTGAAATTGGGAGGAAAACAATGGGATGCTAACGTCACATTTTACAAAGACGAAACCAGGAAATAAATGTGTGAGATTCTTACTATTGGTTATTTCTTGGTGGAAAAACCATTGGGATATAATCTTGCCCTTTGACTTTCTTTTATTTTAATTTTTTTGAAAAAAATTACAGGGCATGATGAAAATGCATTACTGTTTTAAAACATTCAGGCTATAATATAGGGAAAGACCCTTGACTACTGTATGTCTTTTCTGGGATCCCCCTCTTGGCTGTGGGGTCTCTCTCCTGGCCAGCTTTTTTACTATAATTTCCCCTATATTTCATCCTTTATAAATATATACTTTTATAGCTTTTTTTTTAGTATAAAAATTATATCATCCTTATTAATTGGTTTCTTCAATTTGCTTTTATCACTTATTGTGTCTTGGAGAATTTATTCTATCATAACCCAGATAAGTTGGACTTCATGAAAATTAAAATATTTTGTGCATCAAAGGTAATCACCCAGAAAGTGAAAAGGCACCCTACAAGAATGAGAATTAATATTTGGAAATCATATATTGGATAAGGGTTTAATATCCAGAATATAGAAAGAACTCCTACAACTTAGCAACAAAAAGACAAGCAACTCAGTTTAAAAATGGACAAAGAATTTGAATAGACATTTGTGCCGGTTTGAATGTATTGTGTCCCCCAAATGCCATTATCTTTGTGGTCTTGTGTGGGGCAGAAGTTTTGGTGCTGGTTGGATTTGCTTGGAATGTGCCCCACCCAGCTGTGGGAGATGATTCTGATGAGATGTTCCCATGGAGGCGTGGCCGCGCACATTTGGGGTGGGCCTTGATCGGTGGAGCTATATAAATGAGCTAACTTGGGGGGAGAAAAGAGAGTGCAGCTGGGAGTGATGTTTTGAAGAGGAGCAAGCTTGCTAGAGAGGAACGTCCTGGGAGAAAGCCGTTTTGAGGCCGGAGCTTTGGAGCAGATGCCAGCTGCCTTCCTAGCTAACAGAGGTTTTCCGGAGGCCATTGGCCATCCTCCGGTGAGGGTACCCGATTGCTGATGTGTTACCTTGGACGCTTTGTGGCCTTAAGACTGTAATTGTGTAGGGAAATAAACCCCCATTTTATAAAAGCTTATCCATCTCTGGTGTTTTGCATTCTGCAGCATTAGCAAACTAGAACAACATTTCTCCAAAGAAGAGACAGAAATGGCCAATAAACATATGAAATGATTTGGACATTTTCATGGACTTAGAACAGTAAATTTGTAACCGAATAAAACTCCACTGAAAAAGCTAACCCATTTCTGGTATATTGCATTCCGGCAGCTTCAGCAAACTGGAACAATACAAAATAAGATGGCTATAGGTTTTTTGTGTTTTTTTTCTTTTTTTTTAAAGGAAATAACAAGTGTTGGTAAGGATGTGGAGAAAGTGGAAAGCTCATACATCGTTGGTGGAAATGTAAAATGGTGCAGCCACGGTGCATGAAAAGTTTTTCTAACACTCTTGGCGGTAGAGATGGGATCCCCTGACAACTCTGGAAGAAACGGGAAAGACAGGCAAGGGTGAACTGGGTGAGTTCTCCATCCTCCCCACCATCTCCAAGGGTCACAGGCGAGTCCCCCCAGCTCCAAGCTCCTCTCCTTTTGTGTCCGAGCTCTCCGATCCCACCAGCTTTTAGTCCAAAGCTTAGCGGGTGGTTGACAAGAAGCCTCACATTTTGGTTCAGTCTGCAGTTTCATTTTGGTTCCTGCTGGTTCCTTTCTCTCCTGTGCACAGGTAGAAAGTGACAACATAAAGATGGGATCCTCAAACTCTCAAAAACTTTGATTCTCCACTTTCTGGAACCCCAGCGTATTACTATCTTCAAAAATTATGGGGCTGGAGGCTATGCCAATCTAACAAAATGGCAAGATCACAACAAAGACAAACTAGAGTTGCCGTTAGGGGAAAGTTCCAGTTAGACAAACTTACTCATCTCAGAAAGTGTTCCCAAATTAAACAGGCTGAATGGGATGCCTATTTTAATTGGTACCTGGAGACTACTAAGAAATTGCAAGACTCTAAAATAGCTTATATAAACTAGTGAGTTTTGTATTTCTATATTTTCTGTGTTTTTACGTCTGATTCATGGCTGAAAAGACTTGAAGCTATAAGCTCAAATGCATTTGACATATGATATTTTCCTACTTCTGGGTGGTTACCAAATTAACTTACAAAACTCCTTAAAAGAGCTCTATTCAAAGAGGCTTAAAGATAATTAAGTGCTTATATATACATCAGTCCTCCAAAAGTCATAGAAATTAAGGAAACCAAACTTCTAATATTTCCAATGGAAAAAAAAGTATTCGTAGAAATAAACCCAAACTTTAAAAAAATTCAAGTTCATATAAATCAGATAAACCTTTGACAAACGAGACTAGTTTAATATTGTTAGTTAAATAAAAATGTCTGTGGCTTCTGAGTTATCAATACTTATACTTAAGTGTGATACAAGCATAAAATTTTATTCTACTTGAGTATGTTTTTCTTAAATTTATATAGCCTTTCTGACCAAATAAGCTAATATCTAGTAGCTCTTTAAGATGATGAAAAATATATGTTTACGTCTAATGAAATTGACTTATCATTCTGACAAACTTTATTTCAAGAGTAACTGTGTTTTGTAGGATGTTGGCTTGAAAACAGTTTCCCAGGTCTCTTCTAGGCAACTTGAATATGTAAGGTAGACAGGATATGTTTTTGTTAAGGAAAAAGAGATTCATTTTGTCCTAGAGAAACAAGAAAGTTTAGGTCAAAACCCAAATGGATATAGAATGTTCTAGAAGGCTTGCAGAAAAAGAATTTGGCTAAGATTTGTTTTAGGTTTACAAGATTTTTACAGTTTTCTTATCAGACAGTATCTTCAAGCAAAACCAGAGTTTGGTTTTCTCTTTGTTAAAATGACAAAGTTTTCTTGGATTGTTGGTCTTCTCTTAGTAAGAGGTTGTTAAAGGTTTTTCTTAACCATCTGAGTGATCTGCCCAAAAGCCAAAGATTCAGTATCTTATCAAAATAATATCCTGTGCTTTATATGACATTATCATCCTTTCTTATTTTGGAGAACACGTCTTCTCCCTTCTGAAGGATCTCTTACTATGTTTCATTTTGTTTTACAATCGTGTTAACTCCCCTATTTACCTTTTACACTGATTTACTGTCACTTTGGTTAAACAGGGAACCAAATATGGTTTCCCAGTGGCCCATTTTCTTCTTTAGCAAAATGTTCAAACCTGACAACTTTTGGCATTTCGCCTTTCCAAAATCAAACCCTAAATGACGTCTTCTTGATCTTCAACCATCTTTGGGATATTCCAGAACACCCCTGGAAAATCACCAAGGACTTGTTTGTTCACTTTCTAAGAAGAGAGTTTCCAGAAATAGGTTTATTTGATATGCTGTGAGTTGCAGGAGAAGTCTTGTCAAATTCAAAAGGATTTTCTAACCTTCTGTTGGTTAAATGTGTATGGGTAAAATATTAATATAAACATTTTGGTAACTGTATAAAGTTCCTAGAGATTTGTCAACATCCTCCCTTCCCCTGAAATGTCCTAGTATTGAATAGCCTGATATTAGGCAACAGTGTAGCGTTATTGGTTATAATTTCAGTTATCCTTAAAATAATGTTTAATGATCTCTCTTTGGATGATTCACTTCTGCAAAACAGCACTGAGTGAACTGCAGCCATTTGAAGTCTTTCGTCATCCACAGGTAAGTTTTTATTCCGATGCTTCCCTCAAAATACTTGGCCATCAGCTACAGGCCAGAGGGTTTTGCCTTCGACAAAAAGGATTGGCCCAGAGACCCTATGCCAGGGACTTTGGAGACAAGACTTCTACTGATAAGGCTTAAATAACTTTGAGACCACACCACAGGACTGAGTCAAGATTCCAGAACTCGAGCAAAGAAGCCAATGGGTTCAGGACGTTGCCGACCAGGACTAATTACTTAGGACTGAACAAACTGGAAAGAAAGATCACAGTTCTCTTTGGGTTATTGCTGATGTGATAACGTTCAATTTTCTAGACACAAGGCACCCTTACTCTTTTCCTTTAAGCTATCTGTAATTCACAAAGCTTTCATCTTTTTCTCCTGAACCCTCCAGAATTTAGAAATTCTTACTGAATATAATTTTGTTTATGGCAAAATAATTATTTGCCTCATTTCCATTAGAATCTGTCCTCCTAGTTAACAGGACATAATTGGAGACCCTGATCCTATAACCAAGGCTTGGACTGGCTTGTCATGTGGAGAAGGATACTCATTTAATCAGACATGACCCGAGACTTTTCAGGAACTAAGGTTGAATTTATGGAGCCAAGGCTTACAAAACGCTCTTGGAAAAATCAGTCTGATACCTGGCTCCAGGGTTCCCGTCTTACAGGTCAATAAAGAAGGTTACTTTCTGGTAAGCATGATAATTTGGGGACCTCAAGAAGGAGGAACCCACCCAAATCTAGAGGTTGTGCAGGTGAAATCCAGTGTGGAGTTTTGGCTTGGCTTCCTTGGGCCTTGAGAGGCTTTTTTTTTTTTTTTAAATGTAATTTTATTGAAATATATTCACATACCATACAGTCGTCCAAAGTGTACAGTTATTCGCAGTTTCATCATATAGTTGTGCATTCAACACCACAATCAATTTTTGAACATTTTCATCACTCCAAAAAATGAAAATGAAAATAAGAATACAAATAAAAGTAAAAGAGAACACGCAAAGCATCCCATACCCCTCCTCCCCCTTCATTTACTTTTTTAAAAATTGAGATATATTCACATGCCATACAGTCATCCAAAGTGTAAAACAGTTGTTCACAGTATCATCATATAGTTGTGATTCATCACCATAGTCAATTTCTGAACATCTTCATTGCTCCAAAAAATAAAAGAATAAAAGTAAAAGTAAAAAGAACACTCTAAAAGTCCTGTATCCCCCTCCTCCATATATTCATTTACTTTTTGACCCCATTTTTTCTGCTCATTTATCCATACACTTGGCAAAGGGAATGTGAGTCATAAGGTTTTCACAATCTCTTGGTCACACCACATAAACTATATAGTTATACAGTCACCTTCAAGAATCAAAGATACTGGATTGCAATTCAGCAATTTCATATATTTCCCTCTAACTATTCTAATAAACTAAAAACTGAAAAAGGGCTTGAGAGACTTTTAAAAGCCCAATCGGAGATTCCTTATGAAAACCACCAGCAAAGCAAACTAAAAAGCCTATATGGTTAAATCGTCATTCTTTGCTGCTTCTATGTAAACAATCAGGCCAAATCTAATGGAACCAGCCTTATTTTATGGTTTATCTGAGGTTATCATTGATCAAAAGGAGGCCGACCGTGGAGAAATTTTGTGTTTCAACGGAAACCATAGCACGTGCCTGTGAGTTCTCCGGTTGCACGCCTGTTCAATGTCTGAGCTACTCTGCACCCCCTCTGTAAACTGAGGATCACTGCATGGTTTTGTTACCTACCTGTAAATTGGAAAGCTGACTTTGGATCTTTTGTACATAAGCCCCAAGCTGACAAAAAATGGGATAAGACCCTCTCCCCCCAATCCCTTGACCTACCATAATCTGGGGTCCCCCTCTTTCAGGTGCCTCATCCTACCTTCCTTAGGAACATATGAACTGGCATGAGCAATTATGAATTTATCTAAGATTATAAAATGGAGCTTTAACCCCACCCTCTGCTCTGCAGACCCTCCAGGCTGCGATTGACAGCTGAGCCCCGGGGGTCTTGCCAAACAGAGGGACTCAAGATAACCTGACTGCCCCCGAACAGCGTTGCGTTTCTGTTAACAAGTCAGGACAGGGATGAATGACCTGAGTGTTTTAAAGGACCAGGTCAGTTGTTTTGCGAGGCCAGGCTCAGACATTTCAATGGACGGGCCTATTTCCTAACCCAGGCTCTTGATTTGATGGCATGGTCCACCCCATTTGGATTTATGCTTTTAATTGGGATTATCAGCCTATATGTTTTTCTTTCTTGTACAAACTGTGTTTTGGGATTCTGTTCAAATTCCTTGTCAAGACAGATGGTTGCTCTTAAGATAGGTAATCAAATGGAAAATGAGGTAGAAATGGGACTATCTTCACTAATGGAATAAAAATAAAAATAAAAATAAAAGACACCCTGTGCTGGTTTGAATGTATTATGCTCCCCAGAAAAAGCCATATTCTTTATGCAATCTTGTGGGGCAGACATATTAGTGGGGATTAGGTTGGAACGTTTGGATTAGGTTGTTTGCATGGAAATGTGCCCCACCCAACTGTAGGCGATGACTCTGATTAGATATTTCCATGGAGGTGAGGCCCCACCCATTCAGGGTGGGCCTTGATCAGTGGAGCCATATAAATGAACTGACAAACAGAAGGAACTCAGTGCAGCTGTGAGTGACATCATGAAGAGGAGCTACAGCCAAGAGGGACACTTTGAAGAAAGCACAGGAGCTGCAGATGAGAGACAGTTTGAAGACGGCTGTTGAAAGCAGACTCTTGCTCCAGAGAAGCTGAGAGAGGACAAATATCCCAAGTGCAACTAAGAGTGACATTTTTGAGGATCTGCAGCCTATAGAGGAACGTCCTGGGAGAAAGCCATTTTGAAACCAGAACTTTGGAGCAGACGCCAGCCACATGCTTTTCCAGCCAACAGAGGTTTTCCGGACACCATTCGCCATCCTCCAGTGAAGGTACCCAATTGCTGATGTGTTACCTTGGACATTTTATGGCCTTAAGACTGTAACTGTGTAACCAAATAAACCCTTTTTATAAAAGTCCACCCATTTCTGGTGTTTTGCATTCTGGCAGCATTAGCAAACTAGAATACAAGCTGACTTGGAGAGAGGGCTCTACCCACTCTCCAGTCAACTAAGTAACCCCACTCCAAGGGTCTTAACTGTAATTGAACAGCCTCCTGACAAATCCCACTGCAATCAAGACAGGAAACAAACACGAAAAATGGAACAGAGACTGACCGAGCCGACTCAACTACTTGACAAGAAAAGGAATCAGTGATTTGGTGGGGATCGGAGCGTTTTGGCCACGTTTTCAATGAGATCATTGGAAAAGGGATCAAAATGGGGGACTGGTAAGTAAAATAAAATGGCCAGCTGCATTGGGCATTGCCAGGATGGACCCCTTTCCAAGAAAGAATTTTCCAGAAGACAAAAACAATTGATCTGCAGGGGGTTTCTGAGAAAATAGAGCCATGGGTCCACAGGAGAGCTGCAGATAAGGAATACCTGGTGATAAGCCAGTTTGGGTCCAAAAAAGATAGCATATAAGATTGGACCCATCAGTGTTCATCGTAAGACCCCCCTCATAAAATGGAAACTTGGCGGCAGCCAGTCTGCACATCTTCTTGCTTGCTTCCACAACTGTCCTGTGCAAGCTTCTGCTCTCCACTCCCTCGGTGGGGCTCCCTTCTACTTTCTGAATGGCGTGCTGCCCAATTCCTATATCGCTCAATAAAGCTGTGAGACCCTCAATTGCATGAACAGTGTTTCTTTTAACAAGCAGCATCCCTTGCCCCCACCTACGAGAGGCCAGTAGCCCCTTCCCCATTCATGACAACCAAAAGTGTCTCCAGATATTGTCGAATGTGCCCTGGGAGGCAAAATCACCCCTGATTGAGAAGCACCAATCTAGATGGGGCCTGCTTAAGTGTGGCGGAGTTTCTTCCCAGCTTGTTGAGAGAGCTGCAGGGTGGGCTCCAGGTGGCTGCAGGTCATCAGGGGTGAGTTCAATAGACACAGCCCCCCATCCAGACACTGCAAACCACCAGGGAGGCAGACGTTATACACGAACCCCCAAAGCACCAAATTCCTTGGCCTTGGGACTAGCTTTTTAAAAAAGCCAGTGTTTCATGGACTGGAAGACTTAATATAGTAAAGAGGTCAATACTGCCTAAAGCAATCTACAATTCAATGCAGTCCCTATCAAAATTCCAGCAGCCATTTTTGCAGAAATGGAAAAGCTGATCCTCAAATTCATATAAAGGGAAGGGGCCCCAAAATGCCAAAACAATCTTGAAAAAGAACACAGTTGGAGACTCACACTTCCTGATTTCAAAACTCACTACAAAGCTGCAATATTTAAAACAGTGTGATACTGACATAAGGATAGACATATAGACCAACAGAAGAAAACTGAGAGTCCAGAGGTAAATCCGCACATTGATGGCCGTTTGATTTTCTACAAGGGTCCCAAGTCCATTCAATGGAGAAACAATAGTCTCTTCAACAAATGCTGGGACAATTGGAAATCCACATGCAAAAGATTGCATATGGATACCTACCTCTCATCACATATGAAAATTAATTCAAAATTGATCAAAGACCTAAATATAAGAGCTAATACTATAAAACGCTGACAAGACGACATAGGGAAATATCCTAAAGACCTGGTAGTAGGCAATAGATTTTTAGATTTTATTCCAAAAGCATGAACAAGAGAAAAAAACAGATAAAATGGACTTCGCCAAAATTAAAAAACTTTCTTTTATCAGAGGACATTATCAAGAAAGTGAAAAGACGCCTAAGAATGGGAGAAAATATTTGGAAACCAAATATCTGATCAGGGTTTAATATGTAGAATATATAAAGAGCTCCTTCAACTCAACAACAAAAAGACAGCCCAATTAAAAAATGGACCAAGGATTTGAATACACATTTCACCAAAGATATTCAAATGGTCAAAAGCATATGAAAAGATGCTCAAATCAAAACTAAAAACAACAGGTGTTGGTGGGGGTGCAGCCACCATAGAAAATAGTTTGGCTTTCCTCAGCAAGTTAAACATAGAGTCGATGCTCAAAGGAACTGAAAGCCAGGTCTCAGAAGGTTATCTGTACCCCAATGTTCACAGCCGCATTATTCACAACAGCCAAGAGGTGGAAGCAACCCAAGTGTCCACCAGAGATGAATGGATTAAAAAAATATGGTCTATCCATACAAGGGAATATTATTCAGCAGTAAAAAGAAGTGATGTGCTGGTACATGCAACACAGATAAACCTTGAAAACATCATGTGGAGTGAAATAAGCCAGCCACAAAAGGGCAGATATGGTATGATTTCTCTTAAATGAATTCCTTACAATAAGCAAATTCATAGAGACAGAAACCAGATTAGTGATTAGCAGGGGTGGGGAGAGGGGATGGGAAGTTATTGCTCATCAAGTATGAGTTTTGGTTTGGGATGATGAAAACAGCTGGAAAGTGTGACAGTTACACGGTCTCATCAATGTACTTAATGTCAAAGAATGTTCACTTAAAATGGTTAAAATTATTTTCATGTTCTGTATATTTCATCACGACTAAAAATAAATTGTTAAATGGTTAAAAGATAAAGCTGTCCAACACTGCAGAATTATGTATTTGAATGTGGTTAAAAGGGGAAATTTTATGTTGTATATATGTTACTGGAATAAAATTTTTTTAAAAAATCATAGGAATGTAGAACCCAAACAGTGAGCCCTCATGTAAACCATGGACTATAGTTGATAGTTCAATTATAAAAATCTTCCATCAATTGTAACAAAAGTACCACACTAATTCCAAGGGGCAGGGTATATAGGAACTCTTTATTTTCTGCATGGTTTTTCTGTAAACCTACTTCTCTAATATCAATTAAATTGTTAAAATTTGAAAAAAAGTTCTCCGGGAAATTCTGATGGGCAGGCTGGGTTGAGGGTCTAGTAACCAAAAACCAGCATCTACTGAGAATCTACGGTGGGCCAGGAAACGTGCAAATACTCTTCTTTGCTCCCAGTTAATGCCCTTCGGCAGCAAGAGCCGCGAGTTCGAATCCCGAGGTGCCCCGTACAAGCCGCAACCCGGAAGAGTGGCAGCAACTCTCCGTGCCTCGGTTCACGTCTGTAAATGGGGGTTAACGAGAGTAGTTACCTAATGCGACGGTCATGACAATGGGGTGAGTCAGTGCGGACGACGTCTTGGGAACGGGCCTGGCGGTGAGTCGAGGCTACCTGAGAGTTTGACAAATGCAGTAAAACTCGGGCTGTGTATCTTCAGGTGACAGGGATGATCCTGGTTGTGTAATGGTGTCCGTCCGTTGGTGAGACGTGTCCGTGTCCAGGAGCTGGGAGCCTGCCCGGTCCGGTCCGAGCAGGGATCAGCCCCGGGTCAGAGGAAAAGCAGGACTGGACCCGGCTCCTGCGAGCCTTTGCCCTTTATCCAAGATGCTGTCTCCTTCCCTCACCTCCTTCCAGCGCTTGCTCAAGTGTGGCCGCCTCGGTTTAGCTTTGCAACTCAACCCACACACTCCCCAGTCTCCCAGCCCCGCTCCCGGCCTTTGTTGGCTCCGCCGCGCTTTATATTTACATGTCCGCCTGGAACGTTCTCCCCGCCGGAAAACCTCAAACGGTTTTTAAGGTTGTGCAATAACAGGCTCCTGTTTTTAAAAATCACTTTGGGAATGGGTTGCCATTTTCTGATCGAAACCACAGGGGTGCACTCCTAGCTCAGAGTCTTTGCACTGGCTGTTCCCTCTGTTGCCAACACCCTTCCCCGTGCATCCGTCCGGATCGCGCTCTCATTTCCTTCAGGACTGTGCTCCCACATCAGTGCCTCCGAGCAGCCCATCCCGATCACCCCCACAATCAGCTGCTGGTTCAGGGCCCAGCCCCTTCGCCCACCTTCCTAGCATTCGTCACTGAGGAATGTCATTTTCAGCAGCTCCTTCTTTGACCTTCAGGACTGTATGAGTTTCCCATGTAACAAATGCCCATGAACTCAGTGCCTTAAAACAATGCAAGCTTATTTTCTTAGGATTTTGGAGGTCAGGGGTTGAAATGAGTCTTCCTGGGCTAAAACCAAGGTGTTTGCAGAGCAGATGCCTTCTGGGGGCTCCACTGGAGAATCCACTTGTTGGCCTCTTCCGGCTGCTAGAGGCGCCCCCATCCCGACTCGCAGCTTGTCCTGTCCTCCGTCTTCAAAACTAGCACTGGCGCATCCCCAAATCCCACCCCTCTCTGCCCCTCTGCTTCTGTCTCCCTGTCTCACCCCCTTGCTCTGACCCTCCTACCTTCCTCTTCAAAGGACCCTGTGACTCGGTGGAGTTTACCTGATGATCCCGGTTAATCTCCCCATTTCGTGATCCTTAACTTAACCACAGCTGCCAAGCACCTGTGGGCACGTGAGGAAAAATGTGCAGGTTCCGGGGCTGAGGACGTGGACATCTGGGAGCCATTACTCAGCCTCCACGACATCATGCTCGTGTCTGGTCCACCACTTCACCCCCATGCCCGGCACCGAGCAGGCGCTCATGGGAGTTGCCAAATGAATGAGCGAGTGAGTGAATGAGTGAGTAAATGAGTGAGTGGATGAGTGGGTGGTGCACTGGAAGCGGGAGGGACAGGGCGGACGTTCAGTGGAGCAGGTTTTCTGGGGACTGAGGGCCAAGAAGGAAGTGCCAGTCCCTGGAGAGGTGGGGGCAGTGGCCCTTGCCCAGGGCAGGAGGACAGAAGGAGCCACGAGGGGCAGGACTGGCCAGGCAGCGGGAGGCTGGGAGATGAGGCGCCAATTGGGGCGTCCTGTTCTCCCACTTGTGCCTGCCCCCCACCCACCTACTCACCACCCTCTGGCTGGGCCCAGGCCTCCCGGAGCCACTGCAGGGAGGGGAGAGAATGGGGTGGGGGGAGATGGGGATGCCCGACTGGCACAGCTGGTTTGGCTGGTCCTGGCATCTTGGCAGAGGAGAGCGCTGGGGACAGGAGAGGATATGGCGCTGGGAGACAGTGGGGGCAGGGGAGCTCCTTGGTTCCCCTGACCCCCACCCAAAAAGTCTCACTTCGCTGCGACTCTCACAGCCCTGGGGATGGGGGACCCAACCTCCTCAACTCCCAAGGTCCTCCTCCCCCAGGAATCAGGAGTCCGGGCCCCCAGCCCCCTCTCCCTCAGACCCAGGGGTCCAGGCCCCCAACCCCTCCTCCCTCAGACTCAGGGGTCCAGCCCCCAGCCCCCTCCTCCCTCAGACCCAGGGGTCCAGGCCCCCAGCCCTTCCTCCCTCAGACCCAGGGGTCCAGGCCCCCAGCCATTCATTCATTCCAGCTGTAGGGCCCTGGTGGGCGGGAGGGGTGAGGCAGCCCCGGGTATCGCCCGGGCGATGGAGCAATGGGGTGGGGAGCGGGGAAGGAGGTTTCTGTGACGCTGCGCATCCTGGGACGCACCCACTGAGCAGAGAGGGGAAGGCTGGGGGTGGGGAGACCGGGCCGGGAGCTGTGGGCCGCCCTCCTTCCACCCTACCCAGCCCAATGGCTTCATTTCCTCCTCTCGGGGCCCCCAGCCATCTTGGGGCATCTCCTGCTGCCCGTAACCCCCCACCCCCCACCCAGATCCAGGGGTCTAGGCGAACCGGTTTCCCAGCCATCTGGAGCGCAGGAGCCCCCAGGAGTCGGGGACCCCAGCCACTGTGCTGTCCCCCACCATACCCTTTCCCCGCTCCTGCCTGACTCAGGATTTGGCTGTCCTGTCTCCCAGCCTCTGCTCTCTCAGGAATGCAGCCTCCAAGTCCTCAGCTCTCCCAGGAATCCCTGATGGACAATCACTGGCTTTTCATGGACGGGCTGGGCTCAAAAAGTGACAAAGGCCCCATCTGTGTGAAAGCCGACCTCATGACCCAGTGACCTCCCTCTGCCCACATTGGAGCTCCGAGAGCAAGGCGGCACACCCCAGGGCTCCCCGGGGCTGGCGGAGAGGCCAGAGAATTCATGTGGGGTGTCCAGGATTGAGGGGTGCTTGAGAGCTCCCCCACCCCTGCTCTCTGCCCTCAGTCCTGCTGGGGAGAACATTTACTGCATCCCCCTTTCACAATCGTTCCCTGAGGTCGGGCGGGAAAGGGCCCCCCTTGCTCCAGTGGCACCCGTGGGTGACGTGTTTGTCCTCCCAGGGGTTCGCAGGGGCGGAAGGCATGTGCTGACGAGCCCAGCCCGTCCCCACCCAGCCCTGTTTCCTGATCCCCTTAAGCCCCCTGGACGTCCCACCGATGGCCCCCACCCGGGGACCCAGGTGTGCCTCCCCCTCCCCCGCTGCCCCCTCCTTGGCCTGGACCAGGCATCTCCCAGCTGCCATCCCACCCCCAGACCCCTGACGCCGCCTGTCCTTCTGCCTGGGTGCTTTTTCTGCCCAGGTCCCCTGGCTCACCCGGCCGTCCTTCCTGGGGCATCCCTTCTCCCAGGAAGCCACCGCGGATCTCCCAGAGCAGCCCGGGCCCCGGCAGGCAGGCTGCCAGCACCCCGTTTACCCCGAGCCGGCAGAGTCAGTGCAAAAGGACACAAGCCACACCTGTCATTTTATACTTTCTTGTAGTTATGTTTAAAGAAAAAGTAAAAATCAGCCATAAAAGGGAATGGATGCCATGGATGAAATGAAAGACAGACCGCTCAGTGAGACAAACTGACGCGAAAGGCCACAGAGAGCAGGATTCCATCTGTATGAAATGTCCAGAATAGGGAATCCATAGAGACAGAACACAGATTCATGGCCGCCAGGGGCCAGGGGAGAGGGGACTGGGGCGTGACTATTTAATAGGTACAGGGTTTCCTTTTGGGGTGATGAAGAATGTTCTAGAACTAGACAGTAGTAATGGTTGCACTATGTTGTGAATGTACCAGATGTCACTAATGGTAAATTTTATGTTATATGCATTTTACCACAGTAAACAAAAAAAAAAAAAGTAAAAAGAAACAGGTGAAATTAGTTTTAACAATATATTTTATTTAGTCCCCATATATCCAAATTACCCTCATTTCAACAGGTGACCAATATAAAAATTATTCCTGAAATAGTTTGCATGTTTTGTATCTCAATGCTGAAGCTCAGTTTCCAGCAGTTAAAGTAAAATGCAGTCTTAACAAACCAATAAAGCTGAGTTTTGCAGCCAAAATGTGTTACAATTAATAAAATATAGTTTGTTACAAAAAAAAAAAAGCTAAGTTTAGGGGGAAAATATTTTATGCTGTTTCTGTTTATAAATTGAAGTTGATGAAAATTAAATAAAATTTTAAAATTTCAGTGCCTTGGTCACACATCTACACATTTCTAGTGCTCAATAGACACACATGGTTGGTGGCTCCTGTCTTGGGCAGCATAGCTCTAAGCTCCATTTATTTATGTTCATTTATGGATGCAATGCCAGGGCCTGACCCAGAAGAGGACTCCCCATATATTAGTTGGAGTGATGGATGGAATGGATAGAGGAATGGAGGAATGGAGAGAGGGGTGGGTGGAAGGACAAAAGGAAGCATGGTTGGATGGATGGATGGATGGATGGAAGGATGAAGGGGTGGATGAAGGGATGGAGGGATGGATGGATGGATAGATGGATGGAGGAATGGACTGATGGATGGATGGGGGGATGGATGGATGGATAATTGGATGGATGGATGGAGGATAGATAGGTAGTTGGTTAGATAGAAGGATGGGTGGATGGATGGATAGTGAGATAGATGGATGGAGAAATGGATAGATGGAGGGAGGGATGGATGGATGGATAGTTGGATGAATGAAGGGATAGATGGATGAATGGATGAAGGGATGGAGGGATGGATGGATGAATGGATAGGTAGTTGGTTAGATAGAAGGATGGGTGGTTGGATGGATGGAGAGGGGGAGGGAGGGATGGATGGATGGATGGATAGATGGATGGATGGATAGAAGGTTAGATATGTGATCTCTAGTCTCCCTCCACCACAGCTGGCCCTGGGTTTCCCACTTTCTTCTCCCCTAGATGCCCAGCCCCCCCATACATTCCTGTGGGATTGGTGGTCTCCATTACTGTACTTCCCTCCTGTCATTGGGTAAGAGGTGGCTCTGATGTCTTCTGACCCCTCCTCAGAAAGCTGGACCCCTTGCCCCCAGAATCAAGCCTTACATCTCCCCAGCTCCCTACTCCATTTTCCGCAGGGATTTAGCAGACTCCTCCATGCACCATGCCCCTGTCACTCATTCCCTGCCACTCCAATGCCTTTATTGAGCACCTACTGTGTTCCAGGCACTTCTCTGGGGATAGTGGGGTTGACCGTCTTATGCGGAGACAGACAGTAAACAAGATCACTGAGTAAAACTTTAGGATGTCAGATGGTGATGAGTGCTATGGACAAACATAATACAGGCTAGGGGGATGGAGATGTTGGTGGAAGAGCAATGCAAAACTTGGGGGTCAGAGAAGGCCTCCCTGACTTGGCAGACTTGGAAGAAGGGAGGCCGTGAAGCTCTCAGTTATCGGGGAGAACATACCAGGTGGTGGGACACAGCAGGGCAGGTGCAAAGGCCCTGAGGCAGGGCTGTTTCCTGGGACTCTGGGTGGTTACTCACTGCCCTTGGCCCCTCAGGCACAGCCTCCAGGGCCCCCTTCTCCCTTCCACATCCTCCACTAAACTCTTATGGGGTCTTCCTGGATCTCCTTGGCCCCCAGGCCTGCGCCCCTACCCTCAAGTTTGCGTTCCATTCCCCCCAGCCCTTCCCTCCCACAGGAGCTCAAGGCTCCTGACTCCATCCCGTTCCCGGGTGTGTGGGGAGTTCACGGACATTTCCTGGAGTGACCAAGAGGATCAACCCCTCCACAGATTTAGGAACAAAGCGTCATTGAAGGAAGAACAAAGGAGGAGGTGGGCCAGGCCCAAGGGCCCGGTGGGCGGATGTCTCCCATCAGCACCCACCGCTGCCTATGACATCAAGGAACCTCAGTTTTGGCCCAGCCCTGCACCACCCCGACATTGGGGAGTCCACTCGGCCCAGCGGGAGACCTGGCCTCAGGCCCTCACATCCGGCCTGCCCGGGGGGCCCCTTTCCCAGCTGAACCTGGAGGCCAACCCCGAAAGTCCCCGAGGCCCGATTCAAACTCAGTTAGGGCCAGCAGGCTCCCCAAGGGCGGGGGCCTGGAGAGGGACCTCTGAGCCCATAAACTGAGGGGACGCAGAGCCCCGGGACGCCCACCCCTCCCGCCCTCAGACAGCGAGGGTGGGGAATGCTGAGCCACCTTAGACAAACGAACTTCGTCTCTGAACCCCCTTTCTGCATC
This sequence comes from Choloepus didactylus, assembly GCF_015220235.1. Taxonomy (NCBI): domain Eukaryota; kingdom Metazoa; phylum Chordata; class Mammalia; order Pilosa; family Megalonychidae; genus Choloepus; species Choloepus didactylus. Next base: position 8,331,641 of record NC_051333.1, on the reverse strand, counting down.
TGTTAGTGAGTGTGGCACCCCATTGCCTATCCAAGAGCACACGGCACATAGTAATTGGTCCCTAAATAAAATTCAAAACAATGATAATTTTTGTATTTATTCATCTGACCAAAATTTCTCTGGCACATACTAGAAGGATGAGGAGAAATTTCTAGAAAGATCCCACCAAAAGGTTCAAGATGGTTACTCCTGTGAGTAGGGGGAGGGTTACAGGGATCCTTATTTCCTTGAGTGGACTTACCTGCCCAGAAATGGTTTTTCTTAAAGAGGTACACATTTTCCTTTGGTTTTATAAAAATAATAATGTCATTTCTGGGTGGGTACTGCCAGGGTTTGGGGGGACTGAGCAGAAGGGAATGCTGGCTTTGCTGAGCTTCTACTGTGTGGGGGACACTCCACTTGAGAACTTGAGAAATGCCTCCTCCAGTCCTTACCGTGACTCCATGTTGTTAGGTCCAGAGCCGTTCAAGAATCCACACAACGCAGCGAGTCATGGTTTAAGTAGAGCATTTAAGGTTTATTAGAGGAAGAAAGCAGAAGAAAGCAGCTGGGAGCCAGCAGAAGAGAAAGAAAGGGAAAATGGCTCCAGCTCTCTATCTGAGAGCAGCAGTTTTTAAAGGAAAAACCCACGTGGGGAAGGAAGGGTGCTGGGGGAGAAGGGTCCCGCTGAGTGTGTCCTGTGCCTCGATGGGGTGAGTGCCTATCAATTTCTAGGCTGATAGGTTGTTAGGATTTTGGCACATTGTTCTTCTTAGAAAAGCAGCTGCATTATCTATTTAGGGAGAGCAGGTCTTTTCAGTTTTGTCTTATAGACATATCTGACCTTGCCTTTACCCACCTTTTGGGATTGGGGCGCCACTGTGACTGGAACAGCCTTGAACAGCCTTCGTTCTTTAGTTTATGGGGCACCTATTTTCTGTGAGATAAGCAGCAGGGCCCCTGGATCAGACATTCCTTCTATATGTTAGACTCTTTTTTCTGGGGTCTGACACATGTAATAGGAACCATTTACAGTTGGGGAAATTGAGGCACATGGGATTCGAACCTGTGCTTTGACCTCAAAACTCCCAGACCAGGGTGGTTATCTGTTACATCTCTGCATCTCTCTTGGCCTTGGACTCTCTGTGCTGCTGAGGCCTCGCTGCGTCTCTGTCTCTGGGTGTCCTGTGTCTGTCCCCGGCGGGCGCAGCCCATGAAGGCAGAGTTTCTGCCTGTCTGGTTCCCCGCTGTTCCCCAGCGCCTGGCAGACAGTAGGTGTTCAATAAATAGGTCTCGATTGACTGGCTGACCACTGAATGAATGAATGAATGAATGACAGAGCTCTCTGAGCTCCATTTGCCTGACAAGCCGACCCAGGCTCCGGGAGCGCGCGGCTTGGCACCCTCCGCCGACCCGGGGCGGGCGCTGCCCCCACCCACCACCCCCCTCCCGACGCAGCCGCGCACGAGGCACCCCGGGCGCGCCCCGTCGCCGCTCCTCCCCGCCCTCGGAAAAGGGAGGCGCCCTCCCGGCCTCTCCCTGCTGTCGGAGGCGTGGGGAGCAGCTGGGAGAACCGGCTGGGCGCTGCCCCGCCCCTTGGGCGGGCGCGGTAGGCACCTGGCGGGGCTCCCCAGGTGGCAGACGCTGCCGCGGCGCACACCTGGCCCCCGTGCCGCCGGCTCCCTGCGCCGTCCTCCCCTCCCCGCCCTCCTCGCGCGCCTGCCATGGACTGGCCCTCGGAAATCACCGAGCCCCGGATCCCGGCCCTGTGGGACGCCTACGGGGAGGACATCTCGGAAATCAGGTGAGCGTCCCAGGCCTGGGCACGAGCCAGGAGACCCCCCACCCCCACCCCCACCCTCAGCCCCGGGGAGATGGCCCCGGGCCCTGGGAGTGCGCAGCCCGCGGGGAGAGCCAGGGGCCGCTGCAGAGGTGGCACCTGGCCTTCCGGCCTCCCGGCGGCGCCGCAGGTGGCTGCTCTGGGCCATCCGCCCTGCGGTGGGTCCGTTCTGCGAAGGGAATGGGGGCACCCGGGCTGGGCTGAGCTGGGATGCCTGGGGGGTCCCCGTCCCTCTGCGAGGCCTCAGTTTCTCTGTTTGTCAGTGGACAGTCCTTTGTCTCCCTGGCACAGGGCACTTCGTAGCTGCTCAGGAGACAGAAGAATCTGTCATACCCCATTCCCTCCCCAGAAGCCCTAAGAAAGGCCTCAAATGGGGGTGCTTTCCCTCAGGTGGGGTCCAGGGGAGGATGGGAGAGCAAGATGACAAGGTTGCATTGCGCAGCTGAATCCTAGAGAGAGTGGCTGCCCCCCAGCCCTCACAGAAGCTGTCAGGTCAGAGCAGTCCCCATGTCCTGAGCTCTCTCAGGTCAGGGGAGATAAGTCAGACACTTTTATAGCACCCACTTTCCAGATGGGAAAACTGAGGCTAAGAGCTACAGGGACTCAGCCCAGAGCCTGGGGTTCCTCCTTCTCCTTGCCAGCCTTGGCCATACCCCCCTCCACAGGCCTCCCCCGGCCCCATTTCTCAGATGAGCAAGCAGAGGCTCAGAGAGGGCAGGTGGCCTGCCCAAGGTCACACAGCAAGCCCAGACTATATCTGACCCCCAATATCTTACACTCTGCCAGGCGAGCCTCTCCCGGCCTCTCAGCCCCTCCAGCCACCCAGGCCTGTCCCCAGGGCAGTGCCTCGTTCTTTCCCACCTGGACCCTCACCCCAGCCTCCACCTGGCCTCCCTGCTCCCTTATCCATTCTACCCCTCACACAGCCCCAGAGCTGCCCTTCCCCTGCTCCCAGCTCCTCGGTGACTCCCCAGCACCCCAAGCCCCTCAAACCCGCATTCCAGCCTGGGTGCTCTGACTCCGCCTACCCCCCCAAGCCAATCTCCTCCCTTCCTGCATTCCAGGCTCCTACTACCCCATTATGTCAAATTCCAAATTCCCTGACCGCACCTGGCTGCTCCCTGACCTAGTGCCTTTGCACATCCGGTTCTCTCCTTCGGGATTCCCAGTGAAAGCTTTCGTAATCCCTAAATCTATCCCTGCTCATCCCCAGCTCCCATCCCTTCTGTGGCTCCCTAGTGCCCTTGGTGATGGTTTCCAAAACCTTTCTAAGACACAGATTCCATCGCCGGTAGGAACATGGAGACTGGACTCCTGTTGGCAAGCCCCCCTCTTCCCCTCCTCACCTCCTCCTCACATCCTCTTCCTCCACTGCTTTAGTGGATGCGCCTGGAAACCCCATGTGGACATCAAGGTTCAAGGTCCCCCGCTGGCCCTGCAACTCCCCTGGGCCACACCTAGCTACTTGGAGGCTCTCCCACCCCCCAACCTTTACTCGTGTAGTTTCCCAGGCCTGGGGGTGGGGGATGGGAGTCCTCTGCCGTCTCCCCTTCCTTTGGCAAACTCCTCAGGCTTTAAGATTCAACGCAGGCAATTTAAGATTCCTGGCTGGGGCAGGGTGGGCGGTGGGGGAGAGTAAGCCCCCGTCAGGCCCCTGCTCACACTTCTGACCCCAAACCCTGGCCCATAGGACCAAAATGTTGAGTTGTTCATAGATAGGGCCGAGCTGGGAATCGGTTCCACTTTCCCCGACTCAGGGGATCTAGGAGGGCTCTGAAATCATGCGAGGAATGAATGGAGATGAGATGAGGCAGCGTTTGAGCTGGGGATCCAAGGATGAGTCAGGGATGGAGGGCAGGTGAGGAGAGCAGAGCATGATCGGAGGGGAAGTCGAGAGCAAAGGGACGGAGATAGGAGACCAGGCTGGAATGTTCTAGATTCACGGGGGGTTGTTGTAAATTAAATTCGCATCCGTGTTCCGCGTAGCCTTGTCTGTATCCGAAAGATTTGAAAAAGGATAATAATGGCACATTTGAAGTTTTTAAGAGGAAAAGAGAAGCAGGTGGCGGGCAGGACGGGGGCACTTTTGCCCAGTTATAGGCAGCAGGGTCACCGTGACGTCAGACCCAGGGGACTCGAATCCCTACACCGTTTAAGCCCTCACTCAGCGCTTCTGTGTATCCCCTCATTTTATCCTGATGACCACCCTCTGAGATGAATCCACTTGAATGATTAACTACTGTTACCCCGTTTACGATTTGAGGCCACGGAGACCCAAAGAGAGAGAGTGACTTCCCCAAAGTCACACGGCCCCACTTATGATCTGGCCAGGATTTTAAACTGGGGCAGCCTGACTCCGTGGCCACTCCTGGCAGTCAGGAGTGGAATTTGTGGTGGAGAAAGACCAGGGACTTAGCAGGATCCCCTGGACTGGCGACACTTCTTGACAGTGGGCGCCTTGGGCTGCCCCACCACCAGCCCCCCTGGGGAAGGCCAGTCTGGGAGAAGCCAAGCTCACATTTGGGCCCTGGGTGGCCTTGCCTATGCAGAAGCCGCTGCGTGGCCACTCCTTCCCTCCTTCTGATCTTTGAGTCCCCAGTGCTGGTGGAGGGGGAGGACAGGGTCCCTTTCTGATCCCTGCCTCTTTATGGCTGGAGCTGCCAGCCTTGATTTTACAACCCCTGCCCCTCCTTTCCCCAGAGAGGCCCGAGCCACTTGAGTGATTTTATGGTGACAGTGCTGCCAGTCCCTGAGCGTCCTTTTCCAAGCTGGGGATTAAAAAAAAAAAAAAGTTCCAAATGAGAAATAAATCACTGGATGTTGGCCCTCGCTACCAGGGTGCAATGTGGGCAGGGAGAAGAGGAGGAGGGGGTTCTGGGCCTCCCCCAGTGGGTTCGGGCACCTCAGTGGGAATTAGGGAAGATGCAGGCCCCAGGCTCCCAGGGTGAAGGGCAGGTGCTTTCAGAACCCACTGGCTCTCCCAGAGGCAAAGGCTGGGAGGTGAGAGTGTCCGGGATGTATCTGAAAGGAACCGAGAGGCCCAGTTTGCAGCGGGAAGGCTCTGGGGGAGGAGTGGTGGGACCCAGGCCAGGACAGGTGGTGGGAGCCGGACTGGGGAGGAGGGGACCCCTGGGAGGGGGGCCTGGACTGGAAGCCCCAAGAGACGTGTGGCCCCAAATGTCATGGGGAGCTGGGTCCAGGCCTGGGGAGCCTGAGCAGATCAGGGAAACGGGGACCCAGCCAGCTCAGGCAATAATGTCCCAGTCACACCGCCCTCCAGGAAGGCGGCCCCGAGTTCGAATCCCGCCCCGGCCACCTGCAAGCTGGGACCCGCCGGGCAGGAGGGGTGGCCGTCGTGTCTGGGAAGTGGACATGGTGGGGTGATGGCCAGGAATGCTGCTGAGTCAGCGTTCACAAGGTTTTCCTTCCTCCTCCGATTCCCATGACCCCTCCCGGGCAGGGAACGTGGGCCAGGGGAAGGGTAGGGATGGGGCAAAGAAGGGCCATAATCACGACCTTGTGTTCACCCTGTGCCCAGATCCTCTTCCAGGGGCTTGGTGTGGATTAGCTCATCGACAGCCACGGTTAGGATTCCCATTTTACAGATAGGGAAACTGAGGCCGAGAGAGGAATCCCCAGACCCTGCTCTTAACCGGTATGTGAAAGAAAGGGAGCAGACAGGGGCTTTGAACTGCTGGAAGAGGAGGCCTCTGTCTGGCTATCCCGTCTAGTGGACACGTATAAGGACAATGGATCTGTCCGTGGGCTGCCACTTCCCAATCACTGCTGTCTAGTAGTAATATAACAGAAGCCCCAAATGAAAACATTTTCTAGTAGCCACATTAAAAAAAAAAAAAAAAAAAAAAGGTAAAAGAAACAGGTGAAATTAACTTGTTTTTTGGCTTGGAAAACTCAATGTTGTTGGGTTTTGTAAATTTATTTTTTTAGAGCTGTTGTGGATTTACAGAAAAATCATGCCTGAAATTCACTTTACTTTTATATTTTATTTAACCCCACAAAGCTGAAATATCATTTCAACAGGTAATCAATACAAAAAATTATTAATGAGCTATTTTATACACGCACACACCCCCCACACACACTAACCCTTTGAATCTGGTGTGTGTTGTATACTTCTCAATTCAGCCGCTGACTTTTCATCAGAAACATTCTATCTGCATTTATATCTCATCGACTTTCCAGTTGAAAACCCAAGTTCTTCTAGCCCTGCTTAAAGGGCTTCCAACAACTGAATTGAGTATCCGTGTTTAGATTTAAAGGAATAACAAGGAAACAAAATGAAAAATTCAGCTCCTTGGGCTCACTCGCCCCATTTCAGGTGCTCAGCAGCCACACGTGGCCGGCGTGGCACAGCGCAGAATAGAACGTGTTTCCATCATCCTAGAGAGTGCTTTTGGATGCCCCAAAGGGCAAGGGGAGGCACATAATAGGAGCTTAAGAAATGTATGTTGGAAGGGGGAGGGAGGGAGAGAGAGAGAGAGAAAGAAGAGAGAGAAGAGTGGAGAGCCTCCAGGCGAAACGCACAGCAGGCGCAGAGGCCCATGGTGTGGTGGAGCATGGAGTGTTTAGAGAACAAGTCGAACTTGATAGTGGGCACAGGAAAACACTGGCAGCCCGGGCCCAGTGCTGCTGCCGTGTGACGCTGTGCTGGGGTGGGGACCCAGAGGGGAGGTGGGGCAGTTGCAGGCTGACAGGGATGCGCAGTGAGCCTGATGGGATTTAAGGGACAGAGCCGAGGACCTCAAGCCAAAAGTACCTCCCTTCCGAGGACCTCAAGCCAAAAGTACCTCCCTTAGCAGGTTGCATGAGAATCACATCCTATAACACCCTGAAAAGCCTAGCAAATACCAGAGGTGGAACATCTCTTTTTCAAACCAAGTCTCTGCCCTCAAGGGGCTCACAGCCTAGCAAAGGTCGCAGATGATGAGTGCAAACATCCCTTATGAGCAAAGCACTATGAGAATTTGCAGAGAGTGATTTATTTCTTTAGCTAGATTTCTTTGATAATTATTATCAGAAGAGTCCTACATCAAAGTGATATATCTCAACTGGATTCTTTGGCAAACTCATTTCAAAGTTGATTTAGATATAGATGTTTACATGCGCAAGAATTGCCAAGGGAGAAAAAAATGGTGAGGAGGAAATTACCTTCTCATTACTAAAATCTATATAAAGTTACTATAATCAAAACAGTGTGACACCTACCCTGTGACCTAGCAATTCCATTCCTCGTTATCTGTCCGAGAAAAATGAGAACGTATGTCCACACAAAGACTTGTCCGGGAACGATCACAGCAGTTTTTTGAGCTGGAAACAGCCCAAGGGTCCATCAACAAGGGGAACAGATAAACACACTGTGGTTTATTCAGACAATGGTATTCTACTCAGCCATGGAAAGAAACAAACTCCTATATACACACAAACATGGATGAATATAAGCTTTGCTTATATATTATATAATATACATAATATAATATGATATACCCCTAGGAGTTAAATATTCATGTGAGGGAGGGTTCCTGAGACTTAGGGGGTTTATTTGAGTGGCCTGAGGTCAGACCCCTGTCTTCCTATCTTCCTACCCTCTCCTCTCATTCGTCCCCACCCCTAGAACTGTCCACAACCCCTGCCCTGAAGGAGCACACTCCCAAAGCACAATAAAGAAGAGGCCCAGAGAGGAGTGATGAAGGGCTCAAACTGGAAGAAACGAGTTCAGGCCCATAATGCAGTTGGTGAGCACTGGGCAAATGTTATTTAGCATTCTTTGTATTCCTTAACAAATTTTGATTGATGGTTTCCTTTGCACACAGTCCTGCTTGGGATGTTTTGGACACTTCAACAAATCAGACAGACTAAACAAACAAACAGATGAAAAAGAACCCTGGTTTCACAGAGTTTAGTTGCAAGTGGGAAGACAATAAACAATCAAGGGATTATGTCAGTTTCAGAGCCGAGAAGGGGACAAGTGGGAAGGGAAAAACAGAGCCGGGCGTGTGGGCTGGGGGTGGGTTCTAATTGTAAGCAGGGTGGTGGGGGGCACTGAGAAGGGGTGACATTGGAGCAAGGGCCTGAAGCAGGTGAGGGTGTGAATCACAGGACCATCTGGGAGACCGAGATTAAGGCCAGTGCCGAGATCCCAAGGCAGAGCTGTACCTGGTGGGTCTCAGGGAGCACAAGGAGGTAGGGGGTGGGGGTGAGGGCAGGGAGGGGACGGGATGAAACACGGGAGCCTTGTGGACCATGTGTGGACTTGGCTTTTTCTCTGAGACTGGAACCACAGGAGGGATCCGAGCAGGGGAGGGCCATGAGCTGACTTGGGTCCCAGCCGAATCCCTGTTGTGCCTGGAGACAGTAATGAGGACAGGGGTGGCAGCAGGGAGATGGGCAAAGAGGCAGTGACTGCCCAGCACAGGTGGGAGGCAGTGGGAGCGTTTAATCCTTACCAAGTTCTCTCAAGAGGAGACCTTCCTATATCTACCTTCTCCTGATGAGGAAACTGAGGCACAGAGAGGTTAAGACATGTATTCAAGGTCACACCACTTAGTTGGTTGTACAGTCCAGGTTCAAATCCAAGTCTGCCCAACTCCACAGCTCATCTTCTTGCCAACTGCGTGGACCACTGGAAGTGGTGACTGAGCCCCCACCACTAGGGGCTCTGAACTGGGGACAGATTAGTTTACTGCATGCCTATCGTGCGCTGGGCATGCGTATAAAGCACTGAATGAGACAGATGCATCCCTGCTCCCTGGGGACTCATGTCCCATCAATAGAGGGAGGGGTGGAGGCCCACTGACAGTTATTTACTGAGGTTTCCTATGAAGGCTGCTGTGTGACCTTTGGGAACCACAGTAACCTCTCTGGGCCTCCAACTGTTCCAGTACGGAGTGGTGCTCTCGGTCCCACCTCCTGGAGCTCTGGGAGAAGTCTGATAATGACAGTCCTTGGCACAGAATTTCCATACAGGGCTGTTTCCCTGACCCTCCTGCCTTGCTGGGGCCAAGCCCTTCCCTGGGGTCAGAGGGAAGTCACACAGGGTCTGTGGCTCCTCTCCTGGGAGAGGGTAGAGCATTGGTTAAGGAAGTCTGCATTTGGGAGGTGAGATTTGAACTGGGTCTTGATCTTGGAGAATTCGGCAGAGGAGGCGGGAAAGGCATTCCCAGCTGGATGAAAATGCTCAGAGAAGTGGGTGTGACTGGAGCCCTGTGGGAAGAAATGAGGCCAGAGGAGCGAGCAGGTCCAGGGCACTGGGGAGAAGGGAGGGGCAGGGGCAGCTGGGGACTGCACTGGGCAGAGGCTGGATTGAGGGTCTGCAGGAGGGAGGCGACCTGAGCTGGGCCAGGGCCATGGGGACTAGAGAGGAGGGGCCGATGCTTTCTGGAGGGAGCAGGTGGGCAGCCTTTAGAGTCACATGTCCTGGGGTCTCCAGAGCAGACCGGGCCAGTTACCTAGTAGGAGGCTAAATTAGCTCCTCGGCCAGTCGCCCATCATGTCAGCTGCAGCTTTGTCAGCTGTCCCTCCCGCCAGGACCACCTTCCCTGTGTCGCGGTTCCCTAACCCAGCTCAATTGTCACCTTCATCCCTCCGCTCAAATTGAGCGATAGCTGTGTGCCAGGCCCCGAACGTGGCCTGGGAACAAAACAAGCTTGTGACCCCGGCAGAGGGAAGGCCACCCCGGGGGCAGATTTGATTTACGAGGTGGGGAGAGGAGGTGTACAGCAATTGTGCTGGAGGCCTCCGTGCTAGGCGGGCCGGGATCGGCGGCTCGGCGGGTCAGGGGCCTGCATTCCTGGCAGGAGGAACTGCAGGTACAAAGGCCCAGAGATGGAAAGAGTGCGCCGTGATTGGGGGCTGGGGCTCAGGGAGGCGTGGGGTATGTGGAGAGGGTGGGATTAGGACAGAAACTGCCTGAGGGCAGAGGGGCCCCAGCAACCTGGGCTCAAATCCCAGCTCTGCCCTGCACTGGCTGTGTGGCCTTGGCCAGATGGCTTCCCCTCCCTGAACCTCCGATTTCCCATCTGTAGCACTATAACCAGCAGGGAAATCCCCGGCTTTACCCTGTTCATGCCGCAACAATTATTTATTAGGCAGCTATTTACTACGGGCAGGTTGTTCTGGGCTCCATGATTGCAGTGGCAGGTTTCGACCCTGCTGGCCTGGGGCGGCCAGACTTCGGGAGTCTTTAAAGGTCTTGCAGGGGATTCTGGGCTTTGGGAATCTTTAAAGGTCCCACAGGGGATTTTGGAGTTCTAGGGGTCTTTAAAGATCCCACAGGGATGCTGGGCTTTGGGAGTTTTTATAAGTCCCACAGAGATTCTGGGCTTTGGGAATCTTTAAAGGTCTCACAGGGGATTCTGGAGCTTTGGAAGTCTTTCAAAATCCCACAAGGATTCTGGGCTTTGGGGGTCTTTAAAAGTCCCGCAGGGGATTCTGGAGTCTTTAAAGGTCCCACAGGGGAATCTGTGCTTTGGGAGTTTTTAAAGCCCCCTCAGGGGATTCTGAAGAGCAGCGGGGGCTGAGAACCACTGAGGCAGGTGTGAGGACATATAGCAGGTGCTTTTGCCTGTCTGTCTTCCTATTCCTAGTAAACACATTCATGCAGTCATACATTCACTCATTCAATTAAATACCGGTTGAGCACCAACAACCTCCCAGCACTCCAGATTCCACCTGTAAGACCGGAAGGAAACCGCCCTCGAGGAGCTGTTGGTCAGATCAAAGACCAAAACAACACTAAAAGGAGCGTCCATTTCCTGAGCCGGGTGCTTAAAATACATTTTCCCTTTTAATCCTTAGGTAGGATTAAAACCCTGAGGTAGAGATTACCGTTATCCCCTGGGACAAATGAGGAAACTGAGGCTCAAAGTGGTGGATGTGCTGCCCAAGGTGTGACCCACAGGAGGCCCAGGCTCGGAGCTGCTAATCTGCCTGGTAACTGATGACCTCACAGCTCCCACCCACTGGGCTAAACCTGCCCGGTAACTGGTGACATCACAAATCCCACCTCCTCGCAACCTATGGGGTAACTGATGGTATCATCAAACAATAACTGTAATTACCACTTCCTGAAGGCCTACTGTGTGCCAGAGGCTGTGTGTGCTAAGAGCCTCTTCTGAGCCCACAGGATGCCCAGCGTTGCCTCCATTATTGCATATAATAACAATAATAGTAAGATTAGCTCAGATGTATCTAATGTGGATTATGAGCCAGGTGCTATTTTAACCATTTTTATTTTTAAATTTAGCAAACATTTATATAGTGCTTACTCTCTGTGAGGCACAGCTCTGAGCATTTACTTGCTCCACACAACCCTATGAGTTAAAGATATTATTATTCCTCTTTTATAGGTGAAGAAACTGAGACACAGCCACACAGCTGGTGGGACTTGGGATTCAAGCCCATGCCATCTGGCTCGCCAGAGTTTGTGCTGATAGCCATAACACTGTATCACCTCTCTTACCCCCCATGTTACAGCTGAGAAACTGAGGCAGAGATTAAGCACCTGGCTCAGCTTACCTGGAAAGTGGCAAAGTCACACTCTGAGCCCGTGGCGAGCTCCAGAACCATGCTCTTACCTGTGCCTCTACCAGTCTGGGTACTTGCAAGTGGGGTACACAAAGCCCCCCATGCAGCTACCTGCCCTCCCTGCCCCCTCCAGAGCAACCCCCAGGGAGGAAGGGGGCCCATCCACCCAGACTCCCCCACGGACCCCCTCCCAGTTCCCTTGGGGCACTGCCCTTTGGAAACTCTGACAGGCTGGGCTGGGCCTTCCCGGGTTCCCCAAAGTCCTCCTGCAACCCCAGGCAAGGACACAGGTCGCTGGCCCACATCCCTCTGCTCCAAGCGTAACCCTGAAACTCCCCACATCCCTCAAATCTCCCAGCTTCAGGAAAGACACTGCAGCCCCCAAGACAAATTGCAGCCTTTGGTGGGTCTCAGTTTCCTCATATGTCAATTGGGCAGATGAGGGGAAATTAAGGGAAAAGGACTCTGTAAACCAGTATAATTTTCAAATTCCTCGGTCCCAGCACCCCGCCTCCTTTTTATTAAAAACATTATTTTAGTGGGAAGAGGTTTTTTTTTTTCCATTAATATTTTATTCATTCATTTAACGTTTTTATTAAGAGTAAAACTCACAAAAGTACTGACAGAGAACTTTGCAAAGGGGGCACCTCCCATAATCAGCCCCCCAGGAGTCCCCTCCTGCCCCTGACCCTGTCACCCCCCACCAAGAACCACGACCCTGCCTTCTAACCCCACAGATCACTTTTCCCTGTTTTTGAACTTCCCATAAATGGAACTGAACCCTGTGGGCTATTTTGTGTCCCAGGTCCTTCGCTCAGCATTATGTTTGAGCTTCACCTGTGTGGTCGGACCCACACCCCCTCCATATAACATCTTCTTCACTATCGCAAAATGGAACTTTATACCAATGTTATTTTATATTATTTCAACCTAACCTACATATACACATACTTGTTGAAATTCAACTTATCATCTAGCACAGGGACGCAGATGGAAAGTAGCACAGAGTAGTTACGGCAAGGCAGCCCTGCTGTGGGGGCCTGCAGCTTAGACTATTTGGAGAAAAAAAGAATTAACAGTCGTGACTACAAAGTTAGATGGAAGGAATGTCTGTTTAGAATGAGAAAATAAATCACAGCAATATGCCACATTTTTAAGGCAATTTGCTATGTTCTGAAATACTTCGAACATTCTAGAAAAAAATAGCACACATTACTTCCGGTTCCAAAAGCTTCACCCTTTTGAGTCTTGCGGGGCCGAAGGAACATCGCGATACGACGGGCGTAACATCGCGATACGACGGGCGTAACATCGCGATACGACGGGCGTAACACCGCGGTACAACGTCTGTCCCCGCGCCTTTGCGTCGCGGCACCTCAGGGCGTCCTGGGGCCTCAGTCTGCGCCCCGCGGGGCCCGGGTGATCTAAAATCGGCCTGATGTGCCTGGGAACCTGATCCATATTCCACTAAAGCCGGATGCATCGTATCCCCAGTTCAACCTCCCTTAGCGGGATCCCCAAAATAACGCCTCGGGACACGAGGCTCTGGGGAGGTGGGAGTGGCGGGAGACGGCAGACCTCCCCGATTGCTCTTGGAGGGTCTCACCTTTGCAAATTGCTGCTGAAGCATCTGACCTCATGGACACCTTGCGGCGGGGGCGGGGGTTGGAAAAGCAGCCGGGGTGAGGGGCTCGAAGCCGAAGGTGCGCGTGAGCGTGGTCGCGGCCCTGCCAGTGGGTTTCCCACGTGGGCCCTGCCCCTCTGCGGCCCGGCGGGGGTGGGCAGGGGACCTCGCAGGTAACGTGGGGTGGCGACTGAGCCGCTACCCTCCAGGGTTGGGGCCGAAAGTACGAGTGTGGGACGCGCTCAGCGTCGGGCACCATTAACTACCCCGGTTTTGCAGAGGGAGGAACGGGACTGGGCGTGAGTTTCAAGCTAGGGTTGCACTGGCCAGGGGGGTCGCCCCCTCGGGCCCCCTCCCTGCTCGCCTTCCCACGCCTATCCTGAGGTTTTTCTGCCACTTTCCGCCGTGGGTCTGGGAGGCCTCAGCTGTAACGCTGGATCCCTGGTGTAGACTCCGGGGACCCTGGCTCCCCGCAGCCTCACAGCCCCCTCCCTCCTCCGTCCCGCCCTGGCGACCTCTCCCCTTTCTTCTCCCCCATTCTTATGGTGTCTTCCCCACCCTTCTACAGCGAGAAGCTGCCAGGAGAATACTTCAGGTACAAGGGTATCCCCTTCCCCGTCGGCCTCTACTCCTCCGAGAGCATCAGCATCGCGGAGAACGCCTGTGATGTGCGGGACGACGACATCTTCATCGTCACCTACCCCAAGTCAGGTACCTCCGGGGCGGGAGGGTTGGAAGAATCGGAGTGGGGCGCCCTGGGAGAATGGGGAGAGCAAACAGCCAGGGGGCTGCGTCTCGGCCCTTTGGGGTCCCTCCGTCAGGAGCGCCCTTTCCCCCCCCGGACATCCACATGGCCTCCTGCCTCCCCTCCTCCGGGTCTGAGCACACCCTACCCACCGAGAGGCCTTCCCTGCCCTCCCTGGCTAAAAGAGCACCTCCATCCTGTCCCTTCCTATCCCTTTGACCTACCTACCTTCATGACATTTATCATTACTTGGCACTATATCATATTTCTATTTATGTATTCTCTGATTTCTCCCCTAGAAGTGAGATCTGTGAGGGCAGATATTTTAGTCTGTCTTGTTCACTGCTGTTACTAGAGCCGACAACTGTGCCTGGCATATAGCAAGTGGTTAATAAATATTTGGAAGGAAGGAAGGATGGGTGAAAGGAAGATAGGCTAGGAGAAAGGAAGGGAGGCTCTTAATTTCCTCCACTTGCTCATTGACATGCCAGTCACCGGTCACCTGTCATGGAGACACAGCTGTAAACGAGAGAGACGTCTGTGGTTTTGTTGGAGGAGACAGGCTTTATTTAAATACATGTCACCTATATTTTTCTGTATTTAGGAGTCAGGGTGAGTCCCGCCAAGGAAAGGTGCAGGAAGCAGGGGGAGGCAGAACCTACCTGGTCTGGGGGATCAGGGCAGCTTCCTGCTGGGAGGTGGGAGAGCAAAGGGGTCTGGGTGGTGCTGCGGGGGGTGGGCAGTGTCCTGGACAGAGGACCCGCTCGTGCAAAGGCCCTGAGGTGTGAGGGGGCCTGCTGTGAGTGGAGGGAACAAGAGAAGGTGAGAGCGATATGGGAGAGGCTGGGGGACAGGGCTGGAGGGAAAATGGGTCAATGCAGCCATCCCTCATTGGCCAAGGTGAGGGTCTGCAGACTTTCCCTAGGGTACAGGGGAACCTGCCAGAAGGCTTTAGTCAGAGGAGAGGTGACTTTGGCTTTGTCTTCTTCCAGTTGATGGGGTTAACCCGATTGACTTGTTTTGTAATCATATTTTTTTATTGTGGAATATAGCAGATATACATAAAAGTGATAACTTTCCAACCCGCAATTTAACAGATAGTTAGAGAGCAAATTGCAAAGCGTATTATAGGTTACAATTCCACAGTTTCAGTTATTTCCTTATTATGAAATATAACATACATACAAAAAGGTAATATCTTTCAAAGTATGATTTAACAAGTAGATATATAGGAAATTTCCAAAGTTATTATGAGTTATAATACCATAGTTTCATCTATTTCCTTATAGTAAAATCTAATGTATACAAAAAGGTATAGCTTTCAAATTACAATTTAACAAGTAGCTATAGAACAAATTTCAAAGGATGCTATAAGTTACATTCTAACATTTCAGTTCTTTCCTTCTAACTATTCTAATACCCTAGCAACTAAGGAAAAGAAAATTATATGAAGATTCAGTATTGTTAATCCTTTGTTAAATTCCATCTTGTCTGTTGCTACCCCTTCCTCTAGTTTAATCACTTTCCCGATCTTCAGGGGTGTCTAGGCAGTGACCACCCTAACCTGTTCATGTTGAATAGGGGTGTCAACTTTATGAGCAAGACTTTTTTTTTTTTCCGAAATATTTTTGGGAATTTTCAAAATATGATCTTCACCTTTATTAGCACACAATTCTGTGAGGGTTTTTACATATAGTAGTTTTATTGAGATATTATTCACACACCATACAATTCATCCATTGAAAGTGTACAGTTCAGTGGCTTTAGAATAATCACAGAGTTGTGTGACCATCACCACAATCCATTTTTGATCACTTTTATAACCTCCAAGGGAACCCCATGACCTTTAGCTACCACCACCCAATCCTTCCCATACCCCAACACTTTAAGAAACCGCTTATCTACTTTCTGTCTCTCTAGACACATTCATAGCTCAAAATTCAAGGGGACAAAAAGTTTACAATGACAGCTCTCTTTCCACTCACGGTCACCAATATCCCTTATGTATTCTCCCAGAATTTGCAGAGACAAACAAAAAATGTACATATTTTTTACTTTTTGTCCACAGATGTTAACATGTTATACATGCCATTCCACATCTAGATTTTGTTTATGCTCTTGTTTTCTTATTCTTTGATTCTTCTTTACTTACTCCTTGATCTCATCCCACGCTCCACAGTATTCCTGTATTGTGGGTGTACAATAATTCTTGTTTAACCCATTCCTTATTGTTATATTATAATTATTATATATTATATGTTATATAATAATCTATTGTAATCAAATACGTTGAATAATATTTAGGGTTTTCCAGCCTTTTGCTACACTGAATAACCTTCTGTGTGTATCATTTGCATCTGTTTGCATCTATCAGTAGGATAAATTCCTGTGTATAGAATTGTTTGATCAAAGGTTTGTGCATTTGTAATTTTGATAGAGATAGTCAGTTTCCATACTTAGAAGTTGTAGAAATTTGTTCTCCCACCAGCAGGGTCTGAGGGGGCCTGTTTCCCACAGCACTGCCAACATCATTTGTTAATCAGACTTTTTAAGTCTTTGCCCTGCTGGTCTGTGACAAAATGGAATGTCATTGTAGTTTTAATTTGCATTTCTATTTTTATTACTGAAGGGGAGCATACTTTTAGATTTGTAAAGAACTAGTTATATTTCCCTTTCTGTGGTCAGTCTGTTCTTATCTATGGGTCCTTTTTTTTCTATTGAATTGTTGGCTTTTTGTCTGAGTTATAGGAGTTCTTTATATATTAGTGAACCTAACCCCTTGTGTGCATTATGAATTGTAAATGTTTCCCCCCAAGATGGTCGTTTGTCGTTTGACTGTTCATAATGTTTTTTTTCATGCAGATTTATGTTTAAATTGCAGTCAAATGTATTTAGATTTTCTAGTTGCTTCTTACTTTGAGATCTCTTTGGACTCTTAGCTCATCATTCTATGGGTGGGATTTTAATGGCGTGGACCGTGGTTGTTGGGGGATTAATGTAGGGTCGAACTTTGGCGATGCTTAAAGCCTATCAAGACAGTATTCCATGGAGAAACACTTGACCCAAAAGTTATTCCTAGCTGGGTTCAAATCCTTACTGCTCCCTTAGAAAACATGGAAAATCCCCATAATGTCTCCAAACCCCTAATTTCCTCATCTCTCAACATGGGGGGTGCTATAGGACCTACTTATGTTAGTTAAGAGCTACAGGTTGAGCTGCTGTAACAATAGAGCTTAAGAAATAAGCTTATTTCTCTCTCCCATGACGGTCCTGAGGTCGGCGGGCCAGGCAGGCGGTTCATCTCCGAGCTCATGTAAGGAGGCAGCCTCCTCCTGGCTTGCTGGCCTCTGTAGGTCTTGCCCTCGGTTGGGGCAGCGCCTCCATAACCCCGCCAGCATTAAGGGCAAAAGAGACAGCAGCTTCCTTTCAAGGGCATGACCCAGCAGGTCGTTTATCACTTCCTTCCGCTCACATCTCCTGGGCTGGAGCTTGGTCACATGATCCCACCCAGCCGCAGAGGAGGCTGGGAGATGTGGTCCCCGGCCAGTGCCAGCGTGCCCCCCCGCGGAAAGAGTGGGCTCTGAAAACACTTAATGCCTCTGCTGCATCACCTCACGGTGTGTTTATCAGTCGGCGTCCAGGCAGGAGGAAGGAGGCAGAAACCACACAGGAATTAGAACAGGACAGTTTAATATAAATAATTATTAACCGACAACAGGGGATCAAGTACCGAGAAGTAAAGAGAACTCGAGAGGATACAGGAATACCTGATACGGGGACTGCCACTCCCTCAGGGGCTGCAGCAGGGCTCCCAGGAAAAAATAAATATGGAAAAGGGACTCCCCCCGCCCCCACCCCATCTGGACTCCACTGGAGGCCGTCCGAGGCCCCAGGGAGGCTCCCTGAGGGTCCCCAGGCTGGGGCAGGTTAGCAGGAAGCCATGTGCTGGGGCACTGGGGAGATGCCCGGGAGCTGCCTGCAGGGTGGTGCCACTGGGTGTCCCCTGCACCCCGGGCTGCTGGGAAACCAGAAGAGAAGCCCCCTCCTCGCGTGGTGTCCTCCTGCGCCCTCTGCTGAAGGCGGTTAGCGTCCAGCCAGCTGGCGTCTAGTACATTCCCAGGGGCAAGCTCCAGGATCCCAAAACAGGGCAGAGAAGGGTGGATCTGGAACAGGGAAGCGACACATTCATAATGGCCCCGGGCGGTGGTTAGGATCCAGTCTGGTATAATCCCAGAACAGGTTACTCTTCATGTTGTATTATTCCTCATGCTGTGTTATTAGGTTACTGTTCGTGTTATATTGTTATGCCTGCGGTCTCCTGGAATCCAAACTGGGGAGCTGGGTCATTAGTGAGGCCCCTTCCTACCAGTTGAGGCTCTGTGACTCCCCAGAAACGAAGGGGTACCCCAAGGAGGGGACAGTTCAAAGGGCTGAGCTTTTATGTCTACATATTTGGATTCAAATGCAGCTCTTCCACATATTAAAATGGTGCTGTCTCCTCTAATACATAACCCTCAAAATCTCTGTGCCTGAACCTGTGGAAAATTGTTTCCCATCCCTGTGAACTCCCACTAGCGCAGACGGATGAGGGGAAGTGGGGTTCCACATAGTCTCAGGGATCCGGGCCCCTTCCATCATGGTGTTTTTTTGTTGTTTTTTTTTTAATTATGGTAAAATAAACATAACATAAAATTTCCCATTTTAGCCATTTTAAGTGTACAATTCAGTGGCATTTAGTACATTCACAGTGTCGTGCTCCCATCACCTCTGTGTTGTTTCAGAACTTTTTCATCACCCCAGAAGGAAACTCCAGACCCATTCAGCAGTCACTCCACGTTCCCTACCCTCCTTCCCCCTAGCCTCTGGCAACCTCTTATCTGCTGTCTCTCTGCTCATTCTAGATGTTTCATATAAGTGGAATCTGACAATGTTTTCCTGCTGAGTCTGGCTTCTTTCAGTCAGCATCAGGTGTTTAAGATCCATCCATATGGTAGCCCCGGAGCAGAGCTTCCTCACTGTTCTGGCTGAATAATTTTCCATTGTACGGACAGACCTCATTTTGTTCATCCATTTGTCTGTTGGTGGACATTTGGGTTGTCGGTTCCCTTCCACTTCGTGGCTCTGCCAGCCCCGGGAGCCCCACAGTCTCCCCTGGGATCTCTGGATCCAGCCAGTGGAGAGGGAAGGAGGGGTGAGGGGCTGCAGGAGCGGTCGCTGTGGCCCCAGGCTGGGAGGGGCTGCATGCTGTGTCCCCTTCCACCTCCATGGCCAGTGCTGTCATGTAGCCCCACGCAGGGCTTCGGGGGAGCTGGGAAATGTTCCCAACAGGAGAACAAAATGGGGTCGGCGAACCGCTTGCAGTGCTGCCTTCCCAGCTTCACCACCTGGGGCAAGCGACCTTGTCTCTTTGAGCCTCAGTTTCCCGCTCTGAAAGTGATGTGACTCGGCCCTCCCCTGTCTGCTGTTGGGGAGGAATCAGTGAGGTGGGATATGTGGCCGAGGGATCGGGGGACACAGCCACCATGAATCTGATTCTGCCCTTCCCTCGGGCCCTTCCTGCTCCCCACTAACATGCCCTCCTTCTCCCGACAGGCACCACCTGGATGATCGAGATCCTCAGCCTGATCCTGCGGGACGGGGATGCCTCCTGGGTCCGCTCGGTGCCCATCTGGGAGCGGGCGCCCTGGTGCGAGACCATCATGGGCGCCTTCAGCCTCCCGGACCAGTCCAGCCCCCGCCTCATGAGCTCCCACCTCCCCATCCAGCTCTTCACCAAGGCCTTCTTCAGCTCCAAGGCCAAGGTGAAGGAGCTGGAGGGGCAAGGGGTGTGTGTGCGGGATGGTGGGTGGGGAGAGGGAGCAGAGTTAACTAACGCAACACACATTTATTGAGCACCTACTACATGCCAAGTGTTGTTCTAGAAAGGTCTGCCCTCAAAGGGCTCACATTCTCAAGGGAGCAGGAGGATAACCGAGGGAATGAATAAGGAAACTCAGTGAGTCCCTTGTGGCAGACTCACATGGGGATGGAGGATGAGGTGGTGTGGGGATTGCCATTATAACTGGGGTGGGGGTGTCTTGGGGAGGAACACTCCAGGCAGAGAAAAGAGCAGGTGCAAAGGCCCAGTGGCGGGAGGCTGTATGGCCTGTCTGAAAAGCAGCGAGGGGTCCATGAGCCCAGAGCCAAGTATGTGAGGGGAGAGGGAAGGAGACGAGGCCTGGAGGTGACAGGGCCAAAGAGGGGAGGGCTTGTGGGCTGCTGAGGACTGGGCTTTTTTTTTTTTTTTTTAATTGTAGTAACACAACCCAAAATTCCCCTTTTTAACTACTTTTTAGTGTACAGTTCCCCGGTGTTACTGACATTCGCAATGTTGAGCTGCCATCACCCCCATCCATTTCTGAAACTTTTTCATCACCCCAAACAGAAACTCTCCCCACGGAGCACTAAGCCCCCATTCGCCCTCCCACGGCTCCTGGCTCCCTGCCATCTGCTTTCTGCCTCTGTGACTTTGCTCATTCGAGTTATTTCACATAAGTGGAATCACAGAGTATTTGTCATTTCCTGTCTGGCTTATGTCACTCAGCATCCTATTTTCAAGGTTCCTGTTCATGGCTGAATAACGTTCCACCGCATGTATCCACCATGTTTTGTTCATCCGGGAGTGGTTGCTTGCGCCACTTTCACTTTTTGGCAATGGTGAATACTGCTCTGAACACTGATGTACAAGATTCCATTCAGGTCCCTGCTTTTGGTTTTTTGGGGGGAGTGTGAGTTACACAGTGATTCTGTCCTTAACTTCCAGAGGAACCACGAGCTGTTTTTCTCAGCAGCTGCCCCGGTTTACAGTCACCAGCAGTGTCTTCATGTTCTCACCAACACTTGTCATTTTCTGTTTTTATTTTATTTATTTTTATAATAGCCGCCCTAGCGGGGTGACGTGGTCCATTGTGGTGGTTTTGATGGCCTGTCCCTAACGACTAACGCTGAGCACAGGACTCTGCTGCTCCTTCTGAGGCGGGAGCCCTGGGAGCTGGCCTCGGTGGCCTCGGGCCCCCCCTGGCGGCCGGGCGTGGAACGGACCGTGTGTGCCGGGGCTGGGGAGGTCCAGGCAGGAGGGGCGTTGGCCGCGGGGTGAAGAGAAGGGGCTGGGCTGGATTTGGGGGGAGCCAGGAGGGTTTGCCAGCAGTTTGGAGGTGGGTGTGGGAGAAAGACATGAGTCAGGGGTAACTCTGTGGTGGGGGGCCTGGGGACCCCCCAAGACCAGGGAGAGCAGGTCCCAGGGGAGCTGCACTGTGGGGGCAGGTTGCCGTGCCATGAGACCATGGGCTGGGCTGGACCCGTCTGTTTGCAGTCCATGCACGTATATATCCAGTAATTAAAGCCTGGAGGCTGAGTGGATTCACCAAGGCAGCGAGTGTAGACAGAGTGAAGGGCCCAGGCAGGAGCCCTGGGACACACCAGCACTGTGAGGTCTGACATCAGAAGCCACATGGTCTAAGTCCCTGAAATGGGGCAATTCCCCTTGGATTTGTTTCTCGGGTGCTTTGTCCACCCATCTTGCCGCTACGTGTTTGTAACTCCCTCAGGTGTGTGCCAAAGCCCCTGTGGGCTGGGCTCTGTGCTAAGGTGAGCCCTGTGGGTAGGGGAACAAGGCTGCCCATGGACCCTGAGCAGGCCAGGGTGGCGTGGACTGGTGGGTGTGGCTGGGAGTCGGGGAGGGCAGTCTTGGTTGCTGGTGCTGGGCCTTGGAGGAGGAGCAGCAGGGAGGAGCATGTCTGATGGGCTGGACTGTAGCGGGAGGCTGGAATGGGCTGGTTGTGGAAGATGAAGCTGGTAAAAGAAACTGGAGCCTGGTAATCTGGGCCTCCAATGCCAGGCCTGGGGGCTGGGACTCAGTCCTGGACCACTGGGGAGCCAAAGAAGGGCTGTGAGGAGGGGGGTCAGGGTCAGCTCTGGGTGCCAAAAGCTCCTCTGGGGCCAGGGAGGAGAGGAGGAGCTTGGGGTCTGGGCTGTGGAAACTGAAAGGAGAGACTAGCTTCTCTTCTCCCTTGGTCTCATGTCTCACCCTGATCACCCCCATCCTGAGCCCCATGCCTTCTTTCTCTTTATCTCCAAAGCCAAACTGTCTCTCCACTGGTCCCAGAAGTAGTCCTTCCCTCTTCCTAGAATGTGATTGGAGGGAGCTCAGCTGGCCTCTGGGATGTGGTGATCTGGTCTGAGCTACTGCTAGCTGGGAAGTCCTCTAAGAAGTCTACCCTGAGTGTTTTCCTGCTGTGGGATCACAAGAGAGGGGGCTCAAGGGCAGGCAGCCTGAGGGACCAGGATCCTGCCTATGACTGACGTTACCTCCTCCCTCCCCGACACGTGCACGCAGGTGATCTACCTGAGCCGGAACCCCCGGGACGTGGTGGTGTCCCTCTACCATTACTCCAAGATTGCCGGGCAGCTGAAGGACCCCGGCACACCCGACCAGTTCCTGTGGGACTTCCTCAATGGGGAAGGTGAGGTCTGGGGCGCAGCAAGGGGTGGGAAGGAGCCCCCAGAGGGTCCAGGCGGGAGGAGAGACAACGGGAGGGAGGGAGAGGGAGACAGTGAAATGCAGAGATGGGGGAGAGAGATACAGAGACACAGGGAGACAGAGGGAGACATGCTCAGAGAGGTGAAGCCAGGATGAAAGACGCACAGGTATCCATGCGGGAGACAGGGCCGGGGGCGCCAGAGGCTGTCTGGATGGATTGGGGTTGCCCAAGCTGGGGTTTGGGGGAGGAGCGGGTTGGGCAGTGGTGTGAGGTGTGGGGAGTCAGGAGGGGGCGTCCGGTTAGGAGGGCCCAGGCCTGGGGCACAGGGGGCTTGGTGAGAACCTGCCAAGCCCCCCGAGCAGGTGGCCTTGCTGCCCACCCCTCACCCCACCCACCCCTCGGCCCGCAGTGCAGTTCGGCTCCTGGTTCGACCACATTAAGGGCTGGATTCGGATGCAGGGCAAAGAGAACTTCCTGTTCATCACCTATGAGGAGCTGCAGCAGGTGAGCTTCCCCTGGCATCCCCCCACCTGCACCCCATTCCTCCTCTCCAGGCCCCCTCGGCCCTGCCCGCCTCCCAAGGCACCAGGTGCTGGGGGTGCAACAGTGAGCGAAGCAGAAGCAACTTTCCAGAGCAAGAGAGAGACCAGGGTTGAGTAAATAACCTCTGTGGTGGATCAGCTGGTGCCAGGAGCTGGGGAAACGCAGAGCAGGGGGGTGCCAAGGAGGCCTGTGGGGGTGATTTTAAACAGGGGGGTCCGGGAGGCCTCAGGAAAGGGTGACATTTGAGCCGAGGCCTGAAGGAGATGGGAGAGAGCCACGGGGAAGCCTGGGGAGGTGATCCCAGGCCCAGGGACCAGCAGGTGCATGGGCCCCCACTCTGGGGCTGTGCGCAACGTGTTCCAAAGGCGGCCAGGGGGTGAAGGGAAGGGGGTGAGAGAGGAGAGGACGGGGGTCGTGGTGAGGACTGTGGCTTTTCTCTGAGTAGGTGGGAGCCATGGGCAGTCTCTGAGCGAGGGAGGTGATGGGAAAAATGCAAAGCATGTCACATGAGAAAGGAGCGTCGGTGAGGGTCACAGGTTGAAAAGCAGAGGGAAGCAGTGGGGTCGGACTGGGACCCCGTCTTGACTCCGTCAGCCGACTGCGGGGCAGGCCCTGGGAGGGAAACGCCTTCTGACTCAGGTAGTCAGAGAAGGCTCCCTGGGAGAAGGGGCCATGCAGAACCATCGCAGCTTCGCCCAGCCACGAGGATGCTGGGATTCCAGACAGAACCACCCACAGTGAATGTGTCCAGTCGTTCAGGGTTTTTAGCAAAGAACGGTTCCAAGAGGCAGGGAGGTGGGGTGGGGGTTCCCCAACACGTGCCCCTTCCCCAGTGGTCCCAGATGTGTTCCATTCATGCCTGGACTTCAGTGTCCCACAAAGCAATTAAAATCCCAGCTTCATCTCTCAGAGCCTCAGAAGTCTCATCCTTAAAATGGGTGAAAAACAGCAACTCAGAATTCTGAATTTTGTGACAATTGATGAGGCTTAGACCGCAAAACAGCCGGCGCAGGAGGTGGCGTCCTGAAACCACCCGACAAGGCACGCAAAGGTTAGGCTAGTGTGTAGGCTCAGAGCGGTTAGCTCCTGATCAGGAGGAATAATAACGACCAGTGGCTGCCGAGGGTGTCGAAGGCTGGGTACTAAATACTCAGCATGATCAGCTCCCACAGTCCTCACAAAGTGTGGACAGGTGAGGCACGCATCAGATCAAACTACATGAAATCGCCAGCAGTTGACCAGTTTTGAGCTGCAAGAGTGGCAATATCATATGGTTCATCCTCGTGTTGTTACTTCCCCCATAGAGGGGGGGAACCGAGGCTTGAGAGGGCCACTGGCTTGCCCAGCAGCACACAGCTCTTCAGGGCACACCTCACTGGCTCTCGGTTGCTCAGATAGAAAACTCCGGAAAAGGCTTCAGCATCACCCCACCCCCGCTTTCCCATCCAGCTCTGTTCTCCAAACCTGAAACTGGGCCACGCAGCCTGTCAGGGCTTCCTGGCTGCCCCTGAGTGTGAGGCACCGCTAACATGTTAGAATTTCTGGGACGTGTCTGTGGTTCAAGGGGATAAAGGCATGGAGGGTTATGAAACCAGGAATGACCTGGAAAATCAAGGCCTTGGGGCCAGAGGGCTGGCTTGCGTCTCAGGGAAGGCAGCCAGGTAAAGGGAAGGACGATGGGCTTCAGGGACCCAAGTCTGAGCCCCCTGGCTGTGTGGCCTTCGGCAAATGTCTTCCCCTCTCTGGTCCTCCATATCCTGGTTGGGGTAATGACACCTCCTTGCAAGGCCAATGCGGGGTGGGCACAGGTCTACATGAGAGCCCTGGTAGTAGTAGGTGCTCAGTCTACACCTGGCAGCATGAGGGAGGAGATGTTCGAGCTGCCTCTGGCTGGGGAGTTTGGCTGGCAGGGAAGGGTGGTGCAGGGTGTTTCCGCTTCTGGCAGCCCTGTGCAAAGGCCTGGAGGGAGGAGAAGTGGGGAGGCAGGGCCTGGGACCCACAGGGAGCCACGGGAGGGCTGGAGGGCTGGGAGTGGGGGAGGCGCAGGCTCAGCTCCGGATGGGGCAGCCCCTCTGAGGCCAGGAGAGGACCACCTGGAGGGGGCGGGGGTCTGGAGGCAGGGAGGCTGGGGAGGAGGCTGGGGCCGGGGCTGTCCTGGAGAGGTTGAAGCCTGAATTGACGCCCTGGAGACAGAGGAAGGGATGGGCAGGAGGGAAGAGGGATCTGGGGATTGACGGGCTGTCCTGTTTTGGGGGTAGGGGTAGGAGGGAGGCGGAAGGCCTGGCCCTGGGACAGTCCTGGGTTGTGGCCCCTGGGGAGGAGCAGATTTGGGGCACAGTCTGGGTGACAACCATTTCTAGCCTGAAAGAGTGATGTTTGGATCCAGTGCCAGATAGATGTCTGTCCCCAGCTGTGACCTCTAGCCCAGCTTCCCACCTGCAGAAACCTCCACAATATCCTTTCTGTAAAAACCCTTGGAGACCATGGGCCACTTGTGGCTTACAGGTGGGGAAACTGAGGCAAAGAGGTCGAGTCACCCAGACAGCCATGGGTTAGGACCCTGGGTCCCCTCCCCCCACCATGGGTGGGCCTGGCCCCCCTGAAGCCCTCCCCTGTCCCCAGGACCTCCGCGGCTCCGTGCAGCGCGTCTGCGAGTTCCTGGGCCGGTCGCTGGGCGAGGAGGCACTGGACTCAGTCGTGGCTCACTCTGCCTTTGGGGCCATGAAGGCCAACACCATGTCCAACTACACGCTGCTGCCCTCCAGCCTGCTGGACCACAGCCACGGAGCCTTCCTCCGGAAAGGTGAGTTCCTCGGCGCAGCCCAGCTGGGCGAGGTGGACCAGTGGCTTACCCTCTCTGGGCCTTGGTGGGGGGATCCGTGATGGATGCTGCGTACGGCCAGCGTGCCCGCCCTCCAGGCCCTGTGCCTGGCCGAGGCCACCTTGAGTCTCTGGGTATTCGAGCGCTGGGTTATGGGCTGGCAGCCAGGGCAGGTGGTTGTCCTTAAACCACCAGCTCTACGGCTGAAACCGCACACATTTATTCTTACAACCCTAGAGGTCAGAGGTCCAGAGTCAGCCCCACGGGCTACAGGCAAGGCGGGGGCCAGGCTGCAGTCTTTCCGGAGGCCCCAGGGGAGAACCCCGTTCCTGGTTTCTTTCCCTGGCTTCCTGAGGCCACGCGCCTTCCTGGGCCCCTGGGCCCTCCTCCACCTTCAGAGCCCGCGCAGCCGCCCCCGCCCCCCTCGGCCTCTCCTGCCTCCCTCTTTACTTACAAGGACCCTTGGGCTCGCTTCCTCCAATGGAGCAAGATAATCTCTCACCTCAAGATCCTTAATTTAACCCCATTTGCCACATAAGGTCACAGATCCATGGGTTCCAGGGTGGGGACGTGGACATCTTTGGGGGATGTCCCCAGGGAGCACCCCAACCTCATGGGGGTCCTGTAACATGTGGTGCCTGCACTTTCCAAAACCCCAAATGCCATGACCCCGGATGACCCCGGAGCGAGGGTTTCGGGCGAGGGGTGCTACTCTCAGTTCTCACCCCATCACCAGAGGAGAAAACTGGGGCTCAGAGGGATCCAAGCCCTTGCTTGGCCACGTGCTGGGAACACGCCTTCCTCAGCGGCTGGCGGGGGAGGCAGCCAAGGGCTCATGGGGGCAGAGGTGACCCCCCCACACACACACAGGGCCCTCTAAAAGATCAAAACTCCAAAACCACTCGAGTCAAACTAAGGCAGGAAGGGGGTCACCAGGACCACTCTGGGTTAGGACTCTCGAGCATCCAGACCGAGTCTGGTTGCCCCTTCCTCGGCCCGGGGCTCCTCCCCCCCCACCACCCGTGACCTCTCACCCCTGCCCTCAGAATCTCTACACACAGAGGGAGGCAAAGACTTAAAGGGTCAGGAGGTGAAGGGGAGGAAGTGTGGGTGGGAGGCCCACTGAGGGGGGAGCAGGGCATGGAACGGGGAGCAGGGTGCCCGGGGCTCAGGCCCATGGTGGGTGGGCAGGGTGACAGCCCCCGGGAGGCCAGGTAGAGGGGGCAGAGCGGGGCCAGGCAGGAGCCCGAGGAGGCGCCCGGAGGAGGCGCCCGGCCCCAGGAGCCGAGGGGCGGCTTCTCGGGAAGCAGTGGTGGGGTTGGGGGGGGTGGCATCCGGCCCAGGGGATGTCACAGGCACAGGCCTGGAGGTGGGAAAGGGGCTGCTGGAATCTTGGGGTGAGGGGTGGCCCCTCACGCCTGCCCACCCCTTCCCCCCAGGGGTCTCTGGCGACTGGAAGAACCACTTCACCGTGGCGCAGAGCGAGGCCTTCGACCGTGTCTACCGCGAGCGAGTTCAGGGGCTGCCGGCCTTCCCCTGGGACGAGGCCCCGGAGGGCACCAGCCCCAGCCCTGACCCCGACCAGGACCCTGAGACCCCCCACCCGTGACCCTGAAAATAAACACATGGCTCCTATCAGCGCCACCACTCCTTTGTGCGCTGGGGGGCCTGGGGGGGACCCCGCGCCTGCACCCGGGACCTCTGGAGGGCGGCCGCCTCCGCCAG